>NC_056745.1:1538957875-1539272875 GCF_019279795.1 Protopterus annectens | reverse complement strand
TGCTGACACAGTTGATGTGTATATTGAAAAGAAAGAATTCTCAACAAAAGAAACTACATAAGTGTAACAGGGAAAGACACTGCAAGTCTGAAAAGTTGTTGATTAATGTCAAAAGTATTAAATTTAGACTAGATATTTAGATATTGAAGGAGAGTGTAGTATTTTGAATTTGAGTTATTTTAAGGGTTTGTGAGTGAAACAGAAGTTCTGGAATTCTACATTTTTTGACATTTTCAGGTAATAAACGCATCCTAAAGGGGACAAATAGAACTTGAGTATATACTCAAAAGTAAGTCATATACTCTGTTATCTGAAATGCTGACACTGTAACAGGTTAATATTTTTGGAAGAGATGTTAAAACAAATTCATAGTGTCCAAACTAATGCACATGATTTTGATAACAATGAAATATGAAAACAGAAGCTAAATATTTGTGAAATACAAGTGAAAGTAATATGCAGTCTCAAAGAGTGTGAAGTGCATAGTTGTGATGGCTGTACTGCATGTGTTTTAAAATAAAATAATATGAATCATAGCAGACAAGTTACACAATGGTCAGAAACAATTCTAGAACAGATCAAGTCCCTTATAAAAAATATGTTTTTTTTTTTTAATCAGGTATCTAGGGCAGAATACAATTAAGATGAAGCATGACATTGCCTCCGTAGCGCATCCTCTAAGTTTTACGGTAGTGGCCATGAGCTAAAGAACTGAGCAGTAGCTAAAATGCATGGGTGAATTAGGGGTCACCCTGCTGTCCTCACAGCCACTCTAATTTCAAATCTCTCTTCCATTCTTATCTTACCTTAAACTAGGACTGTTCCTGCTCCCTTCACACCTAAATTACACTGTCGTCTTTTTCAAACCTCCCATCAATCTCATCTACTATCACCTCTGATCACTAACATTATTTATGATTTGTACTTTTAATTATATTATCTGCATTACTTTTGACTGTATCTATATTTTAACATTTGTATTTTTTTCAATGTATACTCCCTGATTTTGTGTTTGTATTTTAAATTGTATATTTATGCTTTTGATTACTGTATATTCCTGCTTTACTTATGTTATATTTTAACTGCTTTTGGAGCTTTTCTCCCTGGGCATCCACTGAAAATGGGATCTGTTTGGCCCAGTGGACTTCCCCGGTCATAAACTGGAAATAAAATTAAATAAATAAATTCCCTGACAAAATGAACTACTAGGCAGAGTTAAGAATATTACAACAATGGTAACATTGAATAAAAATTGTACATGTATAGATGACTTGAATAGTAACCCACTTCCTTTAAGACTGTTCGGTGTTGGGTATCAGTCATGGGTTTTTTGTAAGTGAGGTTGGATGAAGAAAGCTCATGCTTCATATCCCTTATGGATGCTATTGGTTCCTGTACATTCCTCTTGTAATGTTTTTATTCCTCAGAGGTCTTTCAAATAGTCACTGGAAATATTGTGGAAGGTATGGATGGAATATAATGAATATTACAGATGACAAACTGATATGGGGAACTAAAACAAAGAACACAGCTTTGAAAACTTCCTGAAGCTGATTATGGAAGCTCCTACCTTGAAATACTATCACATCAACAAAAAAATAGGCCTACAAGTAGATGCCTAGTAGGTCCCACTCAATATGCCTTAGGAGCTAGTAATACTGCAGGAGGGACTTCGTGTAGCACGCAGTTAGTACACTGACAGATGTACAAATATGCGATACGTTTTTGACAATTGTGTATAGCTGGAAAAAATTATGAACACATATATGAACTCCATGCATTTAGAAGTTGATCATAAACCACTTCAATACATCTTTCAGTAAAATGTTATATCAGGCACAACTAGGAATACACAGAAGACTGAACCTCCAGAGATTTGATCTTAGTGTGACATGCAAATCTGGAAAGCAGATGCACATTGCTGATAGTCTGAGCCAAGCATACCTGAAAGAAACCAATGAAGACTTAATGCATCAGTATTTCAGAAGTGATTAAAACAGCCATGAATTTGTTAATGTCAGAAGAAAAGGAGAGAGAAACATTTTCAAAAAGCAGACGAAAGCTGATCCTGGAATGCAGAATTAACAACAGCAATCCTAAAAGGAAGGCCTGAAGAAATAAAAAGCAATCCATTTGATTGTACACCTTCCCTGAACTGCATTATGATGATGAAGTGATGTGTAAGGGTGCCACCACTGCTGAGAAAACATATGCCAACAATGACAAAAGAAGCAGATTTTGGTAATACAAAATTCAGAAAATGAACACAAGGCATCAGGTTTGGCCCAAGATGCCCTCTGAAATTACCAAGGGGATCAGCTCATGTTCCAGAGACAGGATGCTGAAGATTGTATACCTCAAGAAGAAATTATCACTATAACATACAAAACTGTCCCTGTGTAACACTTGTGCTAGATCTATCTGAGCACTGACACACACACACACACACACACACACACACACACACACACACACACACACACACACACACACACACACACACACACACACTACCTAATACTCACTGACAACAACTAAAAATTGCCTGTGATATCCAAACTGAGACAGATGACCGCTAAGACTGCTAGTAGTGTCATGAAAGGATTGTGTTCCTTACGTGAGATACCCACAACTGTTGCGGTTGATAAAGATCCACAACTTAGAAATTTGGAGTGCCTGAGATATTTTTTGAAATGGGAATTCTGTCTCATTATCACAAGTTCAAAGTATGCACAATACAATGGTTAAGTTGTGGAGGCTATTTAAGCAGGAACAAATCTCAAGAAAATATATATTCTACTACCACTGTTACAGACTAGACTGCTACTGTCAGTAGGGGCTGTCACTCAGTTAAATGTTAATGGGCTATAGACAAAGAACAAAACTCCCTCCTTCACCAATGTTACTGCAGCCATAACAGATACAGTTTATAAGGGAAAAATGGAAGCATGTCCACTGCATCCAAAAAGAAAACTATGATAAGACTTTGTGAAAAATTGCTGTCTTTCATCCTGGACATATTGTAAGAATTCAAGATCTAATAGATAAAAAATATCAAGCATCAAACATAACCGAGTGAGATGCTACAGTCATACAGCCATATATGAGAAGGAGTTACATTTAGATGAAATAAATGCCATTTGACTAAAATACCTTAAACAAATCTCCAACAACCATGAAAAATATTCTGAGAAGGAGAAGAAGGATTGAGCAACAGAGAGTGAAATAAAGATACTCTGATCCAGGGATAACTAAGCAAAAAAAAAATTGAGTGGCAGAGGTTCCCAGAAATGGAAGATAGCCCAAATGGATTCAAACTCCTAGTATTTAAAGGGTAAAGCCTGTCCCAGGAATCCCAGTAAGTTCAGAAACAGATAATTAATTCCTTAAACTATTAATGACAGCAGACTCGGATCATGTCTGGGGATAGGTATGGCAGAGTTACTAAACCACTATAGTGGTACTCATGGGAAGTACCATGAAGAATTCTACTATTTGAACTCTAGAGAGAAATCTGTATTATTTTATTGTTTGATCATCAAATACTGATAGTACATGTATTTTTAGTATAGTAGCTCATGATATTTTACCCTGTATAGTTTTATATTCTTTCATGCATATAGTCATATATACTTATTTATCTTGGAAAGAGGAGATGCATTTGTGATGGCCTCTTTATCCCAGGTCAGTAATCAAGGAGCCTCAATCCTCACCATGGTCACTGGTAAGAAACAGTCACTAAAAACAGGAATGGATTTATACAGTATTTTCAGATGCGGTTCTCTGCATCAAGCACAATTTCCCCCGAATAGCACACAAGAAACATGCTCCAGACCTGAGATTGGACTATCTGTCTCTCCAGATCCCAAACAAGACTCACTTTGGAGTACTGTGTCCCAGTTCCAAGTAGTTGACACA
This sequence comes from Protopterus annectens, assembly GCF_019279795.1. NCBI lineage: Eukaryota > Metazoa > Chordata > Ceratodontiformes > Protopteridae > Protopterus > Protopterus annectens. The sequence goes on along the minus strand of NC_056745.1, from coordinate 1,539,268,957 downwards.
CCCACAACTGGGTATTCCAGTTTTACACACACACACACACACACACACACACACACACACACACACACACACACACACACACACACACACACTCCTGGGAAAGGCTGGCACAGATTTACTCTGCCTTCTGCCCAGACTATAAAGTAACCACACTGCCACTAGTCAACCACTCTCAAGCTCTTACAAGGGTATCCAATTATACTGAGTAAAATCAATATTAATATAAATTGTAGACTGTAACCAAAGCAGCAAGGCTTTTTGGAGTGGCCACAGCATCACTAAACTAAGCACAAGTACTCTTAAGATGTTAAACGTATTATGTAAAAGACCAGTCACAATGAAAGGTATAAAAATGTTTAATAATAAATTATAAAATAGAAGACACAAGAATATTATATATATAAGTAAAACACTAGTGTTTCAATCACAGAAGAAATACAAATAACACAGTTGAACAGATTCAAACAGTTGCAGAAAAACAATACTTAACTAGTCTCACTATATTTCCTGACTGTCTAAAGAGTAACTGTTCCCTAGCTAACTTAATTAATACAGCAAGGCAAGATTAGATGCTGAAATGTTTACTTCCACAAAGCAAGGTGATGAGCTTCAAAACTAAAACTGACCTGAACTGAACTAACTCTACTAATTGACTGTGATAACTAAGATTTGTTGCAATATCTGAAAGGTATAGCACAATTTCAAAAATAAATAAATAAAATAAATCCTTATATCAGGTTCCAAGGAAAACAAAACAAACTGATGTGAGAGTTCAATCCTCTCAGTACTGGTTATGGAATGACATCACGTTTGATACCTGACTCTGGTAAAATACACACCCGGAGCTTTGCTAAGATTTGTTGCAATATCTGAAAGGTATAGAACAATTTCAAAAACTTCTACTCTTCCCTTCCAGAATTCTTTGTTTAAACATAAACATTTAATCAGTTATAATAACATTGTTGATACATTTTTAACACAAACATCTGTACAAGTCAGTGTGAGAGTCAAATGACACAAAACTATTTACAAAACTCAAGCTAACTATGCTGGCATATGCTACACATGCACTGCCCCACTCTCCCTGGCACTGATGGCAACACCTCACATCATCACACCCCCCCCCCCTTTGAAAACTCAAGCTAGTTTTTCAAGTGACCCTGGAAAACGTTGCTTGAAAGAAATGGGTCTGACTGGTAACAAATTAACCTATACCCTGTCTTGAGAGTCCGTCTGCTTTGACATTGCTGACTCTACTATGGTGCTGTACTGTCATGTCATATCCCTGCAACCTTAGGCTCCATCTTAATGGCTTGCCATTTTGCTGGCTAACTCTGTGTAGACATGTTAAAGGATTGTGGTCTATAACCACAGTGAATTTCCTTCCTTACAGATAATGCTAGACCTTATTTTTCTACAGCTGCATAACATTCCTCCCTGGGTTGGAGTATATGACTGAGATATACAACTGGGTGCTCTCCTCCCTCTGAGGAAACTTGGCTGAGTACAACCTCTACCCCATGGTTTGAAGCATCCACCTGCACAACAAATTCTTTGCTGTAATCTGGACTGGCTAACACAGGGAGTCATCCTAAAGCCCCTTTAAGCTTTTGGAATGCATGCTCACAGGCTGGGGTCCACACTACCTTATCTGGCCTGTTTTTCCTTGTCAGGTCTGTGAGGGGAGCAGCTATTGTATTCTAATTAGAAAAAAAATTCTATAGTATCCTGCTGTCCCCAATAATGCCCTCACCTGCTTTTTGGTAACAGGGCCAGACCACAACTGAATAGCTTCCACTTTGGCAGGTTCTGGCCTACTCTTACCAATCCCCACTCTATGTTCCAGGTAAGAGAACCCTGTCATACCCACTTGACACTTTCTGGGCTTAACAGTCAACCCTGCTCTTTGCAGTTTGCCAAAGACCTTCCTGACATGCTTAGGCTTCATCATGTTAACATAGTACAAGTTGTGCCCCTGCCTCCTGCCTAGAAGGTTTACCATGTAATTTACATCACTGACCTTCCTTACCACTTCGATGGACCCCCCCACCAAGCTGACTGCAGCTTATTGTGTCTGGCAGGAATGAGCACCATAACCTGCTACCCTACAACATACTTTTGGGCTCAAGCACTCCTGTCATACCAGACCTTTTTCTGCTGTTGGGCTCCTGTCAGGTTCTCCAGGGCCAAGTCTATGAGCCCCTAAGCCTTGTCCTGAGGTTTAAGACATATGCCACAACAGACTCCTTGTGGGATTCACACTCACTCTACCACTCATCATGAATCATACCTAAAGGCCCCCTCACCCTAGGCCCACACAGCAACTCAAAGGGTGAAAAACCCGTGGATTTCTGGGGTACCTCTTAATATGCAAACAGTAGATGGGGCAAATATTTGTCCCACTCTATCTTAAACTGGTCTACAAATGCCCATAACATTGGTCATTAGTGTAGAGTTGAACCTCTCCACAGGACTATTAGTCTGTGGGTGGTAGGGGTGGTCTTTAGGTGCTTCACCCCACAGCACTTCCACAGACAAGCCTGCAGGTCTGACATGAAATAGGCACCTCTGTCAATCTAACAGAGCATTTGCCACCTTCTTTGCCTTGATGGAGGACAGAGCCACTGCCTCAGGGTATCCAGTATCATAATCTACTACCACTAGGATATACTTCTTCTCTGTGGAACTTGGGGTACTTAGAGGCCTGGCAATATCCACAGCTACCCTCTGAAATGGCTCTTCAATCATAGACAAAGGCATCAACAGAGCTTTGACCTTGTCCCCTGCCTTTCTTACCTTTTGGCACTGCTTACATGTCCTGCTGCACCTGATTACATAATTTCCAATCCCAGGCCAATGAAAGTTCTACGTAATATGTCTCTTTGTATGCTTTATGCCCATATGGCTGCAAAAGGAATGTCATGGGCTATGGCTAGAAGTGCCAGATGATAAGCTCTGGGCACTACCAAATGCTGCATTACCTCATCCTCTAGCCTTCCCTCAGGGGTCCATTCCCTATACAGTAACCCTTTGTTCCAGTATACAGACTTTCCTTTTCCTTGAGCATCAGTTGTGTCCTCAGCTACCTCTCTCACACCTCATAAGGTAGGGTCTGAAAGCTGACCTTTTTTCAACTCTACCTTTGTTACTCCTCCCAGCTCCCTTGAAGCCTAGTATCTTCTGACAGTGGTGCCTCATGGTCAGCCTGGGTATTACCACTCACCTCTGTCCATGTAGTCACCCTGTCCATAGGAACATCAGTACCTACCAGCAACTGTGGCCCACTTTCAGGCCTGCTGCTACAGGATGGCTCCCTCCCTGAAATAGCCACATCACCAACCCCAGTTTCAGGTGTGGGGTCTGTCTGGGTCTCCCCCAGGCTATCAGACCCATATGCCTGTCTCCAAGGCTAACTGAGTGTAACTGCATGCACACAAGGTACTGCATTATCAAAATAATTCCCTATCAAGATATCTGCAGGAATATTCTCAAACACAGCTACCTGGTTGCTTCCTTTTCCACCAGTCCAGTCAAGATGAGCCCTGGCCAAAAGTATTTGGAATGGGATCCTTTTAAAGCTCTGACATGGGTGGACTTCCCAAGCTAGTATTGCTCATCTTTAACCACTGCAGACTTCACAATAGTTATGTCAGAGGCCGTGTCTCTCTTAGCAGTGGTCTATCTTCCATCCATTAAGATAGGATACAAACTCTGGTGATAGTTTGATACCCCTGTTGTCTCCAGACAATATGTGCTGGCTCCCTCACCTTTTGTTCCCCACCTTGCTTCACTGGACATTTGTATGCTACATGACCCCTCTGGTTACATTTAAAATATCTAACCTCTGTTCCTGGCCATGTACCTGAACTAGTGGCTTCCCCTATTACTGGTAAATTCTATTAGGGTGATTTAGGCTGCCCACCATGGGTTCCCTTATATCCATGTGCAGCACTAGGTATCATTTTGCAATGATGCCCTGTTTGCTAAGTAGAGACCATCTATTCTATCCAGCTCATCTGCAGTGTTACACTCCAGGTCTGCCAAACAGATTATCATGTCCTCCGGCAAAGTATTAAAGGCTTGTTCCCTTAACTAAAGGTCTGCCAGTCTTTCAAAAGTGGTGACAAGACACCCACTCACCTACCTATGAAAATAAGTGTTTAATGCAGCAATATAATCACATACACTTTCATCTGCCTTGTGTCTATGCTCCTAAAACTTTTTTTCTGTAAGGTTCAGGTGTTAACTTATAACAGTTTAACAAACATTGTTCACTCTGTCATAGTTTAAACAATCAGAATCAGACAATTTAGAAACAGAAATTACAGCTTTACCATGGAGTAAGGGGGTCAGGAACTGTACCCAGAGCTCTTGGTCAACATTATACTGTTTACATACCCTTTCAAATAAATTAATAAAATGATCAAAGTCATCCCCCTCTGAAAATTGAGGAAGATATTTACTGACCTTTATTGCTTCTAGAATCCAGTTATTCCCTTCCTCATTATCTCCATGACCTCGATGAAGAGTCACCATTTTTCTCTCATGCTGATGCTCTTCTCATTTTCTTCAACCTCCAAATGCCACATCTCTCTTTAGTCTCATGTTGATGCTGCTTCTCCTTTTATTCAGTCTCCAAACACTACAGTCTCTCTTGGTCTCCAGATGTTGCAGTTCATGCTGATGCTTCTTCTCCTTTTCTACAGCCTCCAAATGTTTGACCTCCAGTTCATGCTGATGCTGCTTCTCCTTTTCTTCAGCCTCCAGTTCAACTCTCTTTAGCTCCAGATGGATTTTTAAGTCCCCTGAGGAAAAGGTAAACTGTCCTGTTTCTGAAGACTGCACATCTCCAACACCAGACTGGTTATCCTCCTGGCCACTAGTCCATGCTCCAGTTGCAATTAAAGCTGAAATAATTTCCTTTTTAGTCTGGTTATCATGCACCAGATCTTTGTCTTCAAACACCTTGGCCAGCTGATTCTTTGTCAGCTTACCATAATCCTCTGCTGAGATCTTTGCATACTTTCCCTGACTAAACTAAACTAACAAAAACAAATCTGTTGTGAAAATGAAACTCTGAATGTTTACCTTATGGCTGTTGAAAGTACACACAACTTCAGTAATAACTGCCCCCAGGCTACTGAAATTCAATTAATATCCCACCACTCTGCCACTAACATGTGATGGCTCTCTACCCCAGGCCAGTAATTAAGGAGCCTCAATCCTCACCACTGACACCAGTGAGAGACAGTCACTAAAAGCAGGAATGGATTTGCACATATTTTCAGATGCAGCTCTCTGCATCAAGCACCCCCCCCCCCAAGAGGGAACATACTCCAGACCTGGGATTGAACTCTTTGTCTTTCCAGATCCCAAACAAGAATCACTTTGGAGCACTGTGTTCCAGTTCCAAGTAGCTGGTACACCTACACCTGGGTATTTAATTTTCACATAAACACAGTTCTGGGAAAGGCTGGCACATATTTACTAACTGTACTCCTTCTGGCCAGACTACAAGTTAACCATGCTACTGCCACTTACCCACTCTCAGGATCTTACAAGGGAATCCAATTATACTGAGTAAAATCAATACTAACATAAACGGTAGAGTGTAACCAAAGCATCAAGGCTTTTTAGAGTGGCCATGGCTTCACTACTTCATTAAAATAAGCACAAGTACTCTCAAGATATTAAAATTATTCTCTAAAAGACCAGCCACAATGAAAGGTATAAAATATATATTAAACATGAGAATACTAAATATCTAAGTACAATAAACCTAGAGTTTCAATCACAGGAGAAATAAAAATAACACAGTTGAACAGATTCAAACAGTTGCATTAAAGTAATACTTAACTAATCTCACTGTATTTCCTGACTGTCTAAAGAATAGTTGTTCCCTAGCTAATTTAATTAATACAGCAAGGCAAGATTAGATGCTGAGATGCTTACTTCTATAAGGCAAGGTGATGAGCTTCAAAACTAAAACTAAACTGAACTGAACTGAACTGACTGACTGTGATAACTGTCATAAATCTTTATATCTGGTTTCAAAGAAAAGAAAAAAAAAACAAAAAAAAAAACAAAACTGCTGTGAGAGTTCCATCCTCTCAGTGCTGGTTATAGAATGGCATCACATTCGATCACCTGACTCTGGTACAATACACACTTGGAACTTTTTTAAGATCTGTTGCAGTATCTAAAAGCTATAGAACAATTTCGAAAACATCTGCTCTTTCCTTCCAGAATTCGTTGTTTAAACATAAACATTTAATCAGTTATAATAACACTGTTGATATATTTTTAACACAAGCATCTGTACAAGTCATTGTGACAGTCAAATGATACAAAACTATTTACAAAACTTCAGCTAAGTATGCTGGCATATGCTACTCATGTACTGCCCCTTTCCCCCTGGCACAGATGGCAACACCTCACATCATCACAGCAGTATATATTAATTGTGACTGTCCCTTTAAGAATGTTGGTACGATCAGAAATATATTTCTAAAGTTGTTAGTGTTCTTGCATATCTGTAAAGTTTAAAGTCTGTTCAGGTCAGCTCTGTTTTGCCATCTTTATTATTTTTATAGCTTTACAGTAGTTTTACACCAGACTCATATGCCCTTATCTCTGATGCAAGTTTCTTTCACAGCCTTGCTATAATTTCTGTAACAAAACTGTCCTTCTTTCTAGTGTTATTTATTGTCACCATAAATGTTGTGTTGCATATTTAATAGTTTTAATGTTTTTATATAGCTAGAGGCAAGACATAGTTATTATTCCATCATGTGAAAATTTGTATGCCATACAAATCTTATCCCTAATAAAACTGTAATTTATGCTGTATAAGCCTAGCTGTTGTAGACATTTTGAATACTCCAGTGCAATAATGCTGGCATCCATTTTAATCTATACTAGCTTTAATAAGTTTATTTCCTTTAGTGTATATGAGAAAAAAGAAGAGGTATATTCCACTATGTGTTGAATTAGTTATTTCAGTGGCATACTTATAGTCTGATGAAGGCACTTTTGTTGAGTATCTTTTATGATTTTCTATTTGATTGCCTTTTTTTAAATCACATTGTTGTGCATGAAGTGAGCTGCTAGTGTTCTACAGGGGATCTTTCAGTTCTACACTTTGTAGTGTAACAGCAGAGGTGGTATATTTAAGTAAGGATAGTATGTGTGAGGAGAAGGAGAGTAGCAGAGTTCCCTTATGCCAAAACATTTTTTTTCTCTTTTATGTGCTATCAGGATACGGTTCTTGATCTTTCAAAAGCAATGAAGTGTGACCCATTGTAAGATGAGTTGATGAAACATACAGCAAATGATTTATACAAAACAATTAAAATAATTGGTTCTCAAGTACTCATCATCTTAAATAATATCGCCATCAGCTTCAAAGATTTAGCTTTAATATTTATGGCATTTTCCCTGAAGCACAGTTTTGTTAACTATCAGACTGACACAACCTTTTTTGAATAAATCTAGCTATTTTATGATCTGTCTTCTGATGTCTGACTACAATCACCTTATATTTGTTTACTCTGAATGCCAGGCCAAGTTTATTTCTCCATTTATTAAACATATTTGCTGGATCTGCAGTGTTAGGTAATGCATCACTCACAATGTTTATGTGTAAAGCCAAGGCACTGAGGTCTTAGGACACACAAGACACATATAGATAACTGTTTCTTCCTCAATAGAGCATAGCCTGTGGTCACTACATTTGACCTCAACATTGCAGGAGCTCTGCCATAAAGCCCTACTCCCGCAAGTTTTACTGATAATTTTGTCAATATTTAATAGCCTGCGGTCACTACATCTGACCTCCATAATGCAGGAGCTCTGCCACAAGGCCATGCACCTACAGGTTTTACTTTGAATTTTGTCAGTGTTTAATAGCCTATGGTCACTACATCTGACTTCGATATTGCAGAAGATCGGCCACAAGGTCTTACACCTGCAAGTTTTACTGAAAATTCTGTCAGTTTGCTAGCCTGCGGCTACTACATCTGACCTTAGTATTACAGGAACTCTGCCACAGGGCCCTACAGCTACAAGTTTTAATGAGAATTTTGTCAGTGCTTAATAGCATGCAGTCACTGCATCTGACCTCAGTATTGCAGGAGCTTTGCCACAAGGCTCTAAACCTACAGGTTTTACTGAGAATTTTGCCATTGTTTAATGTAAGCATATTTTATCCTGAAGAACCTTGCTGCTTATTACCTTTAATCAGTTAAATACATGACTGCTCTATGATTGAAAGTCTCTGTGAAATAGTATATGCACTCTAAGGATCGCTAACTAAGTTGACCACTGTCTGTGTTTGCTTGACCAGTAGACTGTACTGCATGTGCCAGTTATTTAGTCTCAGGAAATGACAGAAAACCTGTTTTATTTGCATCTCTTTCTTAATTGCTTTGTTCTGGCTATAAACTGATTGCTCTCAGTTAAATTGACCTGTGGGTGGGATTGTCACTATAGTAGAATATACTATTAAATATCCCCTCAGTGTTGTTTCCTCTTACATTCAGTAACAATCTTCCTTCGTAGAGCAGGTATGTGTCATGTGCCATATGTTATTATATTTCTACTTGTTCTAAGACTGGGTAAAACATTGAAAAGACTTTGGTAGTGTGTTATATTTGTAACACTTCTATTCAGATTGGATAAGCTTTAGGTATGCTGATTGTGTTTCCTTTTAACACATATGTATATATATATATATATATATATATATATATATATATATATATATCTGTCAGAAGCTTGAGTTTTCAGAACTCAAAATTCATATGAACTCTTATGGTTGAGACCATATGATTGACTAAAACGTGAACCTTTTGAATGGAGATTGCGGTACAATGAAGATGGGGGAATTTCCCCATTTCCCCACTGTAGTGCAATCGTAGAGTTGGTACATATAATATGCAGGGGGTACAGGGGCTCCCCCCTTCAAAAACCTAGAAAAAAGGTAAGTTTTTGTTGTTTTTTGAAGTCTGAGTTTTTGGAAAGTTGATCATGTCGTCTCAACCATATGGGTTTCGAGTTTCTGAAAACTCGGGCATCATAATGGGATCCATATATACATTGTTTTGATACAGTGGTTACTCCCATGAATGTTTTCTAAGTGATGGTTTTATATTGTGCGTATTAGTGGCGTCTCATGTTCAAATAATTTGCTTGATACAGCTGCTTATCTACACTACATTACTGTGGTTCTCTATCAGTATGCTTCCTGCTAAAACTACTTTGAGCTTACATCCATATACTTTCTTACCATCACTCTGCTATTATATTTCTCTTGTATTCTCTTGCTCTGACTTGCTGTGGTCCTTTCTTCATCTCTTTTTTGTATAATAAGTAAAAGAATACGCTGTCCTATATAGTATGCACTGTCTTTTCAAACTACTGCTAGCATGATTATTAGCTTGAATAAAAGCTACAAGAATAAAGGGTTAATTTAGAAATAATATAAAATGCTGAAAAATAAGAAGTAGTAAGTGTGCTGGCATAGCTTAGTTAGATTTTGGCATCCATGCAAAGGAGTATGTTATTGAGAAACAAAGTCTGTAAAAATAACTATGCAGATGGCAGCTGGAAGGACATCAATGAAGTAAAGAGATGTAACATCAAGCAAGATATAGATGGAACACCAGATAGTGCTGGAAAACCACATTTCAGATAATTGAGTTTCCTTGGACCATCGAGCTTAAATCAAGGACAAATCATAAATTAGAAGAACAAAGAAAAACTGTTATACAAAGAAAGAACTGTATTGCATCAGACTTTGAGAAAATACCAGACCTTCTGGTATAAATGTAACTGTGCATAAACAAGCGTTGGATATTTGCCATAGACAGCTGTCAGCACCTGTGTTACATGCTTGTAGATCTGAAAAGAAATGTGAAAGTAAAGCGTATTAACTGAAACAGTTATCTTTGTGTATTTATTGTACTTAGTACAATACAGTAATAAGACTAGTTGATTACAATAAATAGTTAAATGAACTGTGGTATGTATGCATGTAAATGCAACTAACAGCAAGATAAACAGAAACACGTGCATAAAATTCTTAGAATTCTTCAATAAGTACTAACTTTATTGCATTAATGTGATTTTACAGGTTAATAGAGTTTTTTTTTCTTTCTTTCGTTTCAGGGCTTGCTGTCACTATACCTGACCGCAGGATTGCAGGAGGTCTGCCACAAGGCCCTACACCTACAAGTTTTACAGAGAATTTTGACAGTGTATAATGTAAGCATATTTATCATGAAGAAGCTTGCTGTGCATTACCTTTAATAAGTTAAATGCATGCCTGCTCTGTGATTGAAAGTTTCTGTAAAGTAGCCCAAGCTCTCTAAGGCCCTTTAAATAAATTGGCCACTGCTCCTGTTTGCTTGACCAGTAGACTATACTGTAAAGGCCAGTTATTTAGTCTCAGGAAATGACAACCTGCTTTACTTGCATCTCTTTGTTAATTGCTTTGTTCTGGCTATAAACTGATTGTTCTTAGTTAAATTGATCTGAGAGTGGGATTATCACTATAGTAGATTGTATTGCTAAATATCCCGTCAGTGCTGTCTGCTCTTACACTCAGACACTGTCTTCTCTCATACGGCAGGTATTTCTCATGTGTGATATGTTATTACATTTCTATTTGCTCTAAGACTGTTTAAAACAGTGAAAAGACTTTGGTAGTGTGTTATATTTGCAGCACTTTTATTCAAATCACATAAACTTTATGTATGCTGACTATGTTTTCCTTTAACACATATGTATGTAACACGAGTTGTTGATTTTCTTACATACACACACACACACACACACACACACACGCGCACACACACACACACACACACACACACACACACACACACACACACACACACACACACACACACACACACACACACACATATATATATATAGATAAATACATACATACATACACACACACATATCTATATCATCTATATCTATATCCATATCAATATTTATATATACTACACTGTTTTGACATACTGGTTATTCCCATGAATGTTTTCTATGTGATAGTGTTATATTGTTCGTATCAGTGTAGTGCCATTTTTAGATAATTTGCTTGATGCATCTGTGTATTTACATTTCATTACTGTGGTTCTCTGTCAGTATAATTCCAGCTACAACTACTTTGAGCTTACATTCATACGCTTTCTTACCATTGCTCAACTCCTATATTTGTCATGTATTCTCTTGCTCTGACTTACTGTAGGCCTTCCTCCATCTATTTTTTGTATAATAAGTACTAGCTTTGCTGCCTCAGTATAATTTTACATCTTAGTAGAGTTTATTTTTTCTTTCTTTCATTTCAGAACCTGTGGTCATTACATCTGACTTGATATTGCAGGAACTCTGCCACAAGGCCCTACACTTACAATTCTTAATGAGAATTTTGTCAGTGTGCTTAATGCAAGCATATTTATCATGAAATACCTTGCTGAGTATTGCCTTGAATCAGTTAAATATATGCCAGCTCTGTGATTGAAAGTCTCTGTGATTGGTGTCAGTTAAATTGACCTCAGGGTGAAAAGCCAACAATGCTCTGCTTCACTTCACTCCCCTACCATAGCCCCAATTCCCAACCCCCTCGTCTTACTCTGCTATTATATTTCCTACATACACATTTCACTTGTAACTCTTATTCTAAAATCCTCCCCAAATGACCTTAATACTTCTATGCATACACTTCTGTTTCTTGTTTCTTACTTCCCCATCTGTATTTAATTTTTAGCCACGTTCCCAACTATCTTTCTCCTTCCCATCCTGCTTTGCCTATATCCATTTATAATCACTATCCTCCCTAATAGTACCTATGTATTCCATATTGTATCTTTTTCTTTTCTCAAATAAACCCTCATTTCTTCTTATTTTGCCTACATTATTATATTCCATCCTTTAATACCCCTGTATTCCTTATATTCCATGGAAGACACCAGGATAACTTAACTCTCTTCTTTTGTAGAAAATGCTTCTCACCTTACCTATCCTCTTCAGCATTCAGAATCCACCACTGTGGACTGTACTGTACTTTGCTGCCACTTCTTGTTTCCTTCTTCATTGCTACTTCCCCACCACCTGACATCTATAAAATACAGATTCCTGTACTTAATTATGATACTCTTCAGCTCATCCCCTATTCTTCTCCTACTGTGCCAGCTTTCATCCTACCTTGACTCAATAATATCTTGCAACATCTCTCTAACTCTGCCCCGGCCACCTAGCCATACATCCTCTTTGCACTCCCCACACATTGCACCAAACCTATTTCCTGTTGCCCCTCAGCTTTATTCCAAATATAGGCTGATTAATTGCACTTCAACCCAAACCAAAACAAACTTAAGTGCAAGAATCCTCTCCAAAAAGAAGTATGCATAACCCCCAATATACTAAAATCCTTCTAGGAGGAGATATATACTCTAATGCTGGCCCTACCTATCACAATGAACATAACTATAATTCTCTCCCACACACTTCTGCAACCCAGCAACAGCCAATCCCCAACCCCGATGATCTAATTTGTGCTGCAGTAAATGTTCATGGTTTCATAGGTGATTACTAGGCTAATACCCCTAGAGTCATTAAAAGTCTAGCCGTATTTATCCTGAGTTACCCCAGTTGTCTTTGGTTAGGTGAGTGAAGTTTAGAGCTACGGTAGGTAATACTGACTTCTTCTTTCCAGGAGGGAATTGGACACCACACCAGGAGTGAATTTGCTTTCATCCATCCATTGATCTAGATTGAATTTGAAGTGGGTCAGGGAGGGGCTCTGTTAATGTGAATTGGAAACCTGTTCCAGAGAAGTGGCAGTCTTTGGGAGATGTCTCTATCTCTCCAGCATGACTTGTTCATGTCAGAGGCTAGGTTAAGATCTCTGGAGCGAGTGACCCTCCTACAGTTTGATTTACGAATATGTAGCATTTCCATCAGGGCTGGGTCAGAGACTGCCCTATAATCCAGGCACAAGTCACCCCTTAGCAACCTGTAGGAGACAGAATACAGTGACAGGGCTTTCAGTCTTTCTGTACAAGACTTGTTTTGTTTACTTTGTAATTTCTTGGTGAGAAGCCTCTGTGAGCTCCCCCATTGTATTGAATTATTGTTGTGATGATTCTCAAATACAATGGAACTATAATATACTTAGATGTAGATCTGATGCCTAATAAGATGTGTCACATAGAAGGAAAGCAAAACTAACCGATACAAAAAGAGCAGCACCAAAGATACTTGAAGAGAAATACAGGCGAATGAATCCAGACATGGAAAATTTTACACTACAAAAAATAAGAAGGCAAAGAGGAAAAGTAAAAAAGGAGATTAGTAATGGAGAAGTTAAAGAAATAGAAACTGAGACTATGGAGTACCTACAAAGTGAAGGATTAAGTGTAGAAAATCTAATTCAGAAAGCACCACAACAGGATAGAGTAATGGACATCCAAATTAAGGGGAAACCAGTGGAACAGGAAGCAATTAGTCAGGTGCATATGAAGATAATTTGGAGCCTTCCACAGGAAGCAAGTGTAGACATTCACTTGAAGCTAGACAGCAAGGGAAGGGACAGAAAACTGTGAAAACTGATGCAGTCGATGTCGAGGAGTGATAGGCCAGTGAGTTCCCATGTGACAGAGCAATGGATGACACAGGATGAAACTGAAGAGAATGTGCCACAGGAAGATGCTCTAGAATCCTCTATAGAATGCCCGCAGGAATTGGAAAACAAGGGATGGGCCATCAGTTTGGAAGAAAATGAGCTAAAAGAAGAGTTGCTTGATTTAATAGACATAGACAGACATATTAAGATAAATTAAAGAAATAGAGTGCAGAAGGTTTATAAAACCCAAAAAGTCAGAAGTCTGATAAAACAAATGAACACAGTAATTAGGACTGTTCATAGAGATCGATGCGATATAACAGAAGTAAATAGGATATATTACTGTGCAGCTAAATTTATAACTGATAAAGTTCTACTACAAGAACACTGGGTAGTGAGGGAAAGGAAGGGGAGAAATCGAATACCATCATGGAAGTATTGAATCGAGAAAACTATAAAGCAGTTAAGACAAGAAGTGTCACTATTAGGAAAGTATAGAAGAGGGAACAGATCAACAAAAATACTCAGAAAGATAGAGATGATGAAAGCAATATGCAGTATTAGAACAGACCAGGATCTATCGTGCACTATCGCAAATAACAAACTAAAAATTTCAGCACAGGTGGAAAAACTTAGAAGATACAAAGATAAATATAAAGGAAAAGTACAAAATAAATGCATTTATTGATGACCCCAAAAGGTTTTATAGAAAATTGAGAAATAAGGTAAAAGGAATTGAAAGACCTCTAAAAAAAGAAGAAATAGATACATTTTGGAGAAGTAGCTATGAAGATCCTGTGGAACATAACAAAGATGCTAAATGGACAGAAGAAGTTAAAGAAAGAATAAGAGCTTTAAAGGTACAGGGTATGAAATATATGACATGGGATGAAGTAACAGCCAGAAAGACTGAAACAAAGTTAAGAAAAGCCTCTAATTGGAAAACTCCAGGCCCAGATGCAGCACCTAACTTTTGGCTGAAAGTATTAACATCTTTGTATGAAGATTTAGCCATGAGTAAGAACTATTTATATGTGCACCCCAAACAGACACCAACCTGGTTAACAACAGGAAAAACAATGCTCCTACTTAAGAGTGAACTTGCAAGCTACCCTAAAAATTATAGACCAATAACTTGCCTTCCGATGACATAAAAACTATACACTGGAATTGATACCGATGGAGTTTATAGTAATTTAGAAGAAAATGCAATTATAGCAGTAGAACAAAAGGGCAATAAAAGAAATTCATATGGAACAAAGCATCATTTTTTGTTAAAATCATAGTGGAGAACTGTAAAAAGGGAAAGAATCTAAGTATAGCATGGACTGACTACAAAAAAGCATTTGATAGTATCCCACATTCATGGATAAAGGAGTGCTTAAAAATATGTAAGACACACCCTGCTCTAATTGACTACATTACAGTGACCATGAAACAGTGGCAGACCACTTTGCAATTAAGCCATGATAAAGGACAAATTATTATCTCAGGGATAAAAATTCAAAGGGGGGTATTCCTGGGTGACTCCTTGTTACCGCTGCTGTTCTGCCTTGCCCTTAACCCATTAAGCTGTCTACTTAACAGCTTAGGCCATAGCTATAATCTGGCTCCTAGAAAACAAAAAAGTGCAAAGGCTTCTCATCTTCTCTTTGTCGATGATGTAAAACTGTATAGCTCATCAGATGAGGAACTGAAAACACAACTGCAAGGTGTCAAAACATTTTCAGATGATATAAGAATGTCATTTGGTCTTGATAAATGTGCAAAAGCAACCTTTAAAGCAAGAAAACTGCAACACCAGGAAAATATCAGTTTGGGACAAGAATATGATATAAAAGAACTTCAGCAAGAAGGAGTGTATAAATATTATTCTGGTGAGGAACTTCTGTGGTCTCTCCAGCTGCTGCATGTGTTTTGTGGGATACATGCCGAAGGGGGCATTGTACTCAATAATTGGCCTTATAAGGGAAGAATACAGGGTTGATATGACCTCCTTGTCCCTGGATGAGATACCCTTACTTATGAGGTGCGCCATATAGAAAGCTTTCCGTACAATGGAAGAAACACGGTGGTCAAAAGTCAGGTTGCTATCAACCTGGGTGCCCAAATCCCTCATGACTGATTGTGTGCTTAGGACATTGTTATTAATGTGATCATTTGTGGGGACATCACTCTCCCCAAAGGGGATGATGATGCATTTTTTGGCATTCAGCTTGAGGCCATGTTTCTGGCAAAAGTCATTTGTTTGGGTGAGACCCTCATGGTGGATATCCACATCACTTGGTGAATTGATGACTATGCCCATCTTGCAGTCATCTGCAAACTTGGTCAGCCAAAGCCCACTGGTTTTGGCCTGCACCTCAGAGATGTATATCCTGAATAACAGAGGCTCCAAGACCAATTCCTGGGGTACGCTGCTCATTATGGGTCTACTGCTTGAGGAGGTTTCCCCTATTTTGATTATGTGGTTTCTATCAGTGAGCCAGTTTGCAACCCATCTGATAACATATGGATTGATGCCTAGTTGAGAGAGTTTGTCTACTATGCCTGAGTGGGGAATAGTGTCAAAGGCCTTGGCCAGGTCAAGGTAGGCGGTGTGCAGCATCTTCCCTTCGTCCATGGCTTTGGTGACTGTCTCAAAAAAGACAACCACATTTAACAGATATGACCTCCCCTTGACAACTGTGTGGCATGTAGCCAGTTCTCAGGCTGGTCATGTTTTAAGTTGTTTAAAACGCAACTTGGGATGTTGTCTGGTCCCACTGATGAAATGTTTTTGGCCTTGGAGAACGCTGAGATGACCTGATCTCTTGAGATAATAGGCTGAGGAATGGTGGCAAGTATCCTTTTCGGGATGACTGGAGTGGACGGGGGGGTGGGTGAAGTTTTCTCCAAATCTGTCAGCTAGCAAGTTTGCTATAACCTCCAGTTGAGTATGGGTGGTAGCATCCACAACCAGTTCAGCACATAGCTGGGTATTCCTTTTTAGATTTCAGATGCAGTTAAAGAATGCCTTGTGTTTATCGTTAGCTAGGAAGGCTATTTCTGCTTCATAATTAGCTTTGGAGGACTTGACAAGGTCTCTAATTTGTTTGTTTAAGTTAGAGAGGGATTTCTTCCTCTGCTGAGCCAGTTTTCTCTTGCTCTTTGACATTAGTTTCTTTATCTTGTTGTATAGCCTGTTTATACAAGGGGTCCACCAGTGTGGCTTGTTTTTTCAGCAAAACCTGTTTTTAATCGAACAGGTACAGCTGATTTGATACAACTATTTAAATGGTTACACAGGGCATTGGTATACACCTCTGCATAGGAGTTCATTTTATCTGTGTTTGAGGGGGCTTTGAAACTTCTCATATCATCATTTAGTAGGAGGTAATTTGTCTTAGAAAATTCTTAAACATTTTTGAGCTTGATGGGGTATCTGGCCTTATAATTACACTGAATAAGACTGATTTATGTTCTGATCATACTTGGGAGGACATTACATGGGGGGGCAGTGCAATGCTCTCCCATGTTAGTAAGTACTATGTCCAGGACATTTGAGCCTCTTGTGGGTGTGCTGACTAGCTGTACCAGAGCATTTGCATTGACAAAGTCCAAGAATCTGTGAGCCAGCATGTTTGTGGTCATGTATGTTTCCCAGTTGATGGTAGGATAATTAAAATTACCCTTGACTAAGGTGCTGGATTGTATGGTAAGTGACTCCAGTAAGTCCAGGTATGTGGTATGCTTTTCCTCTTACATGGTGAAGGACATATAGCTAGCTATGATGTGGTAGGGGGCTTTGCCTATAGTTATTTGGACATGGAGTAGCTCAAGGGAGTCATGCTGTTTGACCAGCCTCAATGTGTAATTATCCTTAATCAAGATGGATACACTACCTGCTTTGGTTCTTTCATGCTCAGTTTGTGGTCTGAATGTATGGAAGGCATTGTAGCCCTGCACAGCCAGGGTGCTTTCTGTGCCTTTGAACCATGTCTTAGTGACTGCACAGACATTAGCATATTCCAAAAAGAAGAGTGTTTCCAGGGAGTGCAGTTTCTTGCATAGGCTCCTAGCATTAAGCAACAGTACCTTGAATTTAACTAGAGAGGATTTTGTTAGGTAGGAGGGTTGGTTATTTTGACACTGCCTAAAAAACACACAATATGGGTGGCTAATGCCTTTGCCAGTATCAAAAAGCCTAGAGAAGAAAGGTGCAGACCATCTCTGGAAAAGCAGCATGACCTCTCGAACATGTCTTCCCAGATTGACAGATTTTAGATTCCCTTGGACTGAAACTAGAAGCTTAGCCAATTTTTAAAGTGAATATTTTTTGTTTGTATCGTGGCATTGGCCTCGGAGAATGTAAAATGCTGCTTAAGGCTAGGCTTATACTTGCCTGTGACACATAATTTGGGAACTCAGCCATGTCTCTCTTCTTACAGTCCAGTGAGGTATGTCTCAAGTCATTCACCCCCATGTGCACTGTGATGGAGTCATACCAATACTTGTGGTTGAGTGACTTGAAGGGTCCTGACACCTGGCAGGCAGCTAACCATAACCCGCTCCTTATCGAGCCTGGCAAGGGGAACATTTGTGTGTCTCACAATGGAGTCACTGATGACCAATGCATTAGGTCTTGTGGTGTTATACTTTATGGACTTATTTGTTGAGGCACTGGTGTGTGCGTGTGTGTGCGTGTGTGTGTGTGTGTGTGTGTGTGTGTGTGTGTGTGTGTGTGTGCGTGCGTGTGTGTGTGTGTGTGTGTGTGTGTGTGTGTGTGTGTGTGTGTGTGTGTGTTATTATGTGTTGTGGCTGTTTTTTGCATTATGTGTGTAAGTGCTTTCCGCTTGAGAGGGCTCTGATCTTTTGGTAAGTTACTAGTGAGTACCTCTGCATGTATGGGTTTATGTGTCATGTCCTTAATTAGTGTGGGAATTGTGTTTGTGCTGACAACCTATTTGGTATTCAATTTGTCCTTATGTGAGAGTCTTGCCTCCAATTTCATAGTGTAACTGCATCTCTCACATAAACTAATTGTTTGTTTCAGGAATAAGTGGTTGTCAGTATACATGAAACAACTGCTATATTGTCTCAGGATGTCCATGTCTATCAGGCTGGCCAGAGAGATGATGAGAAAGTGACCGTCCATGATAGCAGGCTCTTACTGCATGCTTTACTAGGGAAGGGAATGGGTTAATGTGGCAGGACTGCGACAGTATACTTTGTGTACGCTAAGGTTGATCAATAAGGTAATGCTACTCAGTGTGCAACTGAGTTGCTCCTGGAGCAGCAGGAACGTTTGGAAGGGTTTCACTCTTAGAAGTATAAGAAATAAAACTGCTGAACTACATGTCTGGATTACCCAGCATAAGTCTGATGTTCTCACTTTAAATGAAACTTGGCTTAAACCCAGCATAAACGACTCTGAAGTTTTACCTCCTAACTATAATATCATCCATAATGACCATATAAAGAGAAGAGGTAGTGCTACGGCTTTAATATTTCCCAGTACCTACTACATTTCCCTTTACAGCAAGCCAACACCAAAATTCAGTTCAGCAGAGCTTCTTATTGCTTTCCTCAACATAAACAATTATAAACAAATATGTGTTACTGTCCTTTATATCCCTGCTGGCAACAATACAGCAATGGTGGAAGACATCCTACATTGAATATCTATAATATTTCCACAAGGAGAACTATTATTAGGTGATGTGAATGTCTATTGGTTGGACATAAACTCTTACTCCCCTACATCTAGCATGAATTTATATGGCTTCGCACAACTTATTAATAGCCCTACACATTAAAGCAAGACATCAAATTCCCTATTAGACTGGATCCTAGTATCAGACCCTAGCAAATACTCCACCTTAGGTACAATGTCAGACTCTCTCAGTGATTATCTCCCGGTCTATTTAAATAGACATCTCACATATCCAGTCAAACAGCATATTCATAAAACAACATGTAACCTTTCCAAGTTTAACATAGAAATATTCATTACTACATTATCATCAATAACTGGAACTTCCTAAACATTCTCCCATTAGATGATACTGTAATTGAATTAAATACAGCTTTTCTAAATATTATAAATAGCCTTGCACCTCCTAGAAGGAAGAGACTGAAAAGCAATACAATCTGGCTATCCAAAAAGAGCAGAATGCTAATGCAGGATAGAGAAAAAAATATGGAAAGAATGGCAAAAATATGAAACACCTCAATATTTTGAAAACTTCTGAATGCTTCACAATTATACTAAAAAGCAAATAAATTAAGACAAAACAACTATACTATAATAACTTTTTGAAAAATACTAATCCATTAAAGAAATCTTACATCTTGGCCAAAACGTCAACCCAAACCCCTCTCCTGATAACTCACCATGGGAAACTGCAATACAGTTTATCTCTTATTTTATAGACAGTATAGCATCTCTAACCAAGGATTCCTCAACATCTAATACCATCCCTGCCTAACATCCGTGTATCACCACATCCACATTCACCTTCAAAGCTGTACCCACATCCTATATAAAACAAGTCTTAAACAACTTAAACCATGCTCTTCTTCAGCTAATAACCTTCCAAGTGAGAGCCTAAAAATAGCAGCCAGTAGCATAGCCCATCATGTCTCAATCCTGACAAATAGATCAGTGTGGGAATCCCACATTCACTCTCTCTAAAAAAGTCACACATTATCCCTCTGTACAAAGGAGAAAATTCAACAGACATTAATGACTTTAGACCTACAGCAATCTTATCTCCCCTCATCAAAATACTTGAAAAATGTATTTAAAAACAATTGCTAGACTATCTCCTGCAGGAAGAACTCCTAACCCCTATACAACATGGCCTCTGTCCCTCCCATAGTACTAGCAGTGCCCTTTTAACTTATATAGATATTGTTAATGACACTAGAGATAATGGCAAACTAGTCACTTCCTTATTTCTAGATTTGTTTAAAGTTTTCAATGTAGTTTGTTACAGCAAAGTTCTACTTTAAATGTCCTCACTAGGTCTCTCTCAGCCCACCCTTCTGTGGTTCAAAGCTACCTGTCCAATAGGTATCAGACAATAAAATGGCTCTCCCCACTCTCTCATTACCCCCCAGTCACCACCGGTGTATTTTCACCAACACCCTCTATACTTCCACACAACAGACCACCATAATACAATATGCAGATTATTCCACTCTCATTTGTACTTCTAACATGTTGCACCTCCCAAAAATTACTCAGGAAGGTTTAACTGCAACCAAAATATGGCTTCATAACTCTTAACTCATGCTCAAGCCAAACAAGACTAAACTATAACTTTTTCCCCAAATCCCTCTCTCATGAAAAAACAACATTTAAAGTCCTCTCTCTTGATAACTGAACTATTGAAGTCACTTATAGCAAACTATTAGGGGTGATAGTGGATAATGATCTTATATTTGACCTGCATATTCAAAATTGCATAAGAAAAACTCATCAAAAACTAGGGATGCTTTACAGAGCCAAAAACTTTCTCAGCAAAGGAATAGCAAAGGAACTGAAACTACGCTTGCCACTATCTATCTCCTCCCTACTCTTCTTTATGGTGCTCCCATCCTTACAACCCCCCACACTTCATAAAAATTAAAACTTGACAATGCTATAACAAAGTTGATAAATAGCACTGAAAAGCCTAAATTGGTTAGAACTGCCACTTCAACTAACATATACAGAACTTCTTACCACCTATAAAATTATTCAGCATCCATCTGCCTGTCCACCACTAAAAAAAACATTCTGCACAACTATATTCCCAGTCGGTCATTCTGGTCCAGTGTCTAAAAACTCCTGTCTGTCTACAAATCTTAGAAATGTGCTGGGTATTTTCTGTAGTTGTACAAGGTTGCTAAGGCTTGGAACTCCTTACCTGTATCCATTAAGTCTATAGACTCCCTCTCATCTTTCAAAAGCACTCTGAAAGACTTCCTAGCTAAAATCTATCTCTGTTCTGCTTAAAAGCATGATAAACTATATCCCTAAATGTGAACAAGTACCTTTTGTTATCTTATAGCTCCTTACTGTCCCTTCTTCACTTATTTTCTTACTTCTATCAAATTCTCTTCCCTGACTTTCTCTCTAAGTATACCATAAGCCTTTTCCTCACTTCATATTTCAATTCCTATTTGTATTATAGTAACGTACCTTTAATTTCACTACAAACTATCTAAAATTTCTCTAAATATTAAATGATTGTTGCATACCTTGTATTGATTCTTAACCAGTGTTTTTATAGGTTTATTATGTTTTGTGCGAACGACATTCTGTTGGCAGCACTGCTGCCGAAAATCAGAATGTCGTGCACAAAACATAAATGGATGGGATATTTGAACACACTTATGCAAATGCAGTAGTGCATTCACATAGGTGTATTTGACTATCTGCATGGAGAAACGGTACAGTGAGGATTGGAAATTCATCCATATCCCCACTGTAGTGTGATCTTGGAGTTAGAATATATTAGTAGGGGTTGTGGGGGGTGCAGGGGGGCTTGCCTCCCTGCAAAAACGTGATATGTCATATAGGAGTCTGATTTACATCAGCTCCTATACGGCTATCATATGATGGTTTCAGCCACAATGTCAATTCAAATGTGTCAATCATTTGGGTTGAGACTGTGGCTGGTCAGAATGTTTGTGTTTGGGTTTACTATTCATTGTTTCGAACGGCAAATGTTTTGCTGTTCGAACAAACAATAGTAAATAGTTTTTATATTATGTCTAATGTGTCATAATTATTTAAACTGCAGATGTTTTGTTTTACTTTTGAAGATTGTAAAATTATTGTTTTTAAAATGTTTTGTAATAATTTGAAGCATTTCTCCCCAGGTCTCCACTGAAAATAGGTTTTAGCCCAGTCAGACTTTCCCAGTAATCAAATGCCAATCCAATCAATCAATCAATCAATCAATCAATCAATCAATCAATCGATCAATCAATCAATCAATCAATCCATCAATCCATCAATCACTAAATAGATAACTTTGGTTTTTATTCACATATGTTGAATACATCACAATGACATGGCTCATATCCTATTTATGTATACTCTTAAAGGCATACTATATGATATGCGCAATAAGTGATATCCCCCCACCTATTATTAAAATCAAGATGTACTTCTGAGTTTATAAGTACTATTTGCAACTTACACATTTGTTTCAGTAAAATGATCATTGAGTCTATACCATCTTAGTTAATCAGACTATTACATATCCTTAAAAAACAAAATAAAAAAATGAACTTTAATTATTTATTTGCAATTATATACAGTCCTTATACAGGAATGGTTTTCTGATCAGTCTGTCACAGTGAGTATATTACTGACTGCTATATTTCAGACCTATACTGCTCTTACTATCACATTCAAAGGAGGTAGATTGTATAAGTTCAGAAGTCAGTTCATTGGCTGGATCCAAATGTGATCTGCTAGCTGCAGACACCATTGTAGCTGAAAGCTGGTTCACTGAAAACTTCATTATAGTCTCTGACAGTTATACTTGCTTAGGTGATTTCAATAAATATGCATTGCTTTGTCTATGTAGCTGCATGCCATGTCCCTGTAACGCATAGGATTTCAGTTTTGTTGGTTGACAGTCACCATTACTTGGATATGTGACTTTGGCCCAAAACCCTGACACATCATTATTCTAATCCTTTTCCCTCCTTTAACAATGACAAATTACTTTCACATTTATCATAAAACATATTTGACTTGTTTCATCTGTAAACATATGGCTGCCATCATCCTATTTTCTGCTACCAATCATAAACTAGATGGAAGAAGCTTTGTTTTCAGCCTTCTCCAAAAGTAAATTCATTTTTCCTGTACTTCAACAATGCTAAGTAACATTGTATTTGGCTTGATGTATCGCATTTCATCACAATATTCCTTACAGTTTGACTCATATGCTCATTTGTAGAGTAAGCTTTGGATATTCTGGACTGAATTTGATGTCATCGAATTCCCAGTCTGATAAAATTGTTTAACTCCTGGAATGTTAAGTTTAGAACACTGTTCAGCATAACTTGTTCTGGTATTCCATGCCTCTGGAATATTTACCTGAGAACAATAAATACAGATGTACAAAAAATGCATCATCATCCACTTTGGGGAAAGTGATGCCCCACAAATTATCACATTAATAACAATGTCCTAAGCATGTAGTCAGTTGTGAGGGATTTGGGCACTCAGATTGATAGCAACCTGACTTTTGACCACCATGTTGCTTCCATTGTACGGAAAGATTTCTACATGGCCCACCTCATAAGTAAGGGTATCTCATCCAGGGACAAGGAGGCCATAACATCCCTGTATTCTTCCCTTATAAGGCCCATTATTGAGTACAACGCCCCATTCAGCATGTATCTCGCAAAGCACATGCAGCAGCTGGAGAGATCACAGAGGTTCCTCACCAGGAGAATCCAAAGCCTCAAAAATCTACCATACACAGATAGGTTACAAGCCCTATCTCTCTACTCTTTTTCATACAGACTCCTCAGAGGTGACCTCTGTCTGGCATACAAGGTGATCTTGGACCCCACCTTGATGGAACTGCTGCATATCCACAAGCCAAGCTCCACTCGAGTAACCTCCACATGTGGCCTCAACCTGGTCTGTGACATCAATAGGACTTGTTGGCGGGACAGATTTGTGTCCCAGAGACTCCCCCATCTATGGAATAGACTCCCTCTCCATGTCAAGCAGAGTATTCTTTACCCCTTTATAAGCACAACTTGGGAAATAGATGGGAAATAGAAAATACATCCCTGGGATTCCACCTATGTCCCTGCTGGACAGGGTCATCAGGTACTGATTTGTCTATGCCTGGACTAAACTCTTGGCTAGGCTTATAAAGACCTCAGAGCCAATAGCCTAGTAACTTCCTTTGATTCTGTGATCCTGTGATACATTAAATCTAAATAACATCTGGATACCTGGATTTCTCTTCAGCAGAGACTAAGAAGCTAAAGTTGTTATACATATACAGCAAGAAGTTAGCTCTCAACTTCAGCCATAACAATGTTGGAATTTCATATGGAATAAACTCTTTTTTTATTATGATCTTGAAACAGCTATTCTACTTGCATTGTCATGTTGGCCAGTACATGAAATCTTTGGCTCGTTAGGTCTCTTTCCTTACTCTCAGGTATTCTAACATGTGATGAATTTACCTTCGGTAGAATTCGACATCTTAACTGAAATGGAACTTGCTGTAGATATTTTGCAGGCACCCTGTTTATGGACATCAGGGTTAATTTTAAGCTGTGTATTTCTAAAGTATAGACAAACAATCCACTTATGCCAAAAAGGCCGAAACATGGCATGTCAACAGCAAATGGGGTTTGTCTTATTAGCCTGAATGCACCCATTAAGACCTAAAAAGTACAACCTCACGAGTATTTGGAAACCATACAGCTGGAACACTGTTATGTCCTCAAGGGATCATTTTAATACATCCTGTGGGCCTGTATTATAGGAGGTTCAAGGTATTACATAGTGAAGGCTCTGGTTTTGCTGGGTCGTTCTTGCAGTTGTTTACATATGCTGGACATTTTGTAAATGCTTGAAATTGATTAACTTCTAATCTTACAATGACTTATGTCTCTTATTTCACCAAAGAAGTGACCTTTCTCTTATCGTTGTTCTTCTCTTAGTCCTAGCACACTTGTTCAGCTGCTCATAACAGATGTTTTTAACCTGTTTCACATGATCCTTTCCTTTTAACCCAGTCCTTTCCTAATCCAGTTAGTCATTATGATGATTTCTCTAACTTTTTCTCATTCCACGCAGCATATAATATGCAGGGCATCTCTCATCCATGGGTAAGGAGCATGTTTATATAGCCTGCACTTTCTCCATTCATTATGAAACATGCAAAGTACCTTTGTGGTGCTGATGTTATTCATATTACAAGTATAACTCATCGGTGTAGTTTGTTTGCACATCACATTTGTCATATCTTGCATCTGAGGAACAAGTATATTCTCATTTTTTGATTGAGGCTGCATTATTTTAAACATATTTTACAGAAGAATGGTATTGAATATATGGAAGTGCTATTTGTAATGTATTCATAATGTTTGTAATAAAAATTAGTTTACATGCTAAGCATCCTGACAATAATTTGTTAATCACTTTCTGTTTATGATTTGACAATTCACTGTTTCAGTAGTTTCTATTTAAAGTTTATGGAAAAAAAGTTTCACTTGTGATAAATTACTAATTATAAAGGGTACATGCACTGAAAGTTTTATTCTTGAGCTTTCAGTTATTAATTGGACCTCATCTTTGTAGGCTCTGGTATAGTATTCTTCAGTGTTGTTGCTTCTCTTCATTTTCATTATTCTAGTTATATTTTAGAGGGAATGCTTTTAAAATTACTTTCTTTTACTTTTCTTTTTTGCACTCTTACTTGACTTTCCATGGACAGGTTCAATCAGTTTTGCCTCTGTGACCCTGTAGATCAGGTTTATGTTAGGCAGTTTTCCTCTCATAGAATGTTCAGTAATCATATCCAAGTATTATCAACCTGCAGCGAGCCATGTACAGACTGTACCTATCTAACCTACTTATGTCAGGTTTATAAGGTACAGCAGGTTCCAAATTATAATTGCACTCACACAGGTGGTTCATTTATCTAGCCTGTTCTAAGTACTGAGATATTATCTAAGCCTCACACACATATTTTTATTCTGATAATATAATTTCTGCTGTCATCATAAATGAAATTAAACTGAAGCTGAAAAAAATGGAGAAAAAGGTGCAGAAGAAATGATTAGACAAAGTAAACCAAACACAACCAAGATGTTTTATGGAAAAAAATGAAGGGGTTAGTACAGGTAAGGAATGAAAATGCTGACATTTTCATCAAAACTAGTTTATTGTTTGGGGCATTGCATACTGCGTGTTTCAACTTTTAGTTTAGACAAAAGAAAAGATAATGTTGCTGTTGTCTGTCTGAGAGTATAGACAGCCCTTAAAAAAAGACGCAGGACATTTTGTGGCACCGTAACTGTCTGTCATAAATTCTTGGGCATTTTCATCTACATGTAATGCTTCATGGGCATACCAGCTTGCATTATAGTCAACATGAGTAGAACTTCATTAAAACTTCCCATTTTATGAATTCATAGTAAAAAGTAATATCAATGTCTGGTTCTACTTCAATTGCTTGAATCCCTCTGTAAACCCACTGTTTATAAGTCAGGGGATTTAGGATTAGGGAGCAGTAGGGGAGATTTAACATTAGGAGCGGGGTAGGTGGTTTATGATTAGGGAGCAAATAGGGAATTTTAGGGACAGCGAGGGGATTGCAGTTTTAGGATTATGGAGCAGTGAGGGAGTTTTAGGTTTAGAAGCAAATGGGGAATTTAGGTTTAGGGAGTGGAGTTGGATTTTTAGATTTAGTGAGTGGGAAGTGAGTTTTAGGGGCAGTGAGTGATCAGGGAATTTAAGTTTAGAAAGGGGGTTGAAGTTTTAGGTTCAGGAAGTGAATGGATACTTTACAATGGAGAGGTTAAGGTTAGGGACTGAGGAGTTGGTTTGGGAAATGGGTGGGAATTTTATGTCTAGGACTTATGTTCTGGTAAGACTATGTAGTGTATAGGATCAGGTATTGGGAGGGCTATAAAGGAACATGAGATTGGGCTAGTGGGAGTTCAAGCACTTGCTTTTTTGAGCAAGTAGCAGAGGGCAAGTATGTTGCAAACTACTAGGATGCAAGCATCTGCAGTAAATCCTTGTTGTCTTTTGCCAAGAAGTGACATGACCAAAGTTACATTTTGTTGCCACAGGGGTTGCAAATTTTGATGACTTAAAACTAAGATTTATGTAACTAACTAGTTCCACGTAAAAGTATGGGAATATAATATCATATATTCTAATACTATATATATATATATATATATATATATATATATATATATATATATATATATATATATATATATCTATATACATGTACCAGTCTATATCTAAAGATCGAAAGTTCAAAAGACTAAAAAATCTAAATCTTAAAAAATCAAAACCATATACCAACTCCAAGACTACACAAGAGTGGAGAAGGGGCAAATTCACATTTCTGATATTTTGAGATTTAGATATTTTGGTTTTCAGTCTTTTGAACTTTATATTTTATGGCATAAACCTATATATATCTGTATCTGCAATGATCTAAACAGCATATGACAGACTGCAAAAATGACTGAAAGCAAAACATCTTGTTGAATCTTTCAGCTTTTCCCGGTTAGGGGTCGCCACAGTGGAACTCCGGTCCGCTAATGATTGGCAGTAGATTTTTACATACCGAGTTGCCAGCCCTGACGCACAACCTTCAATGAAGGTATGCCCATTCACATATGTCTCCACACAGAAGACGCTTTAGCTGTGAATCGAACAGGACAACGTTTTACTGTGAGGCGACAAAGCTACCGCAGCACCACAGATCAAAAAGTAAAAAAATCCAAATTCAAAATCACTGACAAAATTGAAGTTATACTAAGAAAGTGTATATGACCTTTCCACACTGTTCTATGATCTCGGAGTTGGTATATATAATTAGCAGGTGGTGTAAGGGATGGAGAGGTGTTTGCCTCCCCTGGAAAAAAAATTGAGAAAATGTGGTTCGATTTTGTCAATTTTTTTAATGGTTTTCTATTGGTTTGGATGTTGTCACATTCCTCGATGCACCTCCCCACATCCCCTGCTAATTATATATAACAATGCTGAGATAGCATAGCAGTGGGGAAAGAGCATAAAACCTTTCTTATTATAGCTGCAATTTTGTCCATATTTTGTGTTCAGATAATTTTCAATTTAGATATTTTGCTGGCGATCATTTATCATTTTACTCTCGATTATATGTTGTTTAGATCATTTCAGGTACACCCATATGTATATAAATATATATGTATATGTGTGCCTATATATATATATATATATATATATATATATATATATATATATATATATATATATACATATATATATATATATATATATATGGGTCCACTTCAGAATTTCAAAGCTTAAAACCTCAAATTTCATATGTTTGAAGACCATATAATCGAAGTTTTAAAATTTTGAAATTCTGGACGGAGATCGGCATACAGTGCAGAATGGGAGATTTCCCTTTTAACTGCTGTGATGCGATCTCACAGTTGATATATTTAAGTAGCGAGGGGTGTGGGGGGTGCAGGGGGGTTTGACCCCCCTTCAAAAACATGTTATTTGTTTTGTTGACTAATTTTTTTGGGGGGGGGGTTCAGAATTTCAAGATTGCAAGAACTCGAGGTTCTGAGTTCGATATTTTGAATCTCGGGATTTTGGTATTTCAAAAATCTGACGTGAACCCATATATATGTACATATGGATCTACTTCAGTATTTCAGTAGATAAAATGTACACATAACTGAAATTTACTTTATAAAATGAGAAGATTGCAGTTCGAAAAGCATGAACTTTTACAGTTTTGAAACTGGTAAAAATGAAAAAGCAAATGTGCATATCAGACACCACTAGCAGCATGGGAATGGAGATTGTGATTTATTGACAGAAACAACTGCTCCATTTAAGCACTGCATTTAACATAAAAATGTACCATTTTAAACATTTGTGGTTGGCTCTGCCCTACACATCCCCTGCAAATTATATATACTAACTCAGATATCTCACTACAGTGGAAAAAAGGGGAAACTTACTGATCCCCACTGTAGCATGAACCTTATCTTTAAAATGTTTAAAAAGGTATATTTTTATGTCAAATGCAGTGCTTAAATGGAGAAGTTGTTTTTGTCAATAAAAAAGTGATCTCCATTCTCATGCTGCTAGTGGTGTCTGACATGCACAACTGCTTTTTTGTTTTTACCAGTTTCAAAACTGTAAATATTTGTGCCTTTCAAATTGCAATCTTCTTATCTCATTAAAGAAAATTTTGGTTATGTGTACAACCGATGTACTGAAGTGACACACACACACACACACACACACATATATATATATATATATATATATATATATATATATATATATATATATATATATATATGTATAGATAGATATATATGGGTCTACCTGAAAAGAATGAAAGACCACATTGCAGGAGATGAAATGAATGAGACGACATTGTCAAAACTTCACTTTCACAAATGACTGCAATGCCAGAACTTTTAACAGGTTAAGTAACCAGGTGGCCAATAAGGGGACATTGCCCTTTTCCTGCACTATAGTGCAATCCCAGAGTTTTTATATTTAGTTGGGGGGTGTAGATCCCCCTCCTGGGTGGGTTTGAGGTAGTGTGGTGTGTTTCTTTGTTTGATGGTGGCAGTTGGATACTTAATCTGTGAAAAGTTTTGGCATTCCGGTCATTTGTGAAAATGAAGTTTCGGCGATGTCATCTCATTCTTTTAAAGTAGACCTAAATATATATATATATATATATATATATATATATAAATATAAAAAATATATAAATGTATGTGTGTGTGTGTGTGTGTGTGTGTGTGTGTATATATATATATATATATATATATGTATATATATATATATATATATATATATATATATATATATATATATATATATATATATATATAAATCTATACACATATATATATGTATATATATATATATATATATATATATATATATATATATCACCTTGGAACTAATCACCTTGTAAATCACCTTAGAAATCCCGCAAAGGTAACCACCATGAAAAACTTCTCCATAGCTAACTTTGGGCTCCTGAAAACAGAGGTGGCTAACTTCATGGCACCCATGCAGTTGAAGAACAGCTGCATCGCTGCCAAATCATACACTAATGCCCTGTATGAACACATACACCAGTGGTGGCTTGTGATATTGGACTGCAGGACTGAAGTCCCCCCAGCTGTGAACCACAATAGTACAATCCTCCTAACCTCGCATAGAAAGTGAATCTGGACTTCTGCCTTACCAGTCCAGATTCAGGAAGAAGGCAGCAGACTGCTGATGCCCCAGAAGTCTGTGCGGTGCAGTGTGTGTGCAAAATGCCCCTGTTTATTTATAGTGGTGGCTATAGAGAGAACTCAGGATACCTGCTGGTGGTGGTTAGAGTATACCTCAGGCTTGAACTCTGTACCCTGGGTGCAGGTAACAAATGCCTGAATTCCCTACTCACCTCCATTTGTGAAACTTTTGCAGATTTTTGCCTCATATTTTGTTCTGTTCTGTTCCTCATAAAATCTGTGGTTTCTGAATTTTGAACTCCTTAAATAGTTGGTGGTGCAGTGGTAGCATTATTGCTTTACAGCTAGAGGCTTTCTGGTTTGATTCTTGGCTGGGGTGCCTTCTGTGTGGTCTGCTTGTCCTCCCTGTGGTTATGGTGGGTTTGCTCTGGAGTTCTCCCATGTTACAAAGACATGTGTCTGCAGTATTTCTCCCTGGGACTCTCCTGAAACTTGGCTTTTGTTCCAAGTCAGACTTTCCTGGTTAACAAATGTTAAATAAATAAAATTGACAGGCATTTGAATTTCAGACTTCATATTCTTCGGAAAGTACATGGCAACACAGAACCTTTTATTCTAGCAATTTTCTAAGTTTATAAGATGAATATTTGAAATTTGTCCCTATTCTAGGACTGTATTCCCACATTATTGGCTTCATCCAGGTTTTTTGTGCTAAGGTTGAGAGCTATGGTGTGAACTGAATTCTCGGAATATGTTTGACAGCCATGGTGAGAACTGAATTCACTAAATGGTAGCCATTTAAGTTTCAGTCTTCTTCTTTTTCATAAAACAGCTGATCTGGCATAGTGGTATGTTGCTCTGACTGTTTCGCACAGGGTCCTGGATTCAAGACTTTGCAGTGAAATGTATGGTGGTAGCACAGCATTTTATATTAGCAACTTTCCAATATTATACAAGCAATGTTTAAAATGTGTCCCTGTTTTTTGGCTTTTGCCCCCTCCAATAAATTTTGGCTTTTTCCAGATTTCTTGTGCTACGAAGTTGAGAGATACAGTTGAGTGTCAAGTAGATTTTACAAGGAGCTGAGATCTGCAGGGGAAGAGAAGTTTAGTGCTGCTTATGCTAAATATGCTTGCATTGTTAATAGCACAACAGGTAGTGTACTTGCTTTTGAGGCAGAAGGTTGTGGGCCCTATTCCCACAGGGGGTGGATGCTGCCATACTGAGAATGTCTTCTTTGGTGAAGATATAGGCACTTTATTTGTAGATGAAACAATGAAATATAAAGTTGTTTGCTAGCAGCAACCTCTTCATTAGTTACAAATCTCTTTAATGTGGAATTATTTAGATGACTTTTACTTCTGCAGAGATTGTGCATATTTACTGATACTGGTGGATTGTAGAAGTTTGAGTACACTTTTATGATGGAAATGTTCTCAGTTGGGCAGTTTTGTCATTACTGGCGCATACATTTTATTTCATTGTTTACTGGAAAATGTTCAAAACAATAAATTTAAAACACCCTCTAACAACTGTACTGTATTATACAAGGAACATAATTTAATACAACCAGGAAGGTATATCACACAACATATGTATGTTTTGTGGTTAAGGGGCCTATCATGTGAAAACAGCCCAAAGTTAATCTTTATACAAGCCAAATGTATTTTTTTGAATGTGGATTTCAATGCTGTTCAATAAATGTGAGTTTCAAGGGCAGAGAAGTTTTAATGTTAAGTCTATTTTCATTGTGAGACTGCATTGTATTGTTTAGCAAATGTCTTAGTGTTTGTACTGTAAAATGCAAAATAAAACTTTCAAATGAAATCCAAATCATCGTAGAAGTAAAACAGTATGCACATTACAGTGTTTATGGTAAATGGGGTGAAATAGACAAGTTATGGGACATGTCTGCAGGGGGGAGGCTCCATTCAACCATGATTTTTTGAGGGGGAAGCGTGGCAAACTCAAAGACTGCCCCGGCTGAAGTATACCTCTCAACTGTCCAGATTTTCACAGAATGAATAGATTTTTGCTTCTTATTTTTGGTTTATTCCTCATAAACTTTGCGGTTTTCTGGCAAATTATTTAGGAATTAAGTCAATAAATAATGACAGACATTGAGTTTCAGACTTCATAACCTTCAGAAAAATGCATGCTAAAGCAAGACCTGTTATTCTATCAACTAAGTTTATACAAGAGCAATTTTTAGTACTGTTTGTATGTTCCCCCGATATATTTGCCATTGTTCAGATTTCCTGTGTTAACAGGTTGAGAGGTACGTGCAAGTAAACTGCTTTATAGAATTTGACATATCCAAACTTCTCAACTGTCTCCGATTTTGGCTCAAAATGTTGCACTCCCTCTAATAATCCCTCTACAAAATGGCAATTTTGGAAAAAACATGGAGGGTTTACAATTAATAAATAGCTGTAATAATCAGAGTTATAGATTACTTTTATTTCAAAAATGCATGTAGATTTGTTTATTTTGTCAACTGTTCAAGTTAACAGCACTAATATTAAAAAGTGTCCTTTCTTTGATAGGTTCCCAGATGTATTGTGAGGCTATTTTATATTTTTGCATCACATTTTTGGTCCATTTTTTATAAAATTGTAGTTTTCTGGCAAACTAGTGGCAAACCATTAAAAATTGAAGTTAGAAAATAATGACAGACATTTGAATTTCAGATTTCATACCCTTCAGAAAATGCATACTAATGCAAGACCTACTATTCTATTAGAAAGTTTCTAAGAGCAATATTTAAATATTGTCCTTATTTTTGGGCTTTTGTCCCACTTCTATGTATGGCTTTGTCCAGATTTCTTGCTCTGGGGTTGAGAGGTATGACAAATGTGTCAGGGCCATCACAGTCAGCAAGAGACATTTCAAATTGTGCCATACTTGTTGCACCCCACTCCCCCATGTAGTGACTCTGGATGTGTTCAAGCAAGGCAAGGAGCAGTTATGCAGTGTAAGTGTGCAGAGTATCTCCCCATCCAAGGTAGACACAAGTACTACAGTGACTTTTCATCTGTCCTTGCTTGATTTTGCAGAATGTTCTGGTTTTCTGTCATATTTTTATACTGTTGAGTTATGCTTCTTATTATTCAGAAAGTGCCTGTTGCTCTGTGTTTAAGTAGGAATGCTTTCATGACCATCAGGTAAGCTTGTCTGAGATTGTAAGATGCAAGTAAGCTTTAATAAGCATACTGTTAAAGAATTACCAACATTAAAAGCCTTTTTGTTATTGCCATGCAGAGAATACTTGCATAACTAGATAACATATAAGCCTTGGGTAGTGAAATGCATATGACAGTATTTGTAATAAAGGACAGGTTTACAGTATTTTAAGAAGCTCATTACCTTTGTTGGAGACTTGCAGTCATCTTTGCTGGCTTTACCCATAAACTAAACAGAATGCCAATCTATCATGTGTGGTTCATAACCTGTGCAGTAATCCATTAAGCAATTTATCTTGAGCTTATTTCTTGTTTGCTGTTCATTTTTTACTTTGATCATGTTTCCCCATGAAACAAGTAAATAGTTGTTGTCAAGCAGTAGGTCTTTTCTGGATAAGAAACATTTTTACAACTGGGAGCATCACAGAGATTGCTACTTTCAGCATGTTACTTGGTACCTTTATAAAGCTGAATATAAATTATAAGTAGAACTGCAGAGCAAGCAGAAGTGGTTTGAGTTGAGAGCTGCTTTTATTTCTTATACTTGACTTTGACTGGCATTCCAGTAATGTATTTAAAAAGTAATTTATTTTTTCATGCCTCACAACCTTTTTGTTTCCATCTAGATATTAAGTAAGCTGTCATGCAGCCAATGCATTGAAATATTATTTTTCTTCTACACTTCATTTTGCCTTGATTGGACTCTCATAATGATGGTTTGGCACCCATGGCAGCGTATTTAATTAAAGTTCCAGTTTTTGTGGTTTTGAGCATAGTTCCCCCCCTTTCTAGTTGGCCGCACCCCTTCCCATTGGCTCCACCCATTCAGTTGTCTCCTGCAGCCCCTCTTTGATTTAAAGTCACCAGCCATCACTGATGTACACAAATGCATGGATTTCGCCATTCCCAATAGAACCAAAATGCCCTCCTCCAAAAAAAGGAAGCCGGTCTGGTAATCCCCTGCTATAAACAAACTCTATAACAGAAGGAGGAAACTGATGCGAAATAAGGTGAAGTCCCAAGACTGGAAAAATTCCCTTATCAGCATCAACAAAAAAGATGAGATCCATCATCAAATCCTCTAAAGCTAGCTATGAAAACAGAATTGCAACAGATAGTAAAGACAGCCACAAGGCCTTCTATAGTTATGTAAAGAATCTCTACAGCAATACCCAGATTTGCTTGGAGCTGTTGCACAATGGCACCTCCTGTATCGAACCAAAAGATATTGCCAATATACTGGCTGACAGATTCAGTGCCAGCTTTACCACTCCCCCCCCCCCCAAAGAACCAATAACAATACCAGTAGATTGCCAGGCGCCCAGTATTACTGCTGCACAGGTTAAAACAGCACTGTCCAAGGCCAAAAATACAGCTTCTATGGGACCAGACAATATCCCTGGCTGTGTTCTACATGAACTACAGAGTAAGCTGTGCCCTGTTCAGTCATAGTCTCACCTCAGGCTTTGTCCCCTACCAAATGGTGCACTACTACAGCCATCCCTCTCCACAAAGGAGGAGCAACTACAGACCCTGGGAATTATCATCCCATTAGCCTGACAAGTCTGATATGCAAAACTATGGAATGCATCATCATGGACCTAATAAACAAGGATATAGGGAATCTCCAAAATCTGGATCCCACTCAGTTTGGTTTTGTGAAGGGTAGATCATGCCTGCTCAACCTGGTCAACTTCTTTGAGTCAGTCACCAGAGGTGTGAATGAAGACAAGGTGGTTCATACAGCCTACCTTGATCTGGCCAAGGCCTTTGATACAATTCCCCACTCAGGAATCATAGAAGAACTCACTAAGCTAGGCATCAACCCCTATATCACTAGGTGGGTTGCAAACTGGCTCACAGATAGAACCCACAGTGTGAAAGTAGCTGACTCCCAGTCAGACTGCCAACCAGTCACTAGTGGAGTCCCACAGGGTTTGGTCCTGGGTCCACTCCTGTTTGGTATCTACTTCTCTGAATCCAGACCAACACAAATGGTCTCTGGCTGACAAAGTTTGCAGATGATTGCAAGTTGGGAGCCATAATTAACTCCCCGAGTGATGTTGACATCCTACAGAAAGGCCTCGCTGAGACCATCGACTGGTGTCAGAACCATGGCCTTAAGCCCAATGCCAAAAAATGTGTCATCATCCCTTTAAGGAAAAACCTGGTTCCCTTCAATTACCACATCGATGGTAGTCCACTGAACACAGAAGGCGTCATAAGAGATCTGGGAACACAGGTTGACAGCAACCTCTATTTTGACCACCACATTGCCACTGTGGTCAGAAAGTCCTTCATTACTAAGGGTTTTGCATCCAGGAAGAAAGAGGTCATTGTCTCCCTCTACTCTTCCCTCATTAGGCCAGTCATTGAGTACAATGTCCCATTTGGCATGTACCTCACTAGACACCTGCAACAACTGGAGAGGCTGCCTCACAAAGAGGATCCTAGGCCTTAAACACTTGTCCTATATGGACAAACTCAAAAAACTCCAACTATTCTCTGTCTCATATCGCCTACTTAGAGGCGATCTCTGCTTGACTAAGGTCGGGTGGCACAATGCCAGGGTAATCCTATGGGCTAGGTTTGTAAAAGCTGCAGGGCCATCAGCCTAGTACACACCTATGAACACACATATAGATATATATATATATATCTATGTCAAATGATCGACTTTTCAGAAACTTGAAAAAAAAATTGAAGAGACCATATGATTGAGTTTCCGATAATGCAAACATCCACCCCCCCACAAAAATCTACTGTTTTGTGTGCCTCCACCCCCTGCAAATTATATAAACCAACTCTGAGATTTCCCTACAGTGAAGAAAAGGGTAAATGTCTCCATCCTCGCTGTACTGCGATCTCCATTCAAAAGCTTTGAGTTTTCAAAAACGTGATCATATGGTCTCGACCATATGAAGTTTGAGTTTCTGAAAACTTGATTCAACTGATAGGAATCCATATACATATATATTTATTATATAATGTATATATTCTATATAATCTGAATTTATATAGAGATATAGCTATACATCTAAACTAGAACAATGTTATTATAAACTGACAAGGTAAGGTTTGTAACAAAACCATAAATGTCAAACTAGCAAAAGATGCTCACTTAATATGAAACACTTTCATCCTTTAATTAACAAGAACATCAACAGGATGTTTTTGGTGTTGTTCTTTAGTTTATTTTGTGTCTTTTTGTGAGGCTTTAAGTTTTCATTGTGTACGCTTTGCAACAAGTCTGCCTTAGAAGTCACCCCACTGTATTGTCCTAAACAACAAAACTGGCTTGAATTGCCTCATTACATCAACTCACCTACTCTCAGGTAATCAAGTCCCACAATATAGTACATAATCCACAAAAATGCCTGACTTTGGTCAGACTCATTCAGTATTATGTACACCCAAGAACTTCACATTCACAAGGAAAGCTTTTTCTTAATGATCACAAGTCCAATAACTCAGCAGAAGATGCCCTGTAGTCACCTTACATCACTAAAATATGGAGCTCAATCTCAGTATTACTGATGTTAACTAATAACCTTCTCATAGTCAAAGCTGATCTAAAGAAATGTCTATTGGATTGCTGGCTTTCCTGTTGCTAAATCCATGCCCTATCATTTCTGTCTGACATCTTATAGGTTCAGAGGTTCATAGGGGATTACTAGGCTGACAGCTAAAGTGCCCTTACTAGCCTAGCCAATATAACCTGTATTTGTACACTGTATGACCCCTAGGGCCAAGAAGACGGCATGGATTTGTGCCTATGCTTTGAGTATCTTACAGATTGTTCTTGTCAGTAAGGGACATAAGCACTACCTAGGTGTGAATTTGCAATTCCCCATCCATTGATCCAAACTGTATTTGAAGAGGGCCAGGGCATGACTCTGCTTAATATGAATAGGAAGCCTGTTCCAAAGAAGAGGTGACTCTGATACACATATTTGTCTCTCCACCATGTTTTGTTTAAATCACTGACTAAGTTTAGATCCCTAGACTGGGTGACTCTCATGCTTTTTGACTTGCAGATGTGTGTCAGCGCCATCAGGACTGGATTTGTGAGTGCCTTGTAGGTCAGGTATAGGTCACTCTTTAATATTCAGTAGAAGAAAGAGTAAAGAGACAAGGCCTTTAATCTGTCTGCATAGGACATGTTGTTTACTCCATGTATTTGATTTGTGAGGAACCTCTGAGGTCACTCCAGCTGCTGTGCCTAGTCAAATACATGCCAAATGGCACATTGTACTCAATTATTGGTCTAATGAGGGCTGAGTACACTGGAACTATAATTTCCTTGGAACTGGATGCCATACCTTACTTATAAGTTGTGCCACATAAAATGATTTCCTCACCACTGTGGACACATGGTGGTTAAATTTCAGACTACTATCTATCTGTGTACCTGCATCTCTCACTGCTGACTCTACTGTTAGGGTGTGATTTTGATGTTTTAATTTGCATGGTTATTTGCTTTCTCAGAGGGTATGATAATGCATTTTTCTCATGTAGTTTTAGGCCATGATTCTTGCGCCAATCATTTGTCTGATTTAGAACCTCCTGAAGAATATTTGTATTGCTGGTGGATTCAATGATTGCCCTCATCTTATAGTCATCAGCAAACGTTGTCATCCAGAGGCCTTCCACATTAGCCTTAACTTCAGAGAAGTACATTCAAACCAGGAGTGGTCCCAACACTGTGCTCTGTGGCCTACCACTAGTAAATAGCTTCTTCCTGGATTTGGATTGACCAGCTTTAACTACATGTGTCCTGTCCATGAGCCAGTTGGCAATCCATCAGGTAACATAAGGATTTATTCCCAGTTTTGTGAGTTTATTTATAATACCTGAGTGGGGAATTGTGTCAAATGCCTTGGCCATGTCAAGGTGGGCAGTATGTACTCTTTTACCCTCATCCATGGCCTTAATGACTTTCTCAAAGAAATCCACAAGATTCAGTATTGCACTTGAGAAATCCGAATTGGGACGGGTCCAGTGTTCGGAGGTTTCCTATGTGATTATTTATTAGGTCAATGATTATTCTTTCTATGGCCTTACATATAAGTCTAGTCAAATTTATGGGGCTGTAATTACCTGAGTCAGTAGATGGTCCCCCTTTATGCAAAGGGACAGCTAATGCTGTCCTCCCCATTACTGGGACACAGCCAGTCCAGAGGCTGTGGTTAAATAGAGATGCTAATGGGTCTGATAAGGCCTGAATTAAGCTGTTCAAGAGGAAACCTGGTATATCACTAGGCCCCGTTGAAGTCATGTTTTTAGCTTTAGACAGCGTATTGGCAACCTGTTCTTTGGTGATAATGGGTGATGGAGTGGTGGAGGGTATTTCTTGAGGGAGAACTTGAGATGAAGGGGAGGTGACATTTGAGATGACTTTGTCAGCCAGCAAATTTGCTATATCTTTCAGCAGAGTATAGGTGATGCCATCTGCAACTAATTCTATGCATTGTTGGGTATTACACTTAAGACTGCGAACATAACTGAAAAATGCCTTATGGCTATCTGTAGCTTTGGAAGCTATTTCTACCTCAAAGTCTACTGTCAGAGGCATGAAAAGTTCCCCAATTCACTTGTTTAGACTAATGAGGGACTTTTTGCTCTGTTGTGTATATTCCTTCTTACACCTCAACAGAATTTACTTTCTTTCAATGTACATCCTATTAATACCATGGGTCCACCAGGGTGGCTTGTTCTTGTAGATTGATCTGGGTTTATTTCAGTCTGGTATAGCTGTTTCTATGCATTTGTTTATATGGTTGTACAGGGCTTTTGTGTATGCTTCTGCACAGGTTTCTGTATTTTTTTGGATTTGAAAGAGCTTGGAAACTAGCTATGCAATCCCTTACTAGAGAGTAATTTACCTTACAGAATTTTGTAAAGTTTTTAAGGTTAGGTTGTGGGACTAGTTTTATTTATTTGACATTTGTTAGCCGGGTTAGTCCGGCTGGGCAGAAGTCGTTTTTCAGTGGCGGACCGAGGAGAAAGGCTCCAAGTAGTACATGTAACAAAAGTAGTCAAATGACAGAGTGAAACAAAAACATTTCAAGTTCACTAAATATGACAACTAGTTAGTGGAACAAACATGCTATAACATGTCCAGTGACTTAAAACATATTATGTTTCAAAAGTATCATACAGTACTATGAGAAAAAAAAAATAAAAATAATGGCCACACGTGCAAAAAATGAAGTGAGCAGATAAATTATAAATGCACACTATATACAGGTGATAATCTCAAGGCACAAACTACTATCCAAATCTGCAGAGCTATAGCTGTGAGAAGATTTGACTATTAATAGATTTATCAGAGACAGCAGAAATGATTGCTGCAGGAGTATTAGATGAGTATAAGTATAGTTTTACATGTATTTCAAGGGATACTACTTTGTGATCTGATCTCCCCAATGAGGACATCCCACTGGAGGGGGGGCAGTACTCTCTCATATTTGTGAGTACCAGATCTAACATTCTAGTGGGACTGCAGACTAGCTGCTCCATGGCATTTGAGTTTACAAAGTCATGTAATCTTTGGACTTATATGTTGGCAGTCATTATTGCCTCCTAATTAATGGAAAGGTAGTTAAAAATCACCCATGAGTATGATATTAGGCTGGATGTGAGTAATTCTAGTAACTTCAGGTATGATATATGGGCTTCCTGATTCATGGTGGAGGACTTATAGCTAGCAAGAATCTGGTAATGGATTTTTTTCCATGGTTAGTTGGACATGGAGTAGATCAAGCATGTCATTTTGTTTGGCCAGCCTTGTGCTTATCATTTATGTAGATAGATACACCTCTGCCTTTTGATCTTTCATGCTCAGTGAGTGGCTGGAACATATGAAAGGTGTTATAGCCATGCACTGCCAGAGTACTTTCCATGACTTTAAACCATGTTTCATTAACTGCACTGATGTCAGCATTCTACAGGGTGAGAAGAGCTTCCAGGGACTGCAGTTTCTT
The DNA here is from genome assembly GCF_019279795.1 of Protopterus annectens. Classification (NCBI taxonomy): domain Eukaryota; kingdom Metazoa; phylum Chordata; order Ceratodontiformes; family Protopteridae; genus Protopterus; species Protopterus annectens. Next base: position 1,539,228,179 of record NC_056745.1, on the reverse strand, counting down.
CTGAGACTCCTAGCTTTGAGCAGTAATAACACTTTTAGCTTTTTCTGAGTAGCTTTTGTTATGTTGGATGTTTTGCCTGTTTGGTAATGTCTAAAAAAGGCACTACAGGGGAGGATAATATCTTGGGCAATATCTGAAAGCCTAGATGTGAAAGGTGAAGACCATCCCTGGCAATACAATGTGGCCTGTCAACTATGTCCTCCCAGGCTGATTAGTGTTGGACTGCTTTGGAATGACACCAGTAGCTAAGCAAATTGTTAAAGTCAATAATTTTTTGCTGGTATCCTGGCATCATCCTTGGAGATGGTAGAATGCTGCTCAGTGCTGGGCTCATACCTGCTTGTATTGTGGCATCATCCTTGGAGATGGTAGGATGCTGCTCAATGTTAGGCTCATACCTGCTGGTATTGTGGCATCATCCTTGGAGATGGTAGAATGCTGTTCAATGCTAGGCTCGTACCTGCTATTATTGTGGCATCATCCTTGGAGATGGTAGAATGCTGTTCAATGCTAGGCTCGTACCTGCTATTATTGTGGCATCATCCTTGGAGATGGTAGGATGCTGCTCAATGTTAAGCTCATGCCTGACTGTGACACATATTCTGTGAGCTCAATCATGTCTCTCTTCATATAGTCCAAGGAGGAATATCTCAGGTCATTTATGCCCACATGGCCTATGACTGAGTCCTACAGGTACTTAGGGGTAAGTGACCTGAGTGCTTGCATGATCTGGTGTATCCTGCCCCTGACAGACAACTAACTGTAACCTTTGCCTTAACCAGCCTGATAGGAGGGCCATCAGTGTGTCTCACAAGGGACTTTCCTATGACCAGAATATTAGGTTCTGGAGTGTTTTGTCTTATGGGCATGCTAACGTAAACAGAATGAGATGTTGCTTTATGAACTGTGATGGTAATTGTCTTGTTTGTGTATGTGTGGAGTTTCTGAGGACTGTGCCTGAGAGGCCTTTGAAGTTTGGTTAAGTTACATGTGAGCACCTTTGCACATGTTGGTCTATGTGTATGGTCCTTGGTGGGTGCAGTGAGTGATGTGTGTTAATCGCTGACAACCTGACTTTTTTGCTTTTTGTGCCTGTATATGAAAGTTTAGCCTTCAGTTTCAATGTGTAATTACATCTCTCATATACTGAATTTGTTGTTTCAAGAATTAAGAGGTTGTCAGTGTACATAAGGCAATTGTTACATTGCTTCAAGATTTCCATGTCCACCAAGCTGGATGCAGAGATAGCAGGAAAGTGCCCATCCATGGTTGCAGGTTCTAATGTGTACTTGCAAAAGATAGGGGTGGAACACATTTATAACTGGATGAGGGAAGGTTTCTTACTTGGTATAATCTACAGCTAACCTAACCAGTGATGCTGCTCAGCACTCAAACCAGATCCTGTCTGAGCAGCAATAGTCCTTGGTGCTATGATAAGGCAAGGTAGACCTAAATAGTCCTGACTAAATGCATAAATGCTGCTCACTGTGTATATTGGTTGCCCGGTGAGTAACATAGGACTGAGGTAAAGTTCCAAAGTGTTTTTCATAGGGAAATTTCAACTTTTGGTGATTGCATGTATACAAGGCACCAGTAATCACCACTGCCAAAGAGCAGCTTCTCACCAATGCGAGACTTATTTATGATCAGAAAAAAAAAAACAAGTTTTACACTAACTATGCCCTAAGGCCTATCAGGTAAGTGCACAATGAACTTTCCACAAACAGTTTTCAGCTCAGGTAGGTGAAATCAACTTTCTCATGCCACATGAGTGCAGACTTTGACCCTCTGAATGTAAAACAACTGGTCTGAAGCCCATGTGTTAAGGAACTACAAGCAGATACCTCTTTCTAACTAAGAAATACTAGATAAAATCTATTTCAGTGCAGAACAGCCCTTACAGCAGTTTGAAAATGCGGCAAAAAAAAACAATAAGTATCATAGCAAACTTTCAAAGTATAATGAAAACAAGCAATATTTTCAGATGTTTGCATTTGTAGAAGACACTGGGATAATGAGAAGCTCTGTGCAACTGTACCAAATTTATACCAGCATGGAAATACAGAAAACTAGCTGCTGAGCCCTCTGGCCAATAAAACAATTACACTTGCAGCCCTTTTGTGTACTTCCTAACTCAAATACATAGGCCAGATAAATACCTACTACCACTAGATGAATAAATAATCCCAGTACTCCTAATGTAAAAGCACAGTGAAAAAATGGAGCGAAATGCTACCACAAAAAAAATTAAACTTAAGTAAAAAGAGTAAGTAATTCAAGATAATATCAATGTTCTTTAAACAGCTTATAAAATTGTGATTATTCAATAAAGTACTTCGGTTTGTAGAAATGAACCAAGAGCAAATCAATTGTGCAGAATTTATAAAGGTACTAAAAACAAGGTAAGCTGATAAATAATAACTCCAGCCAATAAAACAACTACACGCAGGAAGCTCTAGTGTTTTTCCCCAACCTAAATAGACCAAGCTACCAACCACTGCCACTAGACAGAAAATTCTCTGTCCTCTTGATTCAAAAACACAGAAAAGAGCTTGCTAGAATGTAAAAATATACTACTTTATCCAACAGTCAGCCAAATAATGAATTCAGAGCAAGTAAATCAGTAGAACAGATAATTAGAGGCAAAATGCACTTTTTTCAAAATAAGGATAAGGAAAGGTAAATAAATAACTGAAGATATAAAAACAGTGTAGAAGGGGAGGAGCTTATAAAGCTCAATTTACAGCAAGGGTAGACAGCTTAAAAAAATCATCATGTTTAAAAAACAAGCAAGGAATGAGAAAGTGGGTGGGAAAATATCCAGCAGGGAGTCAACAACAGAGCTTGTAATTTTTGTAGGCTTTGAGCCTTATTAAAAAAGACAAAGCTACAAATATTCTCTGTGTATTTAAGTTTCACTCAAGAAACAAATTAATGAAAAGAATGTGAAATATGCACCCCAGGTAATTTAAGTATCTATCTACCACATAGAACAAAAACACCAGGCCAAGCAGAGTTCTTAAAACAGAAAATAAAATGGAGCAGGTAAACAGGAAGCAGCTGTCACCCAGCATGGAGTTACCAACAATGCATGTAGTTTTTGTGGGCTTTGGGTCTTATCAGAGAAGGCTTTGAGTCTTGAGACCTTTGATTCTTATCTGAAAACACCTGCAAACTAAATTGGCATAAATGTTTTCATTTCATATAATTCTACAAAACTTTCTGTAAATATTGTAAATGTGCCCATCCCTATCTCAAATATCCCTATATTAAACTGCTTTCACTCACTAATTTAGGAACTTTTGTCCCTCCCCAGTCACTATCCCTATTTTAACACTTTTGCTTAACTTAAAGCCTTTTTCCTTACCATGTGACTCATCTTACACTTCTTTCAAAATAAGCATAAGGAAAGGCAAATAAAGGTGGGAGGATGGTAAATGGTTAAGGTGTTTACCTTTTAGACACAAGGTGCAGCTTTTGATTCTCACAGTGGATAACTGGCTAGGCTTAAAATGACCCACAAGGGCAGTTCGCCTAATACTAAGCTATGAGACTTTCCACCTTTAATTTCATATCGCTTTGACACTTAATTTTTCCTCAGTTGGTCTCTGGAAGAAATAACACAAATATACTGGGTAGATTCAATAAAGCCTACACTAAGTGTACATGATATGTATTCAAGAACATTCTTATCACACTTTTTGTGCTTTCCAGTCACTCAGAAAGATTACACTAAGTGTACATGTAGTCTACACTTTGTAGTAACCTTTATGGATCCCTTTCAATATTTAAAGCTGCAAGAATATTAGTAGGAAAACTAAAATTAGGAGGTAGATGGTATGAGTTATGTCTGTGCTGTCTGTTCACTCTGAACTGTACACACTTACCCACGGATTCACTAATCTGCCATGCAGGACTAACGTAGTCCTGCATGGAAGCACCCATGTAGCAGGAGGATGGCAGCGTGCCATGCATATTAATGAAGGTGCACTGCTCGACCTCCTAGGCTTACACAGTACGAGTGCAGGGGGCATGTCTGAGGGCAGAGCTCTCAGAATAAACACTCCCCTGCAATATAGAACAGCACAAAGTGGAAATAAATGAGCGAGTCCACTCATAGGTGTCCCCATATCCCTACCAACAGTCCCCCATGTTTACAACAGCAACAGGACATAAAAATCAAAAGAAGAAACCCCTTTATTTTTTTTTTTTAAATCCGAGTACAGCTAACCATAGCTGTACGGGTGTGCCCATTGCTTAGCTACAGTTAAAGCAGCTTAAAAGGCTGAAGAGGATAACAAGGAAGATATATGTAAATGAAGCAGCACAGGAATAGTGTAGTGGGCAGAGCATTTGCCTAATGAGCAGGCATTCCCGGTTTGAGTCCCACTGTAGCACAGCCAATTTTACAGGGCAAAGTACGTTATAACCAATACTTTTGTTGCAAAACTCACAAAATATATATTTATGAACTGGAGTACTGCATTAAATGCACATGTGAAGTGTCAGTGTCATAATGAATAAGCCACTAGTAAGCATATATAAGCACTAGTAAGCATGTTTAAGTTAGTTTGCACGGGGGTAAGCATTTCCTACACAGATTAAGCAAAGGAGAAGCTAGCTGGGTGTAAGAAACTGTGACAGGAAGTTAGCAGTGCTTACCTCCATGCAAACCTGTGCAAACCCACTTACAACTGCTTTAAAGTGCCTTAATCACTCTGTATCCTATGGCCCATGTTCTGCCCAGCAACAAAATAAACAGCCTCTGCAAGGCTTAAACCCAAGACCCTGTACACTACAGTCTCAGTAGTTAACCACTAAGCCATCATAGCAGTTCATAACACTGAGGTTCCAACAAAGCAATCCTCAATCCTCTGTTGCTGTGTAGTAGTAATAAGCAGTTGTGCATAAGCTGTAGTATTATGGACTTCTACTGTTGATGTACCGTAATGCTGCACTCACCCTTTACAAATGCCACAGCTGTGGCCACTGACATCAACTTTCTCACACTCTTATGTAGATCCCTCCAGGATACCACCAAGGCAGCAGCCTGTAGCTGGTGATTATGGTTCATGTTCATGCTTGACAATACACCGGGCATGTAATAGCTATGGGATATTCCATGCACACATCTAACACACCTACCCATACTGCATGCTGTATACATTCATGTTTTGTTGCTGTGAAATGTACTGCATCACAGTAGAGACTATGATGGGGTATCGGAAGGGTACATCAGACACATGCAAGATAACTATTGTTTTTATTTTTTTATTTATTTATTTTACATTTGTTGACCGGGCTAGTCTAACTGGATATATGTCCATTTTCAGTAGAGGCCTGGGGAGAAAAGCTCCAACCAGTTACAGAGACAAATGTGCAATATTACAGTAGACATATTCACAATATAAATTAGTAACATACAGTAAAAGTGACATGAGATAAAAATAATTTGTTAAAACCCTAAAGAAAGTAGATGTGCTTAATTTTTAATTTTTTTTTTTTTGTTGGTGAAGAGTGAGTCCCCTGCTTTGTTGTTTGATTTGACAGTAGACACTAGGAGTTTGTTTGCTGAGCAAAGTGTAGAGAGATTTTTGTAGGGGCGATCAAATTAGTGAGGATTGGTGTATTATTGGGGTGATAGAGGATTTTTTGGGTTATAGCAAGTTGCTGATAGAGAAGCTTATTATGCAGTTCAAGCCATCCCAGTTGTTTGAGGTTTTTGCAATGGTGAGTTCTATAGGGGGAACAGGTAGCAAATCTAGCTATGTTATTATAACAGGTGGACAGTTTATTAATGTTATTTCTAGATAGATTAGTATGAATTGGAGAAGCATAAAAGAGGGTAGAGGAAAAGTGGGTCTGAGCAAGAGTAAGTCTTGCTGGGGGGGGGGGGGTTTGAGTCTATTGAGTGATCCTAATTTTTTGTTGACAGTTTTTATTGTTGAGTTAATATGGCCGTCAAAGCTAAGGGTGTTGTCAATTGTAACTCCCAGTAAGCGGGTTGTGGTATCAGGGACTATATTAGTGCCATTGTTGGAGGTTACTATGAAGTTTGGGGGAGTTGACTTAGGAGTAGGAGCAAAGAGTAGTAGTTTTGTTTTTTTGGGGTTCAGAAGGAGGCGGTGTTGCATGAACCACTTTTCAGCACTGTTCAATACTGTTTGGGTCTGGAGTTGGAGAAAGTTTATGGATTTGGCAGTGAAAATTAATGTTGAGTCGTCTGCATATTGGATGCAAGTGGCTTGTGGAATATCGGTATGTAGGTTGTTAATAAATAGTGAGAAGAGAAGTGAACCTAAAATAGAGCCTTGAGGTACTCCTATGTTCACAGGGAGGGAAGAAGAGAGAGTATTATTCCAAAGGACTGCCTGCTGTCTGTTTTCAAGATATGATTTAAACCAAAGATTTGATTGTGAGTCAAGTGAATGGGCTTTCAGGGTTTCAATGAGTAAGTTGTGGTTCACCATGTCGAAGGCCTTTGAAAGGTCTATAAACAGAGCAGAAGAGAAAGTATTGTTGTTACGATTTTCGTTAATAGAGTTAACAAAGGATAGTAGGGCGGTTGTTGTGCTGTGAAATGGTCTAAAACCATGTTGGCAGTTGGCAAGTAGATTATTATGGATAAGGTGGTTTAGTAGTTGTTTGTGTATACATTTTTCCATTATTTTAGCAATTGGTGAGAGTAAGGCTATTGGCCTAAAATTTGATAGTTCAGTAGATGTGCCACCTTTGTGTAGGGGGATGATATGGGGAACTTTCCATATGGATGGGATTTTACTTTCAGAGATAGTTCTGTTTATAAGGATGGAGATAGGGTAGGCAATGGATTTAGCTGCTAGTTGCAAGAATTCTGCTGGAAGGCAATCAGCAGAAGGGGTGCTGGGTCTAAGTTTTTGGAGGAGTTTAGAAATGATGGATGTAGGAACAGGTTGTATATGAAAAGTGGGAATTGTAGGATTGGGGTTGTTTAGAGGTGATGTGGTGTTAGAAGGTATTGAGTTGGCAAGGGTTAGAATGGCTTCAGTAAAGTAGTTATTGAAAGCATTTGGAATCAGGTTGGGGTTATTTTGGAATCCAGAAGGTGAAGGAGTTTTACAGTGTCCTGGCTGTAGCAGTTTGTTAATGCCTGACCAGAATTTTTGAGGTTGTGCTTTATGGGTTTGAAGGAGTTGAAAGTAATAGTCTTTTTTGTCTCTGAGAATGTCTTTCTTGGTGGCATTTCTTAGCTGTTTGAAGTGAAGATAATCAGTTGGACTTTTTGAGGTTCTCCATTTGTTCCAAATTTTATTTTTGAGGAGGATCTTTTGCCTAGTTTCTTTTGTTAGCCAGGGGGCAATTTTGGAGTTTCGGTGGGAGGATCGAAGTGGGGCATGGGAGTCTAGGATTTGAAGGAATTTTGTATTGAAAAAGGTCACTGCTTCATCTAGTTCAAGATTTAGCAAGGGAGACCAATCACATGCTTTGAGTTCATTTTGGAAGGACTGAAGATTGAAGACACTTTTGGAGTGGTGGGTTATAATATTATGAAAATTTGGGCAATGGGTTTTATCCCTAATAACATAGGTTATCATGTGGTCACTAATATCGTCTGGAAGGGTTCCTGAATTGTAGGTATTATGATGGCTATTGTGAAGGATCCAGTCTAAGGTGGTTGCTTTATTACTTGGTTTATGGATTCTGGTAGGAGTGGTAATAATTTGAGAGAAACCATGAAGATTTATGTGATTGGCAGGATTGGGCAGAGAGCAGGTTATCCAGTCTATATTAAAGTCTCCTAGAACAATGGTTTCTTGAGGTAGTTGTGTGGAGACATGATTAAGTATGTTTTCAAAAGTATTTATACTGTTTCCAGGGGGGAGATATATGCAGATAACATAAATAGATTTGGAATTGTTAATTTCTAGCTTGGCAGTTAGGATTTCAGTATTGTGCGTAATTGGTAGTTGCATGTCAAAGGTGCTAACTTGGAGTCCTGATTTGTACAGAATGGCTACTCCACCACCTTTTTTGATTTTACGGTCATTTCTAAGGATATCGTACCCTGGAGGGATAATTTCCTGGTCAAGGGTAGTGGGTTTTAGCCATGTCTCTGTGATGCAGAGTATGTCAAAGGAATGAGTTTGTAAGAGTGCATGAAGGTAGGTAATTTTATTATTAATGCTACGGATGTTAAGATGTGCTATCAGAAGGGAGTTTGATGATCTATTAATAGTAGTATTAATAGGTGTTGATGAGTTATTTGATAGATTGAATATATTAGTATTAGGACCAGGGTTAGGATGAATATCGCCGGCTAATAGAGGGTGTTTCTGAGGAAATTGGATCCACTTAAGAATTTTGTAGATATTGAGACTGGATCTTTTAACATGGGAGTAGGTTATGTGGGTTGATCTGTGGTATTTAGGAAGTAGGTATGTGGAGGTACTGGTTATATTACTATGTTTGCAAGTATAACTTAGGGAAATAGGAAGAGTTTGTTGGTAGGGATAGTGTTCTAGAAAGGAGAATTGTTCAAGGGAGGTTAGAGTGTAAGGTATAGAGAGAGCTGCAAGAGTTGAAGTTATGAGAAGAAGGTAAAAATAAACTGATTTACGTTTTGGATCCATCGGTAGAATATAGATGTGATAGTAGTCAGTGGAGAGAGATAAAATATGGAAGTATGAGGGAAGGCGGTAAAAATGGTGTGAAAGTATAGGGGAAGGAGGAGAAGGAGTGAGTAGAAAGATTTTATGAGGTAGTTTGGGTGAGATCAGGGTTAATAAAGATAGGTAAAAGGAGGTTGTACAGATATTGCTATACTGAGAAATGGTTCTATGCTGAGAATGAAGGGAAAGATTTTGGAAATTATCTTAATAATAATTTAGCTAGGATGTTGTTAGAGTGGGGGTGTGGCTGAGAATTGATAAGTGATTGTGATAGGGGGAAGAAACAGGAAGGGGTGTGCAATGGAAGTATAAATGTAGAAGCACTGGGGGTGAGTGAGAATTGGGGGTAGGGTAGGGAAGCGGAGTGAGCCCGTAGGGCGAACGAAGCGGGTTACAGCAGGTTAGTAAAAGTTTCCTGGAGTCAGTCAGTGAGGAGGAAGAAAGGCAAGAGGCTAATGTAATAGTCACAGGTAAGTACTGAGTGACCTCTGTAGTTCAAGTGACTAAAGAAAAGGGGAGATGGGATGAAAGATAAAGCGAATAGGGTGGATGGAGAAAGAGAAGAAAGGCTAAAGGGATAGAGAGGAGGTCCTAAAGGGAGTGAGAAAATAGTTTGGAGGGTAAGCAAAAGGTAGGATGAGAAAAAAGAGAAACCAGGTAGGGAAGTAGTACAAATTAAATTAGGAATGCTGGAGGAAAGGCGATAGCGTGTAACTAACATCCTGTCATTGTGAAATGTGTCCACAGTGATGAGAAGTATGGCAGGACACACGGCCTACAGTAGGGACATGTGTGAAACAACGCCCTCATATGGTTCTACAACTGTAAATATACCAGTATTACAATAGCAAATGCTACAGATCGACACTATGTCATAACATAGTACTGTGATCCACATAATTAGCTGGTAGTAGGCTGTTGCACGTAGTGTCCCATTTTTGGGACACTGCAAACTAACACATGTGTAGGCCATAGGTGTCAAGCATCTGCAAAAAGGCTCGAGGTGGGGAGAGTGTGTCATCACGACACAGCAGTGCACTGCAGCAGGGATCCTATGTATGCTAGGAATGGCTGTATCTGCACACAATCAGGTTAAGTAACTATGGCAGACATAACCCTGACCCCACAGCAATAGTGACAGCAGTATGTGCACTCCAAGGAATGTGAAAATGAGTAGACCTTGCAACCATGCAGAGTTGTGGGACATGTGTAGGGAACCCCCCCATAACCATGGTAATGTCTGGTGGTTGTCAGTGTAATAGTCTTGCATTGGTCATTCATGCACCGCTGATGTTGTGATCTGTAAAGCAGACATCAGGCATTCACAAATGACATCTGTTCACATATCATCCCAGGTATGAGCTGCTCTAACACATAGGAGCTGTGAGCATTGGAGCGGACATAACTGACACAGTACTACATATGCAGCAATGGTTTGTACATCTGTGAGGTATGGTGGACAGTACAAGGCAGGGTACAGAACAGGTCCACAGTAACACTTTGTACATGGGTGCAGTGTTATCAAGGGGAAGGGCCATCACCTACCAACACAGTCCATGCATCACACACATGTATACTGGTGCTAGCATGAAGTCACTATAGTTGCACTGCATGCTGTTGAGTACCATATGTAATGCATGCTGACAGAAGGGTAATGGGAGGACAGTGTGTACAAAAGTTGTGCCACCTCACATGTAGGTGTGTGTGTGGGGGTGTGTGTGTATTGATTGTGTCTGTAAGTGCAGTCTGGTAGAGTGGAGTCAATGCATGTCAGATGTGTGTGCACACATGTGTGTCTGTGTGGGTGTCCATGTATGCACAGGTGATAGTGGGGTTGATCACATGGCAGTACTTCTCCTTGGAATTGTGCTCTACATGTACATAGAGTGACACATGAGACACCGGGACAACCTGTCTGATATGGGAACACAGGACAGCTGATAGCATAACAAGGTCAGTAGCATGGAACATGCATTGGGAGGGAAAGTAAACACCAGGTATATGCATATTGCCAGCAGCAGATAGATAACCTGCCACCTACATATGCAGCACTACTAATGCAATGGGGAATTACCAGAGCACACCAGTGAGTGTATACAGATATTACTGTTGTCCACATGATGGGTTGATTGTGCAGCAGATGTTGCATGGACTGAGCAAGACTGTAGTATGAGACTCCGGTGTGTGACATATTTAGTGAATGTAGCAGCCCCAACCATATAGGAGCCATGTACACTATGACTGGACACACACAGGGTAATACTGGATGACAGCAGTGAGACCATGTACAACCTACTCCACTCAAGTCAGGGAGGTGATGGAGTAACAGGTCATATGTTGTGATCACACGTGAAAGCATGGAGAGGAATGATATCTTAATGGGTAGTATTAATGAGTGTATGTTAGCAAGTGCCATGCAGGATGGGGAACATATGTAACTGAGCGTGGGACTGTCTGTAAACCCAGGGACAGGGAGGTAGTAAGCTGGACTGTCAGTGTGTGTGTGTGTGTGTGTGTGTGTGTTTGTGTGTGTGTGTGGGTGTGTGTGGGTGTGGGTGTTTGTGTGTAAATGTGTGTACTGTTATGCAATGCTGTACAGGTCTTAAAGTGTGTGTTTGTTTCCTCCACAGATGGCGGGGTGGGTCAGGGTTCCTTCTGTATACAATCTGAGGTTGGTGTCTGTACAGACACCGATGATGATGATGGTGCTGTTGAGGCACAGGTGGGGTTGTCAGAAGTCAACACTGCGCCATCATTTGTCATCACCCTCCTAGCCACCCCAAGTCCGCACACAGTTACAATGCCCCTACAAATTCTATCACAAGTGGCTATAGCAAAGGGACAGTTGGCTGTTGGTGCCAGTGACCAGGAAATTGTAGTGTCCATGCCAACTGTGTCGGGTCACAGTCAGCATAGCTGGATGTCTGGCAGGGCACCACATCAGCAGATGTACAGTGGTGCTTGTGGGAGGGCCGCTGGTCATCATGCCTCTCGCAGAGGCTCCACAACTGGTACCACCAGGACCATGTTTCAGGACGTAATGGAGGCACAGACATGTATGGAAATGTACACCAGACAGGGACTGAAGCTGCAGAGGGCTGCTTTCGCATCTGTAAGTGACAACATCCTTGAACTTGCTGCTGCCCTCCGTGAACACACCGTGGTCATGGAAAGACAGTGGGGTGAGATGGTGGGCCTTCTCGACCATGGTATGTCCGTGCTTGAACAAGTGGTGGGAGTGGTGCGATGGCCACATGGACATAGGCCAGAAACACCAGCAGCTGGCGGTCAACGTGGATGTGCTAGGATGCCAAGCCACTCCTGTAGTGGTAATACCAACCCCAGCACACCACTGGTGGTGCTGTCCAAACCACACCACAGCAGGCCTCATGCACATGGCCCTGGCCAGTCCCAAGTGGGACATGGTTCCAGCAGAGATCTGTCATCATCATGGGAGAGTAGCACCTCAAGGTCTGTACCTGCACGTGCCTATGGAACCCCTGGCAGGCACAGTCAGCGTGTCTGTGGCTGGAGGCGGTGAACTGCACACCCTGACAGGTATGGTCTGCAGATGTCCAACACCTGTATAGGGCAGCCACATGGCAGAAATGTGTGCATGCCTACCCACACACTATGCAACCACACCTAGGGCAACCCCATACCACCACACACTACATCACCATGTCCCAGTCAAAGAACTAAATCCCTCACCCACACACATGGTGACAAATCTATGGACCCCCTCAGCCTCTGGCAAACCAGCAACACATCCTGTTCATATGATGATACCTGTGCTGCATCCCTGTCATCCATAACATCAATGCAGGGACAGGCTAATATGGTTATGATGCAAACGGTGACTGTAATAGAGTGCTGCAATGTACTGCAGTGTAAGATGTACTCAGGGGTAATGTGTAATGCATACATGTCAGGTAGTGTAGCCATGCAGCTATGATGCATTTCAGCTGTTAATAACACTGATCTATTATCTCCATAATGTTATCCATTTGTGTTGTAGGTGTACATGTGTCAGCAGGAGGATGGTCTGCAGTCATATTCCAGAAGGGTTATGGCACTGTGGTGACACCATGGCTGTGACATATCTGGTGTACAGTTGCACACATGTCACAGGTTTGTATAACAGTTATTGCCTGTGCCACATTGACAGGTGACCTGCTGGTGCATGTATAATCTGCAACATTATGTCATCCTACACACATACACACACATCCTTACTTGGCAACACTGTGACTAGACCACTACCTAAGTATGTAGTGCTACTGAACTGTGTGGCTTTCATTGCACACACCACACCTCATTTAGGGTGAGGTATGTACCAGGTTACATGTTACATGCAGAACATCCACAGACATGTACAATATGGTAATGGAGGATTTAATGTTTGTATATGGAGAATACATAATGTGTCATACCATCATATACACATTGACAGACACATAACAGGCAGACACGCATCTTAGACACCTGGGCTTATTGTTGCTAACTAACTAGTCTGTGTGTCCAATGTGTTACAGGTAGGCTGCACACAGCACATGCGTAACTGGGCTGTATCCTGTTATCAGTTACCTGTATGGTTGATGGTGACAGTGGTCACCAGAAAGCGATACGTTGGACATATACTGGGTGTACCATGGTGTAATGACAGTCTACACAGTACCCACATCCCCCAATGGATATTTTACACACTGGAACCCATCATGATACTCTGACATACCCACTATCATACATTGCCCATGACAGCAGTACAACCCATTGTATATCACAACAGTGGTACCACAGGGATATGCATGTAATGCACATGCCACAGGCATAGTAGAGTGTTGCATTGTGATGCCTCACCTATGGGCAGTGACAACATTATCTGAACTACTGTGTGGCAATGTGTAGTGTAATAGGAGTATGTGGCCTCGGAATGGTGTACCCTACAGATATGCAGACATGCACACATACACACTTGGCAGACCTCAATGAGTTCCCCATGTCTATTGACCCATTTGTACAACACTGTTGTGCTGGTACTGCAAGGCACATGTAGCTGTTAGGGAGAGGAGTGTAACAGGGTACATGTGATGTCCAATACAGCAGCAGCCACATTTGACTATGGCAATGGGAGTGGAGATGGTTGTGAAGGCTGCCATGGAATTCCCAACTACAGATGTACTAACACACAAACAATGCTATTCTCAGTAATGCACACGTACACATGTCAATGCTGTGGTGCATTGCTGCAGGTGGTCATAGCTGTGTACCTGGCTATTGTTCATGGAGGGATTGGATGTGTAGGGGGTGTGTGTACATTGGTATCATGCCACCTGCCATGTGCCAGCAGGCAATCTATCAACAGACACCACATTAGTGACTGGCAGGGTGAATGTGACATGCATCAGCCAATCCTCTCAGTGTCTTCTGCACATGACACTGAGGTGATCCAGTTGACATGTATGCAACATGTATTACAACACATGGTTAGTGTCTGTGATGGAGACCTGTAGCCAAGCATGTTCAGTTGACTGTGGTAGTGTCATGTAGGTACCCATGGCAACTGGCCTATACAGGTTGTTGTCTCATATATGTCACAGGTAGTACACAGCTGGCCACACATGTCAGTATCAATCAAGCATGTACGTATCCCAGCTGGATACCTGCCATCTGCACATCTGTAGAAAGATTGACAAACACCAGTTTGGTGAGTAGCTATGCAGTAGGATGAATGTGTCAACAGATGGATGTTTGACAACAATATGTATGCCATTACTACATGTTGTAAGCCCTCACTAATATGTACTGTACAGACAGTACTCTACAGTTACATTCCACATGTCTGATTATTATCCAGTAGGGGATATATATGGTGACACAGCCCACAGACCAGGAACATGACAGTGAGCCCTCAGAGTGCAGCTATACCCGCAGGTGTGCTTGTTGTCAGTAGTAATGTTAGCACTCTACCCTTCCCTGGGACAGCACTGTTGACAGTAGTAACGCCATGTTACACTACATGCCAGTATGACAACATGTACCCTGGTTTGCTACCCCTGCATGTCACACATTCACACAGATAACAGTGCTGTGCAGGTCTCATATAATTGTGTGCCCCAGATATGATACTCAATACCCTTTGCTACTGTAATGACAGCACATAGATGCATGTACTGTACATGGCAGTACATACACATATTACAGATGTCATTTCCCAGGGTTTGACATAGCCTTGTATGTTACACAGAGATAGCCTCTGTGTAGACGATATGCCACAGAGTATAGCTGGAGGATTTCTAGATGGTCAGCATAGGCCATCTATTTTAGGCATGTGATTCTTGTAGTGAAGTATTTCCACTGCCTTCCCAGTTGTAGCTGTCTTGCGAGGTACATACCAAACAGGCCTTTGTCCTCTATACTGGATGTAATGAGGGATGAGTACAGTGGGACAATTACCCCCTTTTTCTGAATGTAAAGCCCTCAGTGATGATGTGTGCCACATAGAAGGATTTCCTTACTGTTGTGGCAATGAAGTTAATGAAGGTGAGACCACCGTTCACCTGTGTCCCTATGTCTGTCACCACAATTTCGGTGTTTAGTGTACTGCCACCTATGTGGTAATTCATGGGTACATGGTATTTCCAAAGGGGATAACTATACATTACTTGGCATTAATCTAGAGCCCATGGCTCTGGCACCAAGCATCTGTTTCTGTAAAGCCATGTTGTAGAATATCCACATGATTTGGAGATGCAAATATGGCACTCAGTTTGCAGTCATCTGTGAACTTTGCTAGCCAGAGTTCCATAGTGTTGGCCTGTACTTCAGGGAAGTAGATGCCAAACAAGAACTCTCCCAGGACTGACCCTGAGGTACTCCAATTGTCACTTGTCTGGAGCAGGGATTGGACATGGCTACCTTTACAGTCTGGGTTCTGTCAGTAAGTCAGTTGGCAACCCATCGTGTGACACAGGTGTTTATGGCCAGCTTCATATGTTTAACTATGTTTCTAGAGTGGGGGATGTTGTTGAAGGCCTTGGCCAAGTCCAGATAGGCTGTGTAGATCACCTTACCCTCTTCCATAGCTCCAGAGACTGAATCAAAGTAGTCAATCAGGTACAGGAGACAAGATCAGCCCTTCATGAGCCCAAACTGGGTGGGTTCAGTGTTTGCTGGTAGCCAATGTCTTTGTTTATAAGTTGCATGATAATGCATTCCATGCCCTTGCAGGTCAGGCTCGTCAGACTGATGGGACGGTAGTTCCCAGGATCCAAGGTGGATTCCCCCTTGTGGAGTGTGATAACTGAAGCTGTAAACCACTCAGTGGGACAGAAGCCTGAGTTGAGGCTTTGATTAAACATGGAAGTTAGTTCAGATGCAGGTTTATTTTGTAGTTCATGTAGTACACAGCCCGGGATATCATCTGGTCCCATGGATGCTGTATTCCTAGCAGTGGATATGGTGGTTCCCACCTGTGTGGCCATGATTACTGGAATTTGGCAATCTTCTGGTACTGAGATGGGCCATTTAGGGGGTGAGATGAGGGTGAATGTGGCACTAAATTGATCTGCCTGGATATTGGCAAACTCCTTGGAATCAGTATATTTAATGTCATTCTGTTGTAGCTCAGAGCAGTTCTGAGCATTGCCATTTAGATCCTGGACATAACTATAGAATGCCTTCTGGTTGTCCTTGGAATCTATGGCAATTATATTTATGTAACGAGCTGTGGCAGATTTTGAGGGATATCAGTTTCTTACTGAGGCTGGTAAGGGAGCAGTTTGCATTTTGGGATTATCCTTTTTTCTGCAACAGCTTTTTCCTTCTGTTGTATAGTTTGTTCATGGCAGTGGAACACAAGATTGGCTTCCTTTTTTGGAGGGCAGTGTCTCGGTTCTATTTGGGATGGCACAATTCATGCACGAGTGGATGCCCCCATATAGTGCCTTAGTGTAGGATTCACCAGTTGCCCTTTCAGCTCCCATTTCCGTGGGTGTCATGAGGTTTTTCACTTCTGACTTGAGTAGCATGGCGTTGGATTGGAGAGGGTTTTTATGGAAGTTTCCTTACTGGAAGGTGGGGGTGGGATGTGGATGGCAACAGTGATTACCTTATGGTCAGAGCTGACCTATGAGGGGTTGACCACTGGTGTGGAGCATCTTAATCCCATGTTGATATTGACCAGGTCTAGGATATTGGAGACCCTGGTTGGACAATGGATTAGCTGATCCAGGGGGTTGGAATGTATGACTTCCAGGAACCGTTGGTAAAAGGTGGTGGTACATGAGTTGTTTTCCCAGTTAATGGCAGAGTAGTTGGAATCACCCAGTATTATGGTGTTTGGTTGTATCTTAATATTGTCCAGTATGTTTATAATGGTGTAGTGAGAACCTTGGGCCATGGAGGGGGATCTGTAGCAAGCTACAATTTGGATTGCAGTCTTAGCTAGTGTTAGTTGCATCTGGAGATTCTCAGATGCATTGTGTTGGAAACCAGGCTGGAGGTGTGAATGACCTTGGTGAATATGGGCACTCCTCCACCTGTAGTGTTGTGGTCCTGGTTTGTTGCCCAACATGTGTGATAAGGGTTGTAGCCAGGTATTACAGGTGTGCTCTCTGGAGCATTGAACCAGGTCCCAGTTACTGCACAGATATCAAAGTTCCCCATTTGTAGGTGTGCCTCAAGAGAGTGCCGTTTTAGGTTTAGACTTCTAGTATTGAATCACATTATCATCAGTTTTGCATGCTTCTATCTGTTACAGTGGTGGTTTTGTCCTTTGAACCTTGCCTAGACAAGGCACTATGGGGGTGCCACGCACTGTAGCCAGTAACCTAAATCCCAGGGGCAACAGGTGCAGACCATCTCTGGCAGAGCATAGTGGTTTGTACATCATGTCATCCCAGGCAGACAGATACTGGATCCCCTTTGAATGACATCAGATGCTTAGCCACTTGTTGAAGTCATTGCTGTGTATATGTATATGTGTGAATGTTTATATGTATATATATATATATATATATATATATATATATATATATATATATATATCTTCATATATGTATATGGATATGTATATGTCCATATATGTATGTGGAGATGTATATGTGCATATATCTACATAGATATGTGGATATATGTGTACACATATATGTTTACCATATGTCCAGAACATGGAGTAGAGTTCTACCTCAGTACCAATAGTCCCAACCCCATAGTGCAAGGAGATGTAATGGATGTATTGCGGGTATATATGTAGACTGTTGCTACTGTCATAGGGGTGTCTTAACAGACATCTTGGGTGAGGGAGGTCACATCTGCTGTAGACATGTGCACCATTGCCTACGGACAAACATCCTAGGGGCAGCATAGTATAGTCCCACTGCTAGCACAGAATGATCCTGTGGACTACAGCAGGGATATGACCACTATATGTGGATGGTCTGGCACTCTGTAGTCAGTCCAGAAGTGTACACATGTCCCATTCATGTGAGATGTGGACCACACCTCCCAATGTGGATGTTACTAGCCATGTACATGGGTATATCACAACAATACTGGGGTACATATGCCCACACAGTGTATGCACGCACACATGCCAGTCTGTCCAGATACATAATACCTGGTGGTGCTGAGTTCACATGGCCACATACTACCCATTAGATAATGACATGCATCTGTGCAGCATACCACTGCTTTGTCAGAAATACACAACAGTTATGCTGGCCTGGCAGCAGTATGTCTTGCAAATAACTGGACATAACAGCACACTAGGTATTTACAGTAGGCTGCTAGGCATGTCACAAAGCACTGGGCAAACTACAGGCAGACTGCCACAACACTGGAATACATATTGTATGGGGGAATACACATGCACGTTCGATTATAGAGGGCTCGACACACAGGTCACAGCACAGCATAGCAGACATCTGTGAGAAAATGCATACCCACATCCAATGTCAGCACAGCCACAGCCTCATATGATGCACATGCTTAACATTGGACCAGCATGTAACATCAGATAGAACAGGACAGAGAACAATGGCATCAATCACAGTCTGTACAGAGCCCATGGTTTGTAAGCGCAATACACATACAGTCATCAATCATCCTAACTCAGGGGTCTGCAACCTGTGGCTCTGGAGCCACATGTGTCTCTTCAACCCTGCTGTAGTGGGTCATTGTACCTCTGGGGATTAATGGACACTACTGCACAACACGCGCACACACACACACACACACACACACACACACACACACACACACACACACACACACACACACAGAAAGACATCAAGCAATCCCAACACAGGAACACAATTATGGACATATGTTAGGTATTGTTCTTATACACTTAGTTATATTATATTTAGTATAACTATATATGAAACCATATATGCACTGCTATATTCATTGTATGAGTCAGATAGCTGTCGTGCCTCCCGATGAATTTAGTTCGGTGGGTGAGGGGTCAGGAATGACTCTTTGGATCGTGAAGGCTACAGACCCCTGCCCTACGTACACAGACCACAGTACTGTACACACAAACACAGAATATCCAAGTAATGTCCTCAGAAACAGCCCCTACTACACGCAACATGTCCAGCAGTCTGTTATCTGACTGGCTTGTTATCAGGTACGATGTTAATAAATAATGGTGTACAGACCATATGCACCATATATATGTGGGCTTCATTTGCACAACACATGTGTGCACCTATGCAGTCTACAGGTCAGTATATGTAAAAGTGTGCTATGTCCCTGTAAGGCAGTGTATGGGGGGTATGCACCATAAGTATCCCAGGGTGTTACAACATGTAAGGAATACCAGTAGTAAGTTGCCTTAAGGTATGCAGATGTACATTACCATACATTTCACCTTGTGAACATTGCTGGCCTACTGCTTACTACCATCAATGTGATTGTGATGATTTCAGTTATGCATTGTTATGCAACAGATACCACCCATAATGTCAAACCAGGTCTTTTCCCTCCTAGGGATTGCATGCAGAGTGTATTTAGATGCCATTGGGCTATACATCGGCATTACATACTATGGATTTCTTGTTATGCTGTGGCCAAGACTGTCTTTCCTGTTGTACTACTTGAAGGCCATGGCATGGACACAACAGAAGTGATGTTTTCGGATTACTGTAATAAATGATCTATTTGAGTGTTGCATTACTCTGTATATATGTCAAAGCATAATCAGCTATATGACATGGCATATACAACTGTAATAGTACACAACTGAACCTTTCCTATGTATACAAACCTGTGTGTTGTGTTACCTCCTTTGACTTCTCTGTGGGTATATGTGTCAGGCAACAATTTTCTGTGGTATGGGTGACTCATACACTGCCCATCAGATGAGATTGCAACTGTAGGGATACTGGCTGTTCAGTATGGTGTGCACCCTCTGATTATGTATCTTCCTAGACATACCTCTCTGTGTGTATGTGTAGTTACATCTCTCTCTCTCTCTCTCTCTCTATATATATATATATATATATATATATATATATATATATATATATACACACATATATATGTATATATATATATATATATATATATATATATATATGAGTATCTGCATACATGTGTCTGTGTATATGTATCATAGGACTGTTTATAGCTTACACATTGTACATTCACTATGGTAGCCAGACTGTACTGCATGATATGTTATCAATACCAGCCTGACATAATACAGGTGGGCTGGCTTACTGTTAACATATTGTGGCCATGTAGTGCCAGGTCCTAGCTATGGCATTTGCAACAGTTGGTATTGTATTGCAGGGGGGATATCAATACGTGTAAGACATATGTTGCTTGAGCCCCCCTCATCCCCATTAATGGTGCCTGTGCTCATATATGTCTTTGTTATGTTCACTATTATCTCTATAGATATATATCTGTATATACATATCTATCTCTGTCTCTCTCTCTCTCTCTCTCTCTCTATATATATATATATATATATATATATATATATATTGACATATGTTTGTAGACATATATGTCTAGATGTATGCATGGAATGAGAGAGGTATATATATCTAGTTATATATATATATATATATATATATATATATATATATATTTACACACACACACACACACACACACACACACACACACACACACACATGCACACGCACATACACACACACACACTCACACACACACACACACACACACACACACACACACACACACACACACACACACACACACACACACACACACACACACACACACACACACACACACACACACACACACACACACACACACACACACACACACACACACACACACACACACACATATCTAGATGTTAAAGTACATTTTCTGTACTGTTGAATGATTGTGCTGGTTTATATGTTTCTGAAAACATCAGATTTATGTGTATCTGTCATGGCTTAGTGGTAATTCACTTTGTCTACAGTTTGTAGGGTCCTGGGCTCGAGCCTTGCAGAGGCTGTTGATTTTGTTGCTGAGCAGAACACCGGCCGTTGGATACAGAGTGATTAAGGCACTTTAAAGCAGTTGTAAGCAGATTTGCGTGGGTTTGTGCAGAGCTAATCACTGTTAACATCTGGTTACAGTGTCTTAACACTCATTTAGCTTCTATATTGCTTAACCTGTGTAGGCAGTGCTTACCCCCGAGCAAACCTGCTTACAATGGCTCAAAAGTGCCTTAATCACTCTGTATCCAACAGGCCGTGTTCTGCCCAGGAACAAAATAAACAGCTCCTACAAGTCTTGAACCCAGGACTCTGTACACCATAGAGAAAGTGATTTACCACTAAGCCATGCCAAATACAAACAAATCTGATGTTTTCAGAAACATATCATCCAGTCCAGTCATGCAACAGTACAGAGAATGTATACCAACATCTAGTTGTGTGTGTGTGTAAATATATTAATATCTAAACAGATACAACATATCTATATACATATATATCAGCATAAATACATGCAAATTCCTACATCAACACATATATGTGTCTACACCTATATTTATTTATTTAACATTTGTTAACCAGGAAAGTCCAATTTGGAACAAAGTCAATTTTTAGCAGAGGCCCAGGGGGGAAATGCTCCAGATGCATGTCTTTGTAATGTGGTAGGAAACCAGAGCATCTGGAGAAAACCCACACAAATGCAGGGAGGACATGCAGACTCCACACAGAAGGCACCTCAGCTGAGAATTGAACCAGAGAACCTCTTGTGTGAGATGACAACTCTACTGCTGCACCACTGCACCACATAACAGTGTTAATTGGAAGTACTTAATCATATATATATATATATATATATATATATATATATATATATATGGCTATCTAGATAAGTATATGTACATATATTTCCACCATATGTCCTGGACATGGAGTGTAGCCCTACCCCAGCCCCTATAGTCCCAAAGTCATAGTGCAAGTGGATGTCAGGTATGTATAGCAGGTATATTAGTAGACTATTGCTACTGTCATTGGAATTCTCTTCACAGACATGGTGTGTGTGGGAGGTCAGATCTGCTTATAACTTGTGTGCCATTGGCTACTGACAGACATCCTAAGGATATCATTGTAAAGTACCTCTGCTAGGGTGTAATGCCCCTGTGGACGGCAGCAGAGATATTGGCTAATATATGTGGAAATTCTGACACACTCTGTACAGTCCAGAGGTATACACATAAGCCCTTAGTGCAAAACATGTGTGCCATGCCTAACAATATGGATGTAGACAGCCATGTAGATGGGTATAACCCATAATGACTGGTATACATTTGCCACCATAGGTTATGCATTCACACACCCCTGTCTGGCCTGACACATAATGACCACTGGTACAGAGGTGCCATGGCCACATACTACCCACTAGATTTTGACATACATCTGTACAGCATCCCACTGCTCTGACATACATGACTGCTAAGGGAGGCCCAGCAGCAGTACATCTGGCAAGTATCTGCACATGACATCTCACTGGGTACATACACTAAGCCGCTAGGCATATAACAATGCACTGTGCAAGCTACAGGCAGACTGGCTCAACACTGGCCTACATCTCCTATGGGGGAATGCACATGTACCTGCATAAATAGCACACTCAACAGGCATGTCACAGCACAGGGTAAGATACACCTGTGTGTAAGTGCATAGCCACAACCAATGTGAACACAGCCACAGCCACATATGGTAAGCTAGCATAATATTACAGTATATGGACTATCTGTTCTACACCATCCTCATATATGCCACTCACAGACTGTACCTACATATACTGGGCTGCTACACAGTTTGGTCTGATAGCTGTCTGTGGTATGGGACATGTGTGTGTATGGCCCTACAAACATGTACGCCAATACGGTACCATACAGTGGAGCAGCATGTAACATCAGATAGGAGGGGAACTAGAACAATGACATCTACCACAGTTTGTACACAGGCTAAAGTACATATTAAGAATACACACACTGTCAACATTCACCATAAGTACACAGACCTCAGTACTTTACAAACATCCACAGAATGTCCAGGTTATGTCATGAAATATAACCCCTATTGTATATAACATGTGTAGCAGTCTGATATAGCACTGGCTTGTTATCAGATGTGATGACACTAATTATGGTGTACAGCACATATGCACTACTTCATGCATGACATATGTACAAAGGTTGACAGAGGTGTGGCTGGAAGCACATACACAGGGCCAATATTGACATGTTGCTGTGATAACCACATACATTTACTGTTGTAACGGGGTTTGTTGCAACATATGTCCTATGAGGGATATGAAGTCAGTAATTACCACGGCTTTCACCATCTACAGACTGCAATCCTCACACTACCTTCTGCAGTCCACAGATAGATGTTCAGTGGGTAACACATGAAACAAAAGCACAACATTGCCCAGTCTGCAGATGACACTGCAGATGGGGATTCCTCATAAACATGGAACTGACATGGCAGGTATTGAGACATGTATGACAGCCATATCCAGACACACACTGTTAAACTAACATTACTCCAAATGCAGTATAGTAGCACTTACAGTCTGTAGTCAGGTCAGGCACATCCCCCTCCTGTTTGTTGCCCTGTTTCCACAGTGTATGTTGTTAGAGGTAAATCCCCAAACCATCTGAAATTCTGTTTGCCAAACAACAGATCTAGTTCCTGCTCACAGTGAATAAAAAAAGGCCAACACCACCATGATGTTATTAGATATTGGAGTGTGTTTCCATGCAATTGGCTATGGGAATCTTACCACAGCTGTTCCACATGCAATCAGCTAGGGGAGGGCTGCAATTCGTGCAGAGGCCATCAGCTGATCATGAGCATCACTTAAAATACACATGCTGCTGCTTAAGCAAAGCAGGTGTAGGTCTCCCCATCCACCAGAGGGGGAGTGGGCGAGGCAGACAGAGGCAAAGACATGTCAGGAAGGGGTGGGAGAGTAAAACTGAAGCATGTTTGTGTCACACACCTACCAGCACAGGGTATCAAACCCCTGCAACTATGTAGTGCTATCACAGTTCAATGCAGTAACTGGACGCCACATGGGTTACCTGTTGTGGAGCATTCAGAACATATATGTGATGATAAGTGACATCTGCAACAGGGATATGGTAGGTGACATGCATGCGCCTGTCCGCATGAACAGGTGCCAGTGTCAGCACAGCCACACTCTCCCAGGGACGCACACACATTGACACACTTAGCAGGGCGAGGAGTACAACTCATCAGTAGTGGGATTGCCACAACACATCACTGTGTAGGTATCACATGCACCACACGAGTCATAAGGAGGTTGTATGGGTAAAGGGTATGAGAAGGCATCTGACATTAGACAGCATGCTTCAGTGTGCTAGTGGGGGTTGTAGTGAGTGTGGATGTGAACATACAACACACACACAAACACACAGGGTGCCAGTACAGCATGCATGGGTGCATGTCTGCACCGGTGTGTGGTGGTTGACTGTGCCAGCAGGCTATATAAGGGTAAGTGATGGGTATACCTTGGCATCAGGCCACTTGACAATGATCTGCATTGTAGCTCAGTGCTGTAGTGTCTGCATTTTCCCACATAGGTGGGTATTGTATCCCCCATCCAGTCACCTGGGTAACTATTGTGTGTGGCCAGTGCTGTGCATCGCTTGACATGTATGTGTTTCTTAGTCCATGACATGGACGGTATCTGGGATGTGCACACCTCCCATATGCATGTACAGTGACATGTGGGACTGTACCTGAGGTGTCTGGCCCATGTTGTGAAATTAGATTATCATCAGATGTGCCAGTCTTGCCCACCTGTTTCAGGAACTGGTAATAGGCATCAGGTTTGCCCTGCATCTACATTGATAACATGCTAACAGCAGTCCCTGGTGTCAGTGGCATCTGTCTGTACAGGGCATGTTGTCAGGCATGGTATGTCCATTGTGGGTCACATGTGATGGCACCACAGGTGGTGCAGGTGTCCATTGTTGAACATGGGGGAGGTGCACTGTCTGCATGTACGTGCATATTGGACAGATGGACAGGGTGACATGCCCACTGTAGCCCACTGCTATCACTACGTAGTTGCTATCAGTGGCCAATATGCAGTGTACTGCCCACATATTGGCTGTTGCCTTGGCATGTGTGTGTGTATGAGACATGGGTTGAGAGTGTGCTCTGGGTAATACTGGAGTTACTAGCTGATATTGCCTGGCCTTGATGTCACATGTATGGGTATGGCTTTGCACTCCAGCCTCTCAGCTATTTCACATCTATTATCCCTGTACAGTGGACATTGTGATATATAGTAGGGCCACCATATAAGAAATATGCAAAACCTGCTCCACATTGGCCACAAGTGTTACACACTCACACCCACCTCTACACAGGATACAAGTTACAAACACACACACCTATCATGCCTGGGAGTAGAACTCCTCCTTAACTAGTTTATTACACTACAGCACTATGCAGTTATAGTACATGCCACGGACATTACTGGAGTACTCTTTCCCCAAAGGTGTATTTCACAATGAATGACATCAGCAGGATTGCCAAAGTTGGGCATTTGAAATGGACTGCGAGTGACTAGCCTAAAATGCATTGCTCCCTACACAGACAGTGACACACACACAAAACATCCACAACCAACATTTGCGGGTATAGAACCCCTAACAGAGGTCTATAGTACACAGGATTGACAAAGTAGGGCATTTGAAATGTACTGTGAGTGACTAGCCTAAAATGCATTGCTCTCTACACAGACAGTGACGCACACAAAAAACATCCACAACCAACATGTGTGGGTATAGAACCCCTAACAGAGATCGACATCACACTACAGCATGGAGCTGTTATAGGATACACCACAGGGATTACTAGAGAAATCCTTCCCCAAAGGTGTTCATAGGTTCATAGGTAGGTACTGGGCTATCTGCCCGAAGGCATTTATAAGCCTAGCCAGAATGTGTTGGCTTTTGTCGCCCCCTTTGATTAGTTCCTTGTGCCTCTGTCCAGCAGAGCCACTGAAGTGATCCCCGAGGTAAACTTTCTGTTTCCCATCCACTCATCAAGGTTTCTCTTGAAGAGTGTTAGCGAGGGGCTCTGCCTAATGTAGACTGGAATCTTGTTCCAAAGCATGGGAAGTCTCTGGGACAGGAATCTATCCCTCCAGCATGTCCCATTTATTGTTGTGGTGAGGTTTAGATCACTAGAGCATGTGGCTTGAGGGGATAAGGTTTTATTTAGGTGGAGCATGTCTATCAATTCTGGGTTGGACATGGCCTTGTATGTCAGGCAGAGATAACCTCTGAGTAGACAGTATGCAACCAAATACAGCTGGAGTTTCTTCAGTTGAGCTGCATAGGGCATCTGTTTGAGGCCAGTGATCCTCTTGGTGAGATACTTCTGTGGTCTTTCCAGCTGTTGCAGGTGTCTTGTAAGGTACATCCCAAATGAGGAGTTGTACTCTATGATAGGTCTGATGAGTGATGAGCAGAGGGGCACAATGACCTCTTTTGATCTGGATGTGAACCCTTTTGTGATAAGGTGGGCCACGTAGAAGGATTTTCTAACCACCTTGGCAATGTGATTATCAAAGGAGAGATTGCTATCTACTTGGGTCCCCAAATCCCTTATTACGAATTCCGTGTTTAGGGGACTACCATCTATGTGGTAGTTTGTGGGTACTTTGTTTTTTCCAAAGGGGATGACTATGCACTTTTTGGCATTTAGCTTGAGGCTATGATTTTAACACCAGGTATCCATCTTAGTGAGACCCTTTTGGAGGATGTCTGTGTCAGCCAGAGAGTCAATTATACCACCTAGCTTGCAGTCGTCTGCGAACTTGGTCAGCCATAGTATTCCTGTGCTTGCCTGTACCTCTGAGAAGTATATGCCGAACAGGAGGGGTCCTAGGACTGAGCCCTGGGGAATGCCACTTGTAACTGGTTTAGAGTCAAACCTAGCTCCCAGAACTCTTACCATGTGGGTTCTGTCCATGAGCCAGTTGGAAACCCATCTTGTAATGTAGGGGTTTATGTTCAGGCTGGTGAGTTTGTCTATAATACCAAAATGGTGAATGGTGTTGAAAACCTTTGCGAGGTCTTGGTAGGCTGTGTGTACCACCTTTCCCTCATCTATAGCCTAGGTAACTGTCTCAAAGAAGTCCACCAGGTTTAGGAGGCATGAGCTGCCCTTAACAAAGCCAAACTGGGTAGGGTCCAGTGTTTGGAGGTTCCCAATGTCTCTGTTAATGAGTTCCATGATGATGCGCTCCATAGCCTTGCAGAACAAGTAGTCAGGCTTATAGGGTGATAGTTCCTGGGGTCTGTTGTGGTTCCACCTTTGTGGAGCAGAATAATCGTTGCTGTGCACCACTCTATGGGTATGTAACCTGTGGAGATGCTGAGTTTGAACAGTGTGTATAGGTGAGGAGTTAGTTCGTCTTTGAGCTCATGTAGGACACAGCCTGGGACACCGTCCGGTCCCATTGATGCTGTGGTTTTGGCTTTGGAGAGGGCTGTTTTAACCTGAGTGTCAGTGATTTCAGGGGCTCTACATTCTTCTGGTATGGTTATGGGCCCTTTTGGGGGTGAGAGGGGGGGTGATGTTTGCTCTGAACCTGTCTGCCAGGATGTTGGTGATATCAGTTGGTTCAGTGCATTTTGTGCCATTCTGCACTAACTCCGAGCAGATCTGAGCAATGCCGCTTAGATTCTTGACATAGCTAAAGGATGCCTTGTGGTTATCTTTGGAGTCCGTGGCAATTTTTCTTTCGAAGCTCGCCTTGGATAATTTTATGAGGGATCATAGTTTCTTGCTGATACTGATCAGGGATGTCTTCCCTTCTTGGAATTTTACTTTTTTCTGTACTAGTTTCCTCCTTCTATTGTATAGCTTGTTTATGGCAGGAGTCCACCAGACTGGCTTCCTTTTCTTGGAGGAGTGAGTCTTGGTTTTGCTTGGGATAGCACAATCTATGCATTCTTGTAGGTGCCCGTAGAATGCATTAGTAAAGGATTTGGCAGCTTGGACAGCATTATCCTTTAGCATGGGGGCTTTGAAACTTTCTACCTCAGTCTTAAGTAACGTGAAGTTTGCTTTTGAAAAGTTTTTCACGATGGTTTCCTTGTCCAGGGGTGGGGGCGGAATGTGGATATCTAAAGTGATTTGTTTATGGTCAGATCTAACCAGCAAGGGGTTGACCTCCGGTGTGGAGTACTGGTCGCATATGTTGGTGATGACCAGGTCCAATATGTTGTCACTTCTGGTGGTAGTGTTGACCAGTTGATCCAGGGTGTTTGAGTTTATAAATTCTAGGAAATGTTGGGCAAGGGAGTTAGTACTTGAGTAGCTCTCCCAGTTAATGTTTGGGTAATTGAAATCACCCAATATTAGGGTGTTTGGTAGGACCTTTCTATTTCCCAGTGTTTCTAGAAATGTGGAATGGGGGTCCTGGAACATGGTGGGTGATCTGTAGCCAGCTACAATTTGAATTTCAGTTTTGCCCGTTATTAGTTGCACATGGATGATCTCTGAAGCAACGTGCTGTGCCACTAACCTGGAGGTGGGGGTATACTTGATTAATATGGATACGCCCCCACCTTTTGTATTTCGGTCTAGGTTCTGTGGCCGAAATGTATGGTATAAGTTGTAGCCTGGTAGTGCTGGAGTGCTCTCTGGAGCCTTAAACCAGGTTTCTGTCACTGCACATATATTGATTT
The DNA here is from genome assembly GCF_019279795.1 of Protopterus annectens. Lineage (NCBI taxonomy): Eukaryota > Metazoa > Chordata > Ceratodontiformes > Protopteridae > Protopterus > Protopterus annectens. The sequence goes on along the minus strand of NC_056745.1, from coordinate 1,539,199,298 downwards.
TTCTCCATACTGAGGAGTGCCTTGAGTGCATGCATTTTGAGGTTTAGACTTCTGCCATTGAGTAGCATTACCCTCAGTTTTTTGTTACTTGTGCTATTTATGGCAGTGGGTTTGTCTTTTGAGCCTTGCCTAAAAAAGGCACTATGGGGGTAGCAAGACACTTGTCCAGTATTTGAAAGCTTAAGGGTGACAGATGCAAGCCATCTCTAGCAAAGCAGCAAACCTTGTTGAGCATGTCATCCCAGGTGGACAGACACTGGATCCCCTTTGAATGACACCAGAAACTTAGCCAATTGTTGAAATTGATAATTTTTTCTTTATACCATGGTATCATTCTTGGTGAGGGCAGGATGCTACTCAGGGTCAGGGTCATACCTGCCTGGGCTACGTGATCAGAGAGCTCTTCCATGTCTCTTTTCATGTAGTCCAGGGAGGTATGGCTCAGGTCATTCACACCAATATGGACAATTACAGAGTCATATTTGTACTTGTTCTGGAGTGACCTGAGTGCTTGTGTTATGTGGCGGATCCTGGTACCCGACAGGCAGCTAACAGTAACTTTCTCCTTATTCAGCTTAGTGAGTGGAACGTCAGTGTGCCTGACTATAGAGTCACCTATTAATAGTATGTTGGGTATGTTATATTGCCTTAAGGGCTGTGATTGCATGGCGCACTGGTTTTGTGAAGTATGTGTTTCATGATTTGTGTTGGGGGGTGGAGGTTGCTTGGATGTCTGCTTTGGAGGTCTCTGCTGCTATTGCAGATTTTTATTTAGAGCCTCTGAGTATGTTTTTGTGTATTTATGTGTGTGTTTGCCGGTGCTGGTTTAATGGGTCTATGTGAGACTGGTGGTGTGATGCATGTATTTCCCTTCTCCTCTTGACTGTCTGATGCAGCCTTGGGTTGAGAGAGCTTAGCCTCCAGTTTGGCTGTATAATTGCATCTCTCACATGTATTAGTGTTTGGTGGTAGGAGGAGAGAGTTGTCTGTGTACATGAGGCAGTTGCAACATTGCCTCAAAATGCGCAGATTCACCTGTTGGACTGGAGAGTACACCTGAAACTGCCCTTTGGACATGCCTGGATAAGTACAGTGAACTGTTTTACTGAATGGCTGGTAAGGTCAAATAGAGAGCCTTGTCCTTCTGTACAGTATAGGAGGGTCTAGTGTTAGGGTTTATAAGTGCTTGCTATGAGTTTTGAGCAAGTGCCGGGCTGAGAAATGAATGGCTTGAGTGCTTAAGTTGAAAGTTTGTCTAGTTCCAAGGGAAAAATTGAAGAGGAGACTTTGTGGAGCTGGGAATAGTTATACCCTAGTAAACTGGCGCTGTCAGGCATGCAAAACCGGGCAAATGCAGTATTTATAGCAGGGAAATGGAAGAGATAGAAATTAGCCCAAAACAGCCAATAAACTACTAATTTCTGGGCTGAAACCACTCCTCCAGGGACAGATAGGCTGCTCAAAGCTCTCCTCTCTCACAGGTGAACAGAGAAACTTTCTTCTATCCAAGTAATGTATGGGCAAACACAGAGATTTGTAACACAGCCCTGTGTATTTCACAATGAATGACATCAGCAGGCTTGCCAAAGTAGGGCAGTCGAAATGGACTGCGAGTGACTAGCCTAAAATGCATTGCTCCCTACACAGACAGTGACACACACACAAAACATCCACAACCAACATGTGTGGGTATAGAACCCCTAACAGAGATCTATATCACACCACAGCATGGAGCTGTTATAGGACGCACCACAGGGATTACTAAAAAACTTCTTCCCCAAAGGTGTATTTCACAATGAATGACATCAGCAGGGTGTATTTCACAATGAATGACATCAGCAGGGTTGCTAAAGTAGGCCATTTGAAATGTTCCGTGTGTGACTAGCCTAAAATGCATTGCTCCCTACATAGACATTGAAACACACACAAAACATCCAGGACTGCCATGGATGGGGATGGAACCCTACCACAGTTCTAAATCACACTACAGCAGTACGCAGTTATAGGATGCACTACAGGGATTACTGGGCTACATCCTTCCCAGAGGTGTATTTCTAGGTGGATGACATCAGCAACCCTGCCAAAGTTGAGTATATAAATTGTAAGGAGTGTCAGTACCCTAAAAAGCATTGCTCTCTACACAGACAGGGTCAGGCAAACACACACACTTGCCATGCCTGGGATTAGAACACACCTACCTAACTACTTTATCACACTACAGCAGTGTGCAGTTACAGGACGTACTGCACAGATCACTGGGCTACAACCTTTCCAACCTCTCCAGAGGGGTATTTCTAGGTGGGTGACATCAGCAGCCTTGCCAAAGTTGAGTAAATGAATTGTAAGGAGTGTGAGTACCCTAAACAGCATTGATCTCTACACAGTCAGACAGACATGCATACACAGACTCACACAGTTGCCAAGTCTGGAGTTAGAACTCCTATCTAACTACTTTATCACACTACTGCAGTACACAGTTACAGGGCATGCTATGGAGATTACTGGGTTAAACCCTTCCTAGAGGTGTATTTCTAGGTGGGTGACATCAGCAGCCTTGCCAAAGTTGAGTATATAAATTGTAAGGAGTGTGAGTAGCCTAAAAAGCATTGCTCTCTACACAGTCGGACACACACATTTGTCAAGTCTGGGGTTAGAACTCCTACCTAACTAGTTTAGCACACTACAGCAGCATGCAGTTATCGGACATGCCACAGAGATTATTGGGCTACAATTCTCCCAAAGGTTTATTTCACATTGGATGACCTCAGCAGGCTTGTCATAGTAGGGCTATGGGGAGGGCGGTGTGTGTATGGGCCATAACCCATTCAACTAGGGGTTGACACACCACATGCGGGCACACACGGGGTCATATGTCAAAGGTACATGTATACAGCTACTAGATGACTACTTCCTTGTACAGTCATGTTGCACAGCTGGCACGTGCAACACATAGTCTGTAATGTTGACAGATACTGGTGGCTAGTATCTACAGTGAGTGACATCTGCACCTCATGTGTTTGGGGCCCTTTGGCTGTGTGCTGGGTGGGACAGGCCTGGATGGCTCCTTGTCATGGTCACCTCTTCACACATCTATGTCCTTCTACCTTTGACTTATTATAGTGTGTTGTCCTTACATATATGTCTGTATTCCTATCCACTATGTGTGCAAGGCATGAGTGGTGCATACTGACAAGTGTCTAACAACTGCAACTGCCAGATATGTCTGGTCCACTAGTGTTTGCAGACGTGGCTTTCATGTGTTAAGTGTGTGAGCATGCCCAGTATGGACATCTGTATTGCTTGTGTGGATCAAGTCCAGGTAGTTTGTACTACGGTGCTGACCTTTGTGTTGTACACCAACAGGTAGCATGCTGTGTCTGCAGGTATCCATCGATCATTTGGCATTGACTGTTGCTACATTTCTGCATAGCGGGGGGGGGGCACCTGACTGATTCTACATTTCTACACAGGTTTGTGGGGGGGCACACCTGACTGTTACTATATTTCTATGTAGGATGGGGGGGAGGGCACACCTGACTATTTTTACATTTCTGCACAGGATGGGGGAGCACACCTCACTGTTATTATATGTCTACGTAGGATGGGGGGGGGGCATACCTGACACGTGTACACATTTGCTAGGACTGTACTGGCATGTTGGGTACTCCATTTCAGTCTATAGTCTTACCTATCGTGCTGGCTAAAGGCATACCAGTGTAGTACAGTTCTTAGCTTTTAATTACCTACATATTAGTTTCTGACTTCCTAGCCTTCATAACTGGCATCCCACTGCTTGGCCTGCTGTAGTCTGTCTGTGTAGGCCTGGAGGGGAGGTTACCCATAGGCCTCATTCAGAGGCCATAGTACAGCATTTGTTTGTGTTTGTCTACACCTGTCCTGCTGGCTGTGACTGTTGTTGGGTATGTGACCCCCCCCCCCCGACTGGCATGTGTGAGTCACTTACCTTGTGGGTGTCCCAGTTTTGAGGGTGGTGCTGCAGGGCTGCCTATGTTGGATGCACATAGTACACTCCCTGCACATGGTTAGGCACAGGTAGTGTAATGTTTGGCATCCCTTTTACTGTATGTGAGAGTCAGAGAGAGGTGTTATTCCCTGTGTCCCTCCCGTGGCAGTGTATGTGCTATGTGTTGCCTCTTTGCCAAGGCCAGGGCATATTGGGCACACCTCCTTCTGCCTATTGGGGTAGGCTCAGGTTGCTCCTCCTCTGAGTCACTCTGTGCCTGTGCAGGCCTTGTCAATGATGGGGGGCTGTGTGTCCCTGCCCCATGCTGTTCCTGCTGCAGCTGTTTCTGCAGGATCATATTGTGTAGCATGACACATACAAGGACAATTTGGGTACATGTAGCTGATGAGTACAGCAAGGCTCCACCAGATGTGTCCAGGCACCGGAACCGTGGCTTGAGCATCCCAAACACACACTCTGTTATTATTCTTGTTTGTGCGTGTGCCTCATTATGGAGTTCTTGTTCAGGTGTGTGTGCATTTCTGATGGGCATCACCAGCCATGGCTCCAGCATCCCCCACTAGGTGACCGTGTGGGATGTCCCCATTGGCAAATCTCTGGTACAGCTGCATCAGATGCCAGACATGGGAATCGTGATAGCTTCTAGGGCAGCCAGCACACACATTCATTATTATGCCCTGGGCACCACACACAACCTGGCAGTTGATGGAGGGGAAGCCCTTGCGGGTTGATGTAGACCCTACCCTGCTCACCGGGTGGTGCTTTGATGCATATGTGCATGCAGTCGATTGCACCGACTACCTCAGGGTATTAAATTTGGTGGAAGAGACACATATTGCTGGCCAACGCCTCACGGTTGTTGGGGAAATATACGTGCTCACTGACATGTGCTGACATGGCATCCAGGAACTGGTGGAGTACCCTGGATGCTGATGCCTGTGAAATCCCCATCATATCCCGAGTTGGCCTTTGGAAGGTACGTGTAGCTAGTATTCTTAGGCCTACACATACCTTGGTATCCACTGGGATGGGTTCCCCCTCTTTTAGTTCTGTGTGTGAGGCGTGGCCGGCACAGCTCAACAATGTGCTGTAGGAGGTCCCAGTCCACCATATAGCGCTCCACTATCTCCAGCTCATGTAGCCCTAGGTAGGTTACCCTGGGTCTGTACACTCTTCTCCATCTCCTTACTGTGTGTTGCTCGGCAGAATTCACATCCTCACCACCCTCAGCCTCTTCCATAAGTTCTATGATAGCTATTGCAGCCCCTAACATTTTGCTGTTGTGAGTGTTAAAGGTTCTCCGCTTGTTTACACCGGTGGTGTAGAGTGTGGGAAAAACCAGAGGGATAGGTGTTTGCATAGTTTATAATAGTGTTCTGCGCTGGGCTGGTCTGCTGCCTGTGTAATTGGCTGGTTCTGACATATTTCACCTGGCAGCTAAGCTAGTACTCCTTGATTACCTCCCTACTGCTGTTTTCCCTTCCCATTGCCCTTCTGTTTAAGCCCGTGTGCTTGCCGCGCAAACGTGCACACTGCTGCTATTTCCTGGTTTAACTTTTTTTTTCTTCCTGTAAAACCCAGTTTGTGGCATGCACACCTGCTTACGCTTTGGAAAGACTGCTAGGCAGGTTTAGACACACCCCCTAGCTTAGCTGTGCTAAGCTAGGAGCAAACCCGAGCCACTGGGCTCCAATCCACTTACAGTGTGCCTGACACCCCCCCCCCGTGATGTCACCTACCTCCTAGGCTTGCACACAGCTAGTCATACTTTTACACTGTTGGGACCTGAATCACATGGTAGGGAAAACAGTGATTCACTAACCTTCCCCTCATTTGCATAGGATTGCATAGTTACATGTGTCACACTGAGCCTCCCCCTTCAGCAACCACTACTCACTGGCCAGGTTGTCTTCTGCCTGCCATTGACTTGCATGGCAGAATACTGATTTTAGTTAGAATGCTTATTTTAGGCTTATTTTATTATTTTCCCCCAGATCATGTTTGTGCGCCACTGCCCTATGCTTAAACAGCCGAGATCGGCTAAAAAACAATAAAAGTTCATTTTTTTAATTTATCGTATTGTTTGCAGTGCCAATGGCATTATACTTGGCCATTGGCATGCTTCCTCAATGATATGCTGTCTTTATTTGGAGCTGTCATAGCTCCGTTTTGGATTTTGCAGAAATGTACTCGGTTACTAATCGAGTACATTTCTGCAGATATCACTAGTCTTGCATGGGCTGTTGCAAGCTTCCTGGATTGCAAAATCACCTCATTTGCATGGATTTCACCTGCAAATGGGGTGATTTCCATACCAGGGCTTAGTCCGTGCAAGATTAGTGCAGGAGCACTTGTGCACACCCCTGCAGGCTGTTCCTGGATCGTACGGCAGACATATTGCCTGCATGGGCTCCTGCACCATTCTTGCACTCTGTGCAAGCTTTTGAGAATCCGGGGGTTAGTGTAGGCATTACTGAATCCTGAGGACTATCTATTCCACTAACACTTTTTCATGAAAGTACAATATGTAATCATTACTAATCCTTCCACTTTTGCCCTGCTGTATTATACTACACTCAGAAACCTTCCTAAATACATGTACATTTTTTAATCTCTCTCTCCACCTGAACAATTCCTAACATTTTTGTCACACTATAATTTTTGTATGATTACTTTATGTTTATTATTCACAAATATTCACTGTCTTGATTCTGTTTAAATTCTGCAATAATTTTCCACAGAGAGCTTTTTTCTGCCCAGTCAGACTTTCCAAGTAAACAAATGCTAATAAAGAAGCAAGCATTCCACAACTGAACACCACTAGCACTTCCCTTACTGAGGAGAGTATTGTGTTACCATTGACATTATACATCTGACAAAATGAAATTATAATAACTTGATCCTTTTTGAGATACTACTGCTCTAAAAAAATGTTTAAAAGGTACCAGCTAAAGCTGGTTACTAAGGTAAGCATTTAGTTAGTGCCTGAATCATCTGATACATTTAGAAGAACTATTTCATAAGCCATGATTCTTTACCCAAAATATTTATTTTAGCCACTGTGTCAATATTCCTGTCCAGACAATATGCACACACACACACATACACACAGACACACATATACACACACACACACACACACACACACACACACACACACACACACACACACACACACACACACACACTACATAGTCCATAGTTAGGCAACTGACAGTTTATTATCAAATGCTATTGATAAAACATAGATGTAAATTTTAATGTAAAGCCAAACGTGTTAAAAATACATATACACAGCTGAAATTAGTGATTTGTAAAAAATAACATTATCTGTTTATCTAAAAATATCTTATTCTGACTGTTAGTTAAAACAGGATAGATAAACTTTTAAAGTAGCAAGGTTTTGTATGAGAAAGATCATTTGGTAATGACTGGGAGTTATTAATGGATTTTAGCACCTGGGCTTAGAAAAAGTGCAAGGCTGTGACAGGAATTATAGTAATGGACATAGAAAGAAACAATGTGCATTTTCTTAGAATTTATGTTTGAAGCGATGCGGCAGAAAAGTTGGTTATGGAATATGGGTGAAAAGGCTGAGAACTTTCTATGAGTCCCCTAAGGTTAAAATAATGGTGCATCAAGGGTTACTAGAATTAGCTTGCTAGGCAGGGAAACAAGACCATAAGGCTCCATACAAAATACCACAGGAGATTACATCAGCCAATAGCCTCAAAACTTCTAAAACATCACTTGGAAAGCACAGCAAGAAAAGCTGCCAATATTATTTACTGACAATCATGACTAATCAACAATGACCAGCCCCAGAGATGTATATGTTAAGCAATGATTCCCTAGAGATTTCTACTGACCTTGGTAATTGTCTTTAATCCTACTATTAGGATATTTTTATAACTTTTCAGTTTGAAGCTAAAGCTATTCTTGCAACAGGACATTTCTTATAATATCTACATCTTTACATCATTACATCTTTACATCATTACATCTTTACATCATTGCATCATTAAATCTTTACATCATGACATAATTTACATCATTACATCTTTACATCATTACACCTTTACATCATTACATCATTACATAATTTACATCATTACACCTTTACATCATTACATAATTTACATCATTACATCTTTACATCATTACATCATTTACATCATTACACCTTTACATCATTACATCATTTTCATCATTACATCTTTACATCATTACATCTTTACATCATTGCATCATTAAATCTTTACATCATGACATAATTTACATCATTACATCTTTACATCATTACATCTTTACATCATTACATCATTTATATCATTATACCTTTACATCATTACATCATTACACCTTTACATCATTACATAATTTACATCATTACATCTTTACATCATTACATCATTTATATCATTACACCTTTACATCATTACATCTTTGTCACTGCATCTTTGATGAATGTTTATTGGTAAGGTTCCATCTTCATTTTTATTCTATCTCTAAATCAGGTTATTTGTTGTCTGACCTGGACTGTGGATATAAAGTATAAATGTATAAATAATTAAACAAATAAGTAAATATATAGGTTGTTAGGTTCATTGATACTAGGCTACTGATCACTGAGGATCTTTAGAAGCCCAACTATACAGTCCCATGAAGTTGTTAACCCTTATATCTTAAGAACAAATAACCCCGAGATGACCAAAGCATTTACTTGTCCATATCCATGTGGGACAAGGGTACTAAACCAAAGATGAGTTTGCATTTACCCATTGCTTTGTTCAAATTACATCTGAATAGTAAAAGAGAAGTAGTTTTCTTTATTTGTACAGCAAGATGATTCCAAAGAAGTGGTATTCTCTTGCAATACATATCGATCACTTGTACATGTTCTATTTATGTTGCCAAAGCCATTGAGATTTCTTGAATGAATTTATGCCTTTGCTAGACTTTAGGTCTAACGGAATAGGGACTGCTGAGGCTTTGTATGCTAGGCAGAGTTTGCCACTCAGTTGCCTGTATGACACAGAGTGGTGATGGGACAAGGCTTTGAGATAGTCTGCAAAGTCTTCATGATTTAAGCTCTTGCTTTTTGGGTCGATATTATTTCGTAGAATGGCTATTCAGTGAATACCCATTCATTGAACACCTATTTATCAAAGCCACTCTTTGTCGATCTGTGAATTTTAACTAGGGGAAAATCAGTGGTTGGCCACCATCTGGAATTTGTCCTTTTCCCTCACTGTAGTGTGATCACAGAGTTGGTATATATAGTTAGGGTGTGCAGCCCCTCCCCCCACATTGGGGTGTGGGGGGCATAGCCCCCCACCTTGGCAGGTTTTACATTTTAGGGGGTATTTTGCGGTCACTCAATTGGCCAACTGCTTGCCTCCCCTGCTTAAAGTTCACCATTCGATGAAGATCTGCTTTGATTAATAGGTGTTCAACAAACGGGTATTCGCTGAATAGCCATTTGACAAAATGTAGACCCTGATTTTCTTATTTATCTTTTTTTTTTTCATCCAGTATGCCCAATAAGCCCATCCACCTTCTGTATGAGGTCTCAACTTCAGCATTAGTTTTCCTTCACTCACTGGAAGAATGGGCTGACTATTAGGAGTGTTACCAGCATTCATGGGGTGTGGAGCTTTTTAATGTTCTATAGCCCCTCCCCTACATGACTAGCAGCAAGCTTCAACTGCTAGGGTGTCAGAAATGATGGTGTGCTCTGCTCTTGGAGCATAAGGGCTGTGCACTGAGCAATCCAACCCACCCCAGCCTCTCTGATTTCCAGCCTTGACTAGAACTCCAACAGACAGATATCACATGCACCTTCCCTCCCAGCATAGGAATACTACATCCTCCCTGTCATCTCCATCAAATGCCTAAACCACTAACTGAACACAGGTTGCCTGGGTCATAGTCAGGGCTTAATATGTCTATGCCACTAGAGCAGTTAATGCTTGATTTTCTTAGCAAGAAATTGGCATTCAGGTTATGTCAAATGTTTGGGCAGGTACATACCAAAGGGGACATTATACTTAATGATTGGCCTGATGAGCACATCCCTGGACCTTGATGGCATACACTCAGTAATAAACTGTGCAATAAACGAGTCAGTGAATGAGCACAACACACTCTTTGGCAAGTAACTGAACAGGCACTTGACACAGTTTGAGAGACCACAGAAGTGCATCACAAAAAAATGCAGGGAGTATGTAGACTGTATCAGAGCCCTATCCCTGTACTTAGTCTTCTTCAGACTATTGCACAGCAGTCTATGCCTAGCCTACAAGACACTCTGTGATCCCACACTGATGGATTTATTGAATATCTGCAAAAGAAATTGGATCAGAAACATCTATATCAATGTCGTCTGTGACATAAGCTGGACATGATGGAAAGACAATTATGAGTCTCAAAGATTATCCCTTTTGTGGAATAGACTTGAAATCTATGTGAAGCAAAGCTCATCCCTTACTATATTTGGACCACTGGATGGGAAATTGCAAATTTACTCCTGGTTTGGCACATGTGTCCTTAATAGAGAATGGCAGCCTATGAACGCTTGATGTGTATAATTTTATATCTTAAATTATGAAATTCCTTAGGTTATTGGCACATGCCAGAAATGTTTTGGCAAATTTTGGCTAAGCCTGGTTAGGCTTAAGATGGTCTTGGGCTGATAGTTTAGTAACTACCTATGAACTTATGAAAAGTACTTTCTTACAAGATTGGATACATGGTAATTGAAGGACATTTCATTGTATATATAGGATCCCAGGTCCCTAAATACTGGGTCAGTTTTCAGGGGTGTGTTGTTAATCTGATAGTTGCACGAGGCTTCTTGTTTGCCAAAGGATACTATTATACATTTCTTTTTGCTTAGTTTTAGTCCATGGTTTTGACATCAGCTATTGGTTAGGGAAGGCCCTGTAGGATGATTGATCTTGGTGTCCTCTGGGGAGTTTTTGATGCACCAGAATTACAGTCGTCTGCACAACTGGTCAGGTAGAAACTCTTATAGTAGTTTTCTTCTGAAAAGTAAATACCAAAGAGGAGTAGCCCAAGAATTGAACCCCGGGGTACACCACTAAAAACTGATCTTTTGGACGAGCCAGAGCAGCCTACCCTAATTTCCTGGGTTTTACTTCACTGATGCAATGTTTATTTCTAATGGTTATACAAAAAGTTGATCTAAAAAATTGGATACAACACCACAGTAAACAGAGTCTCCAGTAACCAAATACAAATCTAAGAATGAATACCAGTCTGTCAAAATGCTACAAAAGTTTTAGTAAACACAAAGCTTTTGGGTGACAACCCTTCTTCAGTGTGAAAGATATAAAACAGAAACAGTCAAGTAAATAAATTTAAAAACATCATAAAACACAGCCCTATCATAATGCAATCTAAATCAGGCATATTACAGATTAAAAACACAGTACTTAAGAAATATTTCAAAGAAAAAAAAACTTTCTTTATAAGATCTCAAACACATTTGCTTATATTTTAAAACAGGCTTAACACAATTTGCAGCGTTAATCCCTGGTTCACGATCTGCTTGTAAGCAAACAATCCAGCCATATTCACTAACCTCTAGCTTATTATTTAAATCACCACTCCTTGCATTTTTATGAATCAGATCTATCACTCTAAATTTAAATGAACATTCCGAACTAATAATAATAAGCCACATGTTTCACTTTTTTTTATGTCTTTCGGCTTTTCCCAGTTAGGGGTTGCCACAGCGGAACTCCGGTCCACTAATGATTGGCAGTTGATTTTTACATACCGGCTTGCCGCACAACCTTCAACAAAGGTACACCCATTCACGCATGTCTCCACGTAGAAGACGCTCTAGCTGAGAATCGAACCGGACAGTGTCTTACTGTGAGGCGATAACGCTACCGAAGCACCACCACCGCGGGTTTCACTAAAGCATTATTATTATTTCTCCATATATTGGATCAGTAATTCATTCCTTCAATTTCCTTGTTGACTTCCCTACATAGAAAGCTGGGCATTTTATACATGTGGCCAGATATACTATATTCCCTGTATCACAAGTGGCAGCACATTTAGATATATATTTCCTAGGTGTGATAGGATGGATAAATTCATTACTAGTTAATATAGTCTTACAAAAGGAACAGTTATGTCATGGAAAAGTTCCAAATTTACTACTTATTGCCATATTACTAGAATATTTCATGTCTTTATAATATAGCCTGTTTTTCAAACTATTACAAATTTTAAATGCAAAACTGTTTTTTTTTCCAATATACTTCATAAGTTCAGGCATAGCCTCCAAGATCCTCCAATTATTTGACATTATTTTTTAACTTCATTTGTTTTCCTATTATAAGTTGTAACTTATTGCATATTGTTAGATCTGTCCCTACGCACTATATTTTCTTCCTGATCTATGACCTGGGCAAAAAAGGCATCTATATTATCTTATCGAAGTTTCAGAATATCGAAACTGATATGGTCGACACCATATCATCGAATTCTGAAACATCGAAAGATAAAAAAAAATGCCTAAAAACAAAAATAAATAAAAACTTACCTTTGTAAGCAGGGGGCAAGCCCCCAAGTACCCCCCACACCACCCCTACTTAAATATACCAACTCCAAGACCACACTACATTGAACTAAATGAAATCTCCCCTTATGGAGATTTTCGTTTAAACGTTCAATGTTTTTTGCTTTCACTAATCTGGTGCCGACAATATCAGTTTCGATATTGTCAGCCTTTGACAACATGAAGTAAACCCCAAAAAAGACTTACCTATACCTTTCTCTCATTCTTCACTTCTTGTTTGTTTTTATGTAAAAACTCCATATCATAGCCTTTGTCTCTAAATTCTTGTAGCATATTCTTCTATTTGTTTGTTTTTTCCATTTGTTTAATTATTTGCAACTCATTTCAGATAAAAAGAAAAGATCATCACTGGTGAGTTACCAGCACAACAGCATTTCATATCTTACTAGCCAAACATTTGGTAGCATTAATGATTTAATTTGGGGCATAAGACTGGCATGTACAAGCATTGGGAGAAATTAGGAAGGGTAGTATTATACAGCAGGTATGGTTAAGGTATATGTGTATGATCTTAGTCTGGATGTGATAGGTAGTGCATTTCTGGCCTCATGCTGGATGTTGGGATCAAGTTGGTTTGAGATGGCTTACAATTAATTGGCTGAGTTTGAGGTGCAAAGGTAGTATATATGCTTAAACCTTAACACATGGCTGGCCAAAGGAAGGAGTTATTATACTAGGAGATAAAATTGAGTGTATATTCAAAACATATAAGAATATATTTGCCATTATTTATATCTGCTGAAAGTAGTTATAGAATAAAAATGTTGAAACTGAGTAGGTAAGCAGTGTTGACTTGTAAATCTGAAAAGCTATCAGTTTTCTGCAGTACAGCACTGTCTAAATTGTATACACTGGCCACTAAATTATAGATAATTAATGATGCCACTTAGTGGAAGCCTAGCTTGGGAGCGGTTGGCATACGTATGGTGGATAGTACACCATACATATCACTTACATTATAAAATTATTAGGCCTACTACCTTTGTAAGTTAACACAACATTTATATTTTTTCATAACATAATTCTTTATTTTGCAGTACACTCAGTGTTTTGTATGTGACAGTTTAAAGCAATTTCTATAGCAAGAATTTAAATTATACATACTATAGAAACAATCCACTGCTTCTTAAAAAGCTATAAGCAGAAGAAAATGCTGAAGTGGCCTATCTCCATCCAAGCACCAGCTTGAACTGTATGCAGAAAGGGATGACAGCTATGACTGATGAACAAGACGTGACTTGCTGGTAGAAAATGCACATGCTTAGAATAAATAATAACCTGATCCATGTTGAATGCACACACCCTGCATATTAACTAATGTGACCTTAATATGATTTTTCATTAAATTAGAAAGAATAATATGTCTGCATTTTTGTAATTCTCTAATGGTGTACTCTTCTATATTAAGATAGCTGAATGCCATGTTCAAGTTCGTCTAATGAATAGCCATTTAGAACATGAACTTTTATTAATATTGTTTGAAATAGCTCAGTTAATATTATAAAGATGATCAAAGTGTTGTTGCAATTAATTGTTTCAGTTCATCTTCATCTGTATTAATTTACTGTAGGAAAAACCCTTATGCTGCACATGGACTAACTTTGAAAGCACAATCAAATATTAATTTAATTCTCTGTGCATATCTGTCAGAGCCTACATAATTTTAAATAGAATTAGTCAACAATGTTCATTCTAAGATGAGCCCACATATCTAGAAATCAATTTGTAGTTAAGAACTAGATGTATGTCTAGTAAATTAATTGTGTAAAAGACTGACATGGTACGTCCATAATTTATTCTATTACACAGTCCAAGTAGTTCTAACTTACTATGTGGAAAGACAATTTAGTATACTTATAAAACGTATACACATCTAGAGAGGTTTAAAAAGAAAAATAGATGGAAGAGCACATTTTATTACAGCAGTGTGCTTAAACCTTTTAGTCATTTACAAAGGATAGCATATTTGTTCATGTTCATAAATGAGCTACATTAGCCTATACTTGTGCTAGAAAATGTGAAAAATAACTAGGAACACAATGTCAGTTTTAAAAGTATCTTGTCAATAACTTCCCAGCCAGATGACATTCCATACTGTACCATTTGTCATTCACTCATGGATACAGAAGTCATTTCTTTAGTATATAAAATGTTTGAGAAGACGCCGAAAAACACGACCCTTATGAAAGTTACAGAGAAGGGGAATTATAGGGTGAGACACAGATTGGATCTCATCTGTTGAATCATTCATAAATAAAATTGTGCTCATGACATTTGACAACTACTTAAACTACTTACTGGTAAACACACACACACACACACACACACACACACACACACACAAACATATGTACACACAAGGGTATATGCATACGTGGACACATAAACACATGGATTCATGTTGACTCACACAATAGACTTTTGGCAAACACAAAAAAAAAGTTAAAAAATGTTTGTTGAAACTGCCTTAGTTAAACACCCAGGGAAGCATTTTTGTTGGTGGGCAAGTTCCCCCCACATTCCTCATGTGGAGGTACACCAGCCACAACTCCTGAACTTATACATACCAACTCTGAGTCAACACAACAGTGGAAAAAGTGGCAAACTCCACTGTCAATGAAAGTGGGTTTAATGAATGTACTTTGATCCTTTTAGGTTTGTGAAATTACCTTTGATGAATTGACAGGAACCTAATTGCACATAGTGCTGCAAGTCAGTTACTAACAACAAGCGGATCTGAGGGGTGTGTAACAACACAGCTTGTGCTTGCTACTGCAGTATGCATAATACCGCTGAGGCTGGGATATTTTCTGTCTACCTACAGGAGGATGAAAACCAAGTTGTGCAAAAGTTGAAATCTAAGCATTAGGTATACAGGGCTTTCGGTACATATGCTGATATCCTTTGGCCACCATGTCTCTGTGGTAGTGAGAAAACCCTTCTACATGGCACAAGGTATCTTTCATAGCATCTTCTCAAGCTCCAAAGAAGATATAGCTCCACTTTATTTATCCATTTTTAGAACCCATTGTTGAATATAATGTACTTTTCAGCATGTAACAAGCATGTAAACCAGCTAATGAGGCCTCAACATTTCCTTACATAAATATATCAAGTCTCAGTATCCTTTGCTGCTTTGACATTAAAAGCTCTGTCACTGTACACAGTGTCACACATACTGCTGAGGGTGATCTCCTACCAGCTTTCCTTGCTTTGAATTCCTTCTCCTAAACAGAACAAATGGTAAAGCAAACACCTGTTCTAGAGACCTAAACCTACATTAATGCATCAGCAGTAACAGATGGCATGAAGGATAGCTTTCCCAATATAACCTCCCATTTCTGGAACTGACTGCCCTTACATATCAAGCAGAATACTTCTTTAGTATCCTTAAACCAGTCTAAATGACATGATAGGCAATCACAAATTTTCACCTGGATACATGGATAAAATCTTCTTAATGGGGCTTAGTGCTAGTCTCCCATCAGAACTGGGTGATGTGGCTGCCATTCTTGATAGTGTCCTTTGACTATAAGTTGAATAAGAAGCTATGAACCTATAAACTTATTGCTGTTGAACTCCATTCATAGAAACCAAAATCAACAGGTCAAAAATATTTGTAGTGTAGTGTATCATAACAGAACACTGCAGCAGACACAAATCGACAGACACACACACGCACACACATGCGCATGCACACATGCGCATGCACACACACATGCGTGCACACACACACACACACACACGCACACACACATGCACACTCACACACACATGCACACATGGACATGCACATGCACACGCATGCACACACACACATGCACACACATGCACGTACGTGCAGGCACACACACACACACACACACACACACACACACACACACACACACACACACACACACACACACACACACACACACACACATGCATACCCACACACAGACACGGGTACAGACTGGCACATTTATACACAGTATGAGGGAGTAACTGTGCCCGTGTCTGTGTGCGCATAGAAGATGTGGACATAGACATGCCTACATATACACAATATAATGGGACTGCTCATTAGCGTTACTGAAATTGAGGTGCATACCTACTAAAAGTCAGGCACCCACTCATTCCTTCATTCATTGATGTTATTTATTATGTGTAATTATAACTGAGTACTTCAGATTTTTGATATAGTGGCAGTCCATTTATTATAGATGGCAGTTATATTGAGGGGGCAATAGTGACCGGGCTGCATGATTAATTAGGGGCTGTGAAAAAAGAACAAAGTATAAAGCTACTGATGTGGAGAATGTCCCATATTTATTAAATACAATTTATAAATTCAGTAAATAAGGTAGCCCTGGGTAATGCAAGATTTATTTTGTTCACTGTACCTTAAAAAGTTGTGAAAGCTTTTGCTGTGTGCGTCAGTAACAGATTTTAATTCTGCTAACATGTTACTTAATGCCATTTAACAGAAAATGCTTTTAAGCAAATCTGTATGCATTTATTGACAAGGTTAAAGATTGTTATTGCACTATTTGTTGTATATTCATTGCAGAAATAACATAGAAGCGTGATCTATGATATGTGACCGTGCATTGTTAAAATGAGCAGAAATGAGAACTTACTTAAGGTGACTATAAATGATTAATATTAATAATGAATACATTATCAGTACAGAAATGGATACTTCTTACGATATAAATATTTGGTAATGGATCAATAAGCAATTTGTAGTTTAATTCATTAAAGCAATCTATTTAGTAATAGGTAAAGAAAGCATCAGTGAGGTTGTTGAAGGGGAGATGTATGAGAGATAAGGTAACCTTGAACATAAGACAACTCCCGGGATTTGCAAACTAATATTTTCCGTGCAGGAACAGTGTAGCCACTCTTGCACAGAAAATGGCTGCTTCGCAATCCAGGTACATGCCGTTTTGACATGCACGAGTGCTCTAACACTGTTCATGCATGAACACCCATGCAGGATGCTAATCACCTCATTTGCTGATGAAAACCATACAAATGAGGTTATTTAGTGATTCACCAACCTGCCGGGTCTCCGTGCAGGAACAGTGTTAGTTGCAGAAATGTATTATGTTACTAACCGAATACATTTCTGCAAAAAACACAATGGAGTCATGTCAGCTCTCAATAAAGCATGTATTAGAGTGGTTGTGCATACCAATGGCCAAATATATGGCCGTTGGCATGCAAAACCGCTCCCTATGTATAAAAAACAAACTTTTATTTTTGTTGGTCGATTTCAGCCATTGAATGCGTGGGAAGTGGCACACAAACAGATGGGGGCAGAAAATAAAAAATAAGGGGGAAAACATAAGTAATATGGAAAACTGCATTCTGCCATTATAGTCAATGGCATGCAGAAAGTAGACAATGGCAGGGAACAGTGGTTGCTAAGGGGAAAGGCTTGTGTGTAGTGCAGTAACTAGTGATTAAGGCAGTGGGGTATGTTAATGAGAAGACATATACTGAATCACAAATTTCTCCTAAGTGTCACACTGCACCTAACTGTGTAAGTGCTCTAACACCACCATGTAGACAGGACGATCAACTAACATGAAAAGGGTGTGTGTCATGCTTGCTGTAAGCACATTGGAGCTCTGTTGGCTGGGTTTCTGCTTAGCTAGGCACAGCTAAGCAAGGGAGTGTGTCTGAGGCTGTATAGTCATATTCCATGAAATGAGGAGCATGTTCGCGGCCAGGGGAGGGCCATTTCTTGCTGTTTACACTAGGTAAATGGGTCTGGGCAGTGCGCCGGGGTTTAAACAGGAAGGTCATAAGAAAAGTAAAAGGAAATAGCAGAACAAGGGAAATGCAGTACAAACAGCAATATAGGATACTGCAACACACAATGGGCCATTGAAAGCACTCAGTAATAGAGCTGGCAGGTGGCTACATAGAGATATAAAAAAAATAAAGGGCAACAGCACAATAAGGGAGAAATTAAGTAGAAATCACTAATATGGGACTCTTGCAACTCACAATGGGCCAGGTAAAGCACATAATAATTCAGCGGGCAGGTGGCTACATAGCTGAAAGTGGGAGGAGATGAAAGTAAAAAATAATTAAAAAAAAGGCAGCAGCAGAATAAAGGCAAACATGCACAAATAACCACTAATGCCTCTAACACTCACAGTGGCCAGTTCAAGCCATGAGTAAATATTGCTGGCAGTTGGAATGTATCATAGACCCAAACACACAGGCAGCAGTTGCAGCACACCACTATAAAGTATGCAAACACCCCTCAGTCTGTTTTTTCCCCACAAACTCTGCACCTTTGGAGTAAACCTGGGAATTTTAATTGACAAAATGCTAGGGGCTGCCACCGCTTTGATATATCAGTATGTGCAGGAGGCCCAAGACTCAGAAGGAGGAGAGTGTTCAGAACCAGGGCAACCTACCAGGGGCTACATGACCTGGAGATAGCAGAGCACTACAGGGTGAACAGGGACATGCTTCAGTAAATTGTGGAGCTGTGCTGGCCTCGCCTCACATCCAGAAAGAACAGAGAGGAACCCATCCCAGTGGATACTAAGGTATGTGTAGCCTTAATAATACTAGCTACAGGTACTTTCCAAAGACCTACTGGGGATATCATGGGGGTGCCACAGGCATCTGAATCCAGAGTACTCCACTAGTTCCTGGATGCCATGCTACCAAATGCCCATGACCACATATATTTCCCCAACAGCAGTGAGGAATTGACCAGCAATATGTGTCTCTTCCACCATGTAGCTGAATACCCAGAGGTACTGGGTGCCATAGACTGCACGTATATCCACATAAAAGTACTACCCCGTGATAAGGTAGGGTCTACATAAACCACAAGGGCTTCCCTCCATCAACTGCCAGGTCATGTGCAATGCCCAGGACATTATCATGAATGTGTGTGCTGGCAGCCCTGGAAGCTATCATGACTCCCACATCTGGCATTCCTCACAGCTGTATCAGGGATTTGCCAAGTGGGACATTCCACATAACCATCTGGTGGGGGATGCTGGCTATGCACTGGAGCCATGGATGATGACACCCATCAGAAATGCACACACACCCATGCAGGAATGCCATAATAATGCACACGCACAAACCAGGATCGTTACAGAGCATGTGTTTGGGATGCTCAAGTCATGGTTCCGCTGCCTGGATACATCTGGTGGAGCCCTGCAGTAGTCTCCAGTCACATGTGCACACTTGTTCATAGTATGTGCCATGCTACACAATATGATCCCACAGAAACAGCTGCAGAAGGAACAGGATGGAGAAGGGCCACACAGCCCCCCACCATTGTCAAGGTCCCCACAAATACAGAGGGACTCAGACGAGGAACCCCCTGAGCCAGTCCCTGTAGGCAGATGGAGGAGTGCCCAGTATGGCCTGGCCTTTGCAAAGAGGCAAAGCATAGCCCACACATTGACACTGTAGGCACCCATGGATTGACACCTCCCTCATCCCTTTTTACTGTGTGTACAAGTTGACACACACATCACACTACCTGTAACTTACCATGTATAGGCAGTGTACTGTGTGCATCCAACATAGGCAGCCCTCAAGCTCTGTACACACAACTGCCACAGGCACAAGATAAGTCAGTTGCCTGAACAGTAAATTAATATATCAGTATGTTTTTCTAGCATATTTGCTAGCATATGTGTGGTATTGTTGCATACATGCAAGGGAATGGGGTGGACTACTAGGATAGCAGCAGACAACTGATAGCTATTTGGGACAACAGCAAATGTATGCCCAATATTGGCCTCCCAACACTATGCAAGGTGGCAAATCCCACTGCAGTATATGTGTGGGGCCAACTAACTGGGGGTCATAGCTCACAGCCATGGATGTCAGTGGGGGGGTCCCATACCCACCCCTCAGACCCACACAGCAAGTCAGCTGTAGAAAACCAGAGAGAAATGTCTGGAAAAGCTCCACAAATGGCAGCAATGCTGAATCAACCCCCTAAAGACCCACACAGTCATGGCACAGCAGGTCTCACAGTTGCAGTAAGGCTCTGAAGGGTAACAAGTCTGACATGCAAATGTATGCCATTACAATCTCACCTGTGCTCCTTACTGATATGCCTGTAGTCCCTGAGACAGGGCACAATAGTATGGTAAATGGAATCAAAATATAAAGTAAATATCAGCACAGTCGCTGCAAATGTCTACAGTTGACAGGTGTGCTCCCACCATATACTCACAGAAATGCAGTAGCATGTATGTTTGCAGGGAAATAGCAGCAAAATCTGAGGGTAATGCTACTCAATGCTAGAAGTCTAAACCTCAAAATGCACTCACTCGAGGCACTCCTTAAAATGGAGAACATCGACATCTGTGCAGTGACAGAGACCTGGTTCAAGGCTCCGGAGAGCACCCCTGCATTACCAGGCTAGAATTCATACCACACCTTTCAGCCACCTAGCCTGGACCAAAACACTAAAGGCAGAGGTGTGTCCATATTTATTAAGGATATCCACACCTCCTGGCTGGTTATTCAACATAATGCATCTGAAATTATCTAAGTGCAGCTAACACTAGGCAAAACTGCAATCCAGGTTGTAGCTTGTTACAGATCTCCCACCATGCCCCAGGATTCACATTCTTCATTTCTTAAGATACTGGAAAATATTAAGGTACAACCCAATACTTTAATTATGGGAGATTTCAACTACCCCACCATCAACTGTGAAAACTACTCATGTACCAACTCATTTGCTCAGCGTTTTCTGGAACTCATAAATTTCAATGCCTTGGATCAGCTTGTCCACACCCCCACCAGGGGCAGCAATATCCTGGACCTGGTCATTACCAATATGGGTAACTGGTGTTCCATGCCAGAGGTCAGCTTGTCACTGGTCAGATCTGACCATAAGCTAATCACCCTAGGCATCCATATCCCACCCCCACCCCCATTAAGGAAACCACTGTCAAAAACTACTCCAAAGCCAACTTCATGCTTCTTAAGACAGAAGTGGCAAACTTCACGACACCCATGCAGATGCAAAATAGAGGTACGACTGCTGAATCTTACACAAATGCACTGTATAAGTACATACACAAGTGCATGGATTGTGCCATCTCCACAGAACCAAGATGCTATTCTCCAAAAAAAGAAAACTAATCTGGTTGTACCCTGCCATAAACAAACTCTAAAACAGAAGGAAAAAACTGTTACAAAAAAGAGTAAAATCCCAAGATTGAAGGAACTCCCTGGTAAGCCCCAGCAAGAAGCTGAGATCCCTCATAAAATCCTCCAAAGCCAGTTATGAAAATAAAATTGCCACTGATTCCAAAGACAACCACAAAGCATTCTACAGCTATGTCAAGAATCTCAATGGCAACACTCAGATCTGCTCTGAACTTCACAATGGCACTAAATATACTGCCAACATCCTGGCAGATAGGTTCAGTGCTAACTTTACCCCCCTCTCACCCACCAAAAGGCCCATCTTAATACCAGAAGAATGCAAAGCCCCTGTAATCATGGATGAAGAAGTAAAGACTGCACTCTCCAAAGCCAAGAACACAGCATCCATGGGACCAAGAACATTCCAGGCTGCATACTGCACTAACTACAGAACAAACTGGCACCCTACCTAAGTACCATGTTCAATCATAGCCTCACCTCAGGCTATGTGCCTACTGAATGGCGCACAGTGATGGTTATCCCACTCCACAAAGGGGGTGCCAACATGGACCCCGGAAACTACCGTCCCATTAGCCTGACAAGCCTGGTCTGTAAGGCCATTGAATGTATCAGCTTGGAGCTTGTAAACAAAGACATAGGTAACCTCCAAACCCTGGACCCCCCTCAGTTTGGGTTTGTAAAATGTAGAATATGTCTACTAAACTTGGCTGACTTCTTTGAAGCAGTCACCAGAGCCGTAGACGAGAGCAAAGTAGTGCACACAGCATATCTTGAGCTCGCCAAGGCTTTCAATACCATCCCCCACTCTGGAATTATAGATAAACTCACTAAACTGGGCATAAATCCCTATGTCACAAGATGGGTGGCCAACTGGCTCACTGACAGAACCCACAAAGTAAAAGTAGCCGACTCCAAGTCCAACTTCAAACCAGTGATGAGTGGAGTACCACAGGGTTCGGACCTGGGTCCTCTCCTGGCCTCACAGAGATAGATGCTTGGTGTCAAAGTCATGGTCTCAAGCTCAGTGCCAAAAAGTGCATTGTCATCCCCTTTGGGAAAAACTCAGTACCCATGAATTACCACATAGACTGTAGCTCACTAAACACAGAAAATGTAATAAGAGACCTCGGGACACAGGTGGGCAGTAGTCTCTTCTTTGATGACCACATCGCCACAGTAGTCAGGAAATCCTTTTACATGGCACACCTCATCACAGAAGGGTTCTCCTTTAGAAAAAAGGAGGTAATTGTTCCACTCTACTCATCCCTCATCAGACCCATTATAAAGTACAATGCCCATTTGACATGTATCTCACAAGACACCTACAAGAATTGGAAAGGCCACAGAAATATCTCACTAAGAGGATTAACAGCCTCAAACAGATGCCATACACAGACCGTCTCAAAAAACTCTAGCTCTACTCTGTCGCATATCGCCTACTCAGAGGCAATCTCTGCCTAACATATAAAGCTATGTCAAACCCAGAGCTGTTGGACATGCTACACTTAAAGAAATCCCAATCTCTCCAAACCACATGCTCCAGGGACCTAAATCTTGTCACCACAATAAACAGAACATGCTGGAGGGATAGATTCCTGTCCCAGAGACTTCCCATACGCTGGAACAAACTACCCACTCATGTCAAGCACAGCTCCTCATTAGCCCTCTTTAAGAAAAAGCTTGATGACTGGATGGGAAATAGAAAATTCACCCCAGGGATCACTTCTGTGGTGCTGCTGGACAGGGGCACAGGAAAATAATTTTCTTGGGTGGCAAAAGCCAGGGATCCTTTTTGGCTAGGCTTATATAGGCCCCAGGGCTGATAGCCTAGTACCTACCTATGAACCTATAACATAAATTGTTACGGCTGTCCCAATACACATGAAAACATGTTTCATGTGCTCAGTATGCAGGGGTCAATGAGCTATGTCCATGTGTGGTCAATACTGTCAGGATCAGGCCAGCATGTTATCCTGGCTGTCATCTTGTACTGCCCTAGGTAGAGGCTGTCTGTCACAGGGCTATGTGCAAATAACTGCAGTGCCAATGATTATGCATGTCAGTGACACCTATTGCTCTGCCACTAACATACCTGAAAGTCACAGTGCTATGCAGAATATACTACACATATAATGGACTTCTTGAGGGCTGCGTAGCCAAGGTGCTAGAGCTTTTGTGAATAATCATGCTTCTTAGTACTGCTGCCAATGGTCATTGCCAATACGGCTTTTTTCCTTGTTTTATGTCTGCTTTTGTATATAATGGACATTCCTGCACAGTACAATGCAGTCTGTACCCACACCCATAACACCAACCTCTTACAGCATCATGTCTGAACAAGGGCACCAGTAAATGTGGAACAAAGGTACAATGATAGGCATGTGTGGTAAATATTGCCCTGACATACTGAGAAAGTTGGTAGTGTGAGGGGTTTGCAGTAGTGATAATTGTCGTAAGGTTATGTAGGCTGACACAGTAATGTCTGTCAATATTTTGTAACATCACTCTTTAATCATACTGAAATAACTTGCCATAAAAACACATGTTTATGCAGACTGGACAAAACCTCTAGCCAAACACCCGGACAATCTGCCAAAAAATGTACAACAGACAGGTATGGCCACACCAGGATATCACATCTCAGGTTACACAGATACCACAGAAGCAGAAGATCTCCAGCCAGTGTATCAACAAGTTGCTGTACTGTCACTCAACTGTAGCCACACCTCCCAACTGGCCTTGTTGGGCAAGAATGTACATAGCTGCCATTATAATATCAATCTATGCATCATATGACTAGTGTTCCTCTGGTAAAGCACTATGATAATTTGAGGATGTCTGACACTAGGTAATACAATACATTGCACTGTCAGAATACAGATATGTCAGAAAATGTCTGCCAAAACAAACCATTACCCTGAGGAAAGTCCCCTGTACCTCTGAGAGGTATGTCTGTAGCACACAAAACCCTAGACTGGAGTACACTTATCTCTGGAATGGAATCCCACTCTAACTATACAAGATCACACTGGGCATGCTCCTACATGTAGAGAATCACAGGACATGTTGGAACCTACATTGGTCTATATGACTATATTGTGTAGATATGTCTGTGCATACAGACAGCTATGTACACCTTAACTGTCCCTACACACACACACACACACACACACACACACACACACACACACACACACACACACACACACACACACACACACCACACACACACATCAGACAGGATTACCCCCAGCTAGCTGTCGGTGGCCCTTATGTGATATATCCACATCTGTTGTGTGTGACACACATGCAGACATATATGGCCAACAGATCACTATATATGTCAAGCATAAACACACATAGATGTTGTGAAGTGAAAGACAGACAGTTATAGGCAGAGAGACACAGGGGGTCAGACACAGCATTGTGGGCCACACACACATGGGTACCCTGAATGGCATACAGTGATGTCCTACTGTGGACAGTGGCATACTGGTTTTAAACAGTGGCACATGCAAGCATAAAAGGTGAGCCCCATTGTGTAATAGTACTGAGGTCGGGGTGTTAATATCATATCACCTGCCTGTGTGTGTGTGTCTCTGTAGGTCTAAGTATTAGCAGACTGTTCCCACTCAGTACACTTCACATTGCCCAACTGTACAAGATCTGCTGCTGTCATTCACCTTAAAAGTACCATTGGACATCTACTACCCCTATAAGTGCTGTAGCATGTGTGACAACTCTGTAACACTATATACAAGAAACTAGAGAGGAATGAGTTCTAAACCCAATGATAGCAACTGTGTGTGTGTGACAGTTGTGTGTGCAAGACTGAGGGATTTGTGTGTTCGTTTGTAGGTGAAGCAGTTTTATGCCATTCCCACCCACAACACTTCTCACTGCCCTACTGTATCAGTCATGATGATGTCATTCCCTTTATCAGCAACTTTGGCCAGTTGCCAACCAAGTAAGCTCTGTAGTGCATGCAATAGATTCCTAACAGTGTGGCAGAAATGACTAGTTAGGCAGGGGTTCTACTCTGGTATCATGTAAGTGTGGAGGCAGAAGTATTTTGATATGTTTCCCACCCAGTGCCCTACTTTATCAGTCCTGCTGATGTCCTTCCTCATATCAGTACCTTTGGCCAGCTGTCAGGTCAGTAAACTCTGTAGCTCATGCGATAACTGTGTAACACTATGGTACAAATAACTAGTTAGGTAGGGGCTCTACTCTCACATCTGGTAAATGTGTGTTTGTAGGATAAAGCATTTTGATAAGATTAACACCCACTGCCTTACTTTATCAGTCCTGCTGATGTCATTCCTCTTATAGGTTCATAAGTGTGTAGTAGGCTAATGGCCCAGGAGCCTTTACAAGCCTAGCCCATAGAAGGGCCCTGTCATTGTGCCACCTGATGTTACTTTCCAGTGTCTGTATCAAGTAGAGCCACTGCAGTGATCCTTGGGGTGAACTGTCTATTACCCATCCACTCATCATGATTTCTGTGAAACAGGGTCAGCTAGGTGCTCTACATGACATGTATGGGAAGTGTAGATTGTGGTAATGAGGTAGAAGTCTCTACAATGTGTGGTGTGGAGGGATTGGGTTAATTTCATATGTAGCATTTCTAAAAGAGCTGGGTCAGACATGGCTTTGTAAGTCGAGCACAGATAGCCTCTAACTAGGTGATATGACATAGAGAATAGCTGGAGTCTTCTGAGTCTGTCTGTGGTGGACATGTGTTTAATGCGTAGTAACCTCTTTATGAGGTACTTCTGTGGCCTCCTCAGTTGTTGCAGGTGTCTAGTGAGGTATATGCCAAATGGGCCATAATACTTGATGAGTGGTCTAATGAGGGAAGAGTACACAGAGATGATTATCCCTTTCTTCCTGGATGCAAAACCCTTGGTAATGTGATATGCCACATAGAAGGAATTCCGGACCACAGTGGCAATGTGGTGGTTGAAGGAGAAGTTTTTGCCAACCTGTGTCCCCACATCTCTTATAATGCCTACAGTGTTCATTGGGCTCCCAACGATGTGGTACTTACTGGGAACTGAGTGCTTTACCAAAGGGGATGATGATACATTTAGTGGTGTTAAGCTTCTGGCCATGGTTTCCACATCACTCTCTGTAGGATGTCTGCATCACTTGTGGAGTTAATGATAGCACCCAGGTTGCAGTCGTCTCTGAACTTGGTCAGCCAGAGTTCCTCTGTATTGGGCTGAACTCCTGAGAAGTAGATGCTGGACAGGAGACTACCCAGTACAGATCCTTGTGGGACTCCACTCATAACTGCTTGCCAGTCTGACTTGGAGTTTGCCACTGTCACACTGTGTGTTCTGTGAACCAATTTGCACCCCACCAACTGATATAGGGGTTGGTGCCTAGTTTGGTGGGTTTATCAATAATTCTTGACTGAGGAATGGTATCTAAAGCCTTGGCCAGATCGAGGTAGGCTGCATGCAGTGCCTTACCATCATACACAGCCCTGGTGACTCACTGAAAGCAGTCAACCAGGTTGAGCAGGCATGATCTGCCATTCACAAAGCCAAACTGTGTGGGGTCAAGAGTTTGGAGATTACCTATATCTTTGAAAAAGCAGGTCCCTGATGATGTGGTCCATATCTGTACATAGCAGACTCATCAGGCTAATGGGCCAATAATCCCCAGGGTCTGTAGTTGCTGCCCCTTCATGGAGAGGGATGACTGCAGCTGTGCACCATTTTGGAGGGACACAGCCTGAGGTGAGGCTGTGATTGAACAGGGCACACAGATGTGGTGCCAGGTCTCTTTCTACATTATGTAGAACACAGCCATGGATATATTTGGTCCCATGGAAGCTGTATTCTTGCCTGTGGACAATGCAGGTCTAACCTGGGCTGCAGTAATCCTGGGTGCCTGGCATTCATCTGCCATTATGATTGTTCCTTAGGGGGGAGTGAGGGGTAAAGCTGGCACTGAATGTATTGGCAAGATTGTTGCCAATATCTGCTGGCTCAGGATAGGAGTTAGCATTGTGCAGTAACTCACAGCACTTGTGGGTATTGTTGTGGAGGTTGTTCGTATAACTATCAAAGGCTTTTGTGATTGTTGTCCGTGTCTGCTGCAATTCTGCCTTCATAGCTGGCTGTAGACGATTCCATGATGGATCTCAAGTTGCTGTTGAGGCTAATAAGGGGGTTTACCAGTCTTGGGACACCACCTTTTTCTGCAACAGTGTGTTCCTTCTGTTGTACACTTTAGTAATGGTAGGGGACCATTGCATTGGCTTCCAGTGTTTGGAGGACAGCTTCTTGGTTCTGTTGGCTATGGTTAGTACCATGCATTCATGTTTGTACAGTGCATATTTGTATGAGATGACTGTCATGCAGCTATTTTCCATTGGCATGGGTGCAGTGAAGTCATCCACCTCTGTTTGTATGACTCCAAAGTCAGCTATGGAGAGGTTTATCAAGGTGGCTACCTTTGTGGAGGGGTGTGGGTGAGATATGGATTGCCATGGTGATTACATCATGTTTGGATTTGACCAGGTAGGGATTGACTACTGTTGTAGAGCAACAGTCTCATATGTAAGTAATCAACAGAGGTTAAGGTTGTTGCATCCTCTACTGGGGGTCAGTATGAGCCAGTCCAGGGCATTGGAACTGATGAATTTCTGGAAGTGGTGGGCCAGTCTATTGGTGCTTGACTACTTTTCCCAGTTGACGGAGGGGTACTTGAAGTCTCCTACTATGTTAGTGCTGGGTTGGACCTTGACAGATGCCATGGTGTTGAGAAATGTGGATTATCAGTCTAGGGACATGGATGTGGACCTATAACAGGCTATGACCTGGATTGCACTATTACCCAAAGTCAGTTGTACCTGAAGTATCTCAGATGCATTATGCTGGGATAGTAGTCTGGAGGTGTGCATATCTGTTATGAATATGGAGACACCCCCACCTGTGGAGCTGTGGTCTATATTTTGGAGCTAACAGCTGTGGAATGCATCATAGCCTGTTAGCACAGGGCTGCTGCCTGCTGCTGTAAACCAGTTCTCCATTACAGCACAACTGTCAATGTTCTCCATTTTGAGGAGTGCTTTGAGTGAGTGCATCTTGAGAGTTAGATGTGTACTGATGAGCAACATGACCGTCAGATTGCATTCATGTCTAGCTGTTACGGTGGTAATGTGATTTGGAACACTGCCTAAAAAGGCACTATAGGGGTGGCAAGAGACTTAGCCAGTACACACACACACACACACACACACACACACACACACACACACACACACACACACACACACACACACACACACACACAGATGAGGTGGCACATATCTGTTACACAGACCACACATTACCCAAATGGTGGCTTGCATGACACATGGCCCTCAACATCATCCATTGCAGCCAGTTTTACTACATGTAACTAACAATATAAAGCTCTGGGATACATAATTAATGTTTGTATGTGATGGACATTCTCCAGCACAGACTGCACCCATGTACACATCATTGCTGTTCACCTTTATAGCACAGTGTCAAGTACTACAACATATACCTCACAACTGTACAGATCCTCGCAGGATGTGTAGACGTCTGGCTCATATGTCTGCTTTATTTCTCATAACTTGTTCAAAGCATCCCTTGCAAGTACGGCCGGTGCACAATGCCAAAAAACATGAATGAAAATTCAAAAAAGGAGAAGGCCAGCACCAAAAGAGTAAAGAACATATATTTATTGTGGCTACACCAAAAAACACCACACAATCAGACTGGTTTTGGCAAACCTGCCTTCTTCAGTGATTGACAAACAAACCATATTGACATAAATAAATACCATAATCAATTAAACAATTAAAGAATTTAAAGCAACAGCACCATGAGGCTAGAAACCCAACAGTATATTATAAATGATCATTAATGCCAGGGTTGAACAATCCATCAAGCCTGATTATCCAAGTTTTTTATTTTTTGTTGAGTAGGGCATGCCACCCTAATTTATTGGACCTATCCCCTTGGATTTTATTAATGATCATAAAATTAAATCTGACTGTGGTGTGGATCAATGTGTGTTTATAAAAGGCACTGGATGTCCGCTTGTTCTGAATATCGCTAAAATGTTCGGGTTTGTGTATATGTAGTGGCCTTGATGTCTGTCCCACATAAAAGGAAGACCACGAACATGTGTCTAAATATACCAGCCAATTGGTACAACAATTGGCAAAAAATTGGATGTCATAAACTTTACTAGTATTCCTACTGAAAAATTGTTTAGATTCCAGCATGTACTGGCAAAAAGAGCAGTGACCACAGGGGAAGGACCCAATCAATTTGTCTCCAACCAAAATGAGTTGGCATTCCAAATGTCCAGTAGACCCTCCTATTTGTAATGATTAAAATATTACCATAAAGTGTGTCCCCTACGATAAGAGAAAGAGCATATGGGGGTCCGAATTTTGCACAGATCCTTATTAGCAAGAAGAATATTCCAATTGTTATTAATAATGTCCCTGATAACATTGATGTTTCTGCCATAGGTGGTTACGAACCTGATGACATTGTTCTTCATTTTTTACTTGTCTTGATAGTCCAAGAGTTTCCTCCTGTTTTGGTTAGTTGCCCAAGTGCGGGTAGATACAGTGTGCTTGTGTTGATACCCCTGAGCCTGAAATCTGCATATAAGGTCCCTCTTGTGGACTTCATAACTATTCTCTATGGAGCTAATATGCTTAATACATAAAAATTGTGATTTTGGCATATTTTTAATAATATGATGTGGATGAAGGCTGGTGGCTGATAATAGATTATTATACTGTGGATGTTTACGAAAGACCTGTGAACTTAAAGTGTTGTCAGTATTCCTGGTGATCTTAACATCCAAAAAGTTGATTTGTTGTAAATTAGTGTTAACAATGAATTCAATGCCCCATTTGTTATCATTGAGGTATTGAATAAATTCAAAAATTCAAAAGAGTAAAGAACATATATTTATTGTGGATGCCCTTCATGTGGGCCTTGGCCATTTCCCTTACCTGTGTGGGGGACATTACAGAGGTGTGGGGATACAGATTCACAGACAGTAGGTGGAAATACCTCACAGGACAGAACATGTGGAGACAGCCCAACAACATGGGGGACAAAGCTCCAGCTTTTGGTACAGATTCTATGTCATTAGTGCTGGTATACACATGGAGGGTTGCTACATTGACAGGGTTTGTTTGGACATGCATTTACTGGGTGATTTGATATTTGACAGTGATATACCTCTGACATACCTCTCAACTGACATGTTGTCCACAGACTGGCCGGATGTTTGCCTATTATGCTTAGTCTGTTCCTTGAACACTATCTGTTTTTGTGGGGTTGGTAGGATAATGTGAGGACTGTAGTCAGTAAGTGTTGACATCCATTGGTGTTCCTGACATCATATCTTTCAGGGATGTTATGTTACAACAACACGTGTAACACCAGCTACTGTTTCAGTTTGTAACACCATTGTGTGTGATATGTCCCTCTTTTCAGCTCTCTGTCCCACAAGTATGCCATGCATTGTCCAGACATCCTGCAGTAAGAGGTGTGGCAGTATGGTATATCATTAATTACCAATTTCACCCCAGTTATCATGCCAATGACCTGGCAGACTCCTGGCCATGGTATGCAGCAGTGGCCAGGGTTATGGGTCAACACCCTGGTAATTCTGTAGAAATCTGCACATATGACAGTTATGTATGTCTGGCCATTGTGAACAAACTGCCAAGATTGTGTAGCAGTTCTGTGTTTATATGTTTGTTTGGCTGCATAGGGAGAGTAGCAGATGTGAGTACCATATATCCTTTACCTATTTGACTCTGCATGCTGCCACAGCTTCTGGTGGTCTTTCAGTTCTGTATGCTTGTAGGGGCTGACTGTGACATGTCCTGTAACACCTCAGGATTCCCAGTATACTGTGAATTGGGGCAGTATATTTAGCGGTAATGTGTGAGTGGCAAATAGTATGTGGTTGCTCACACAGTATTATACCGTTGTGTTCCGTTATGCTTACTGGTATGTCGCTGTGACTGTGGTGCACTTATTTTAGGGGTATGCACTTGCACACCAGTGTCTGTTTTCCACCAGTGTTACATCCCTGTAGTGCCTGTTATATTTGCTAATGCATATGTACACCCCCAGAGCTGTACCTGGGTAGTGTTAGGTCAGTCTGATTGCAGTTTGGACATTGCTCGATAGCTCAGTGTAGTTTCCCTAATGTTGTGTTATGTTCACATATTCGTAGGATGTCCAGTTGTCTGGCTGATATCTTTGGTCTGGTTCCCATGACTGTTATGTATGCATGACATATCAATGGGGTGACATGGGGAGTGAGGTCAGTAACTAATGAGAAGCAATTGAGCCCTGGAATTGTGATATTTCAGTCGATATATATGTTAGGACATACACTGTTACTACATGAACTTTCTCAGCTTATCTACTGACGTATTTTGGACATGTCCCTATTTTCAGGCCTTTGTCCCCCCACTTTGTCAGGCTTGGTTCAGACTCATTGCACTAAGGGGTTCAGAGCATACCCCTCCACTGCCAGAATTTTCACAGAATGTCCAGATGTTTGGACCATACTTTTGTTCAGTATCACAATGTATTTGTATTTGTCTGGTAAATGACGTTGATGATCCAAATATTTTCAGT
This sequence comes from Protopterus annectens, assembly GCF_019279795.1. NCBI lineage: Eukaryota > Metazoa > Chordata > Ceratodontiformes > Protopteridae > Protopterus > Protopterus annectens. Next base: position 1,539,166,861 of record NC_056745.1, on the reverse strand, counting down.
AAATAATTGACATGACATTTCAGTTTCCATCCTAATATCCTTCAGTAATTGTCTGCTGAAACACATATTGTTGCTATAACACATGTTTTCATTTCTAACAGTGATTTTTGAAATATGTCCGTATATGTGGCCCATTCCTTCCCCCCTTTTACAGCCTTTGTACAGGTTCCTTGCACTAACAAGTTGAGAGGGATGGTCCTGATGTATAACTGCACTGCATGTTATATATATATATATATATATATATATATATATATATATATATATATATATATATATATATATATATATGGGGTCTACTTCATATGAACGAAAGCTCATATGACTGACACTCATTTACTCATTTCACTAACATCAAAACACGTAAAGCTCAAAACACCGAAAACTCATTTGATCGAAACTCATAACATTGACACATGAAATTCAAAGCATTATGCCCTTTCCGCACTGTAGCACAACCCTGGAGTTAGAATAAATAGTTGGGGGGTGTGGGGGGCACAGCACCCTACAATGGGGAGTGTGGGGTGTGGAGCCCCCCACATTATTTAGATAAATATTGTCATTTATGTTATAAGTATTCATGTGTATGTTTAAAATTTATTATGTATGTGGGGGGCTTTGCCTCCCACACCCCCCGGCTGTGTCCCCCACACCTCCCTACCTATTTAACACATTTTTGGAGTGACCCACATTATGGAAGAGATTAGTTTTTATACTCGCTTCCTGGACGATATATTTATTTTATTCAAAGGAAACGAAAATTAAGCCTTGTCCTTGGTTAATCAGTTGAATAACACGACTGACTTTTTAAAATTTACACAGTGTTTTAACAGTGATAGAATATTTTGCATTGATATAGAGTTAAGAAAGGACAGGATAAACAAATGTTGGAAAGCAAGTATATTTAGAAAGGAAACTTATTCCAACACATTCCTTCATTATAGTAGTTGCCACCCATCATTTCAAAAACGTTCTGTAGTAAAAGGACAATTAGTAAGGGCGGCCCGAATGGTCTCAGATGAACAGGACTTTTTGGAGGAATGTAACAAACTAGTAGAAATGTTTAAAAAGAGGGGCTATCTGCATGTATTATTGGATGAAATAAGTCAAGAAGTAATAAAAAAGAGAATTTTAGGTACTTATAGACCTATTTTAGTCCCTAAACCCTCTAACATAGGTTTAGATAGTGTTATTGCCCAAGAGGGCACTTGATTGGATGAGCTACCTAGTAAACCTGTGGACCCATGTAGTCTTATTCTCACATTTTATATGGATAACTACGATTTTGTAAACATAATACGAAAGAATTGGGAATTTATAAAAACAGACCTACCTACTGTTAAAGAACTACATGATTTTCCTAAGGTAGTCTTTAAGAAAGGTAGGAATTTGAAGAATCTATTAGAAACTCATAAACCTATTAATTTTAGTACAAAACATGGGGGCATGTATAAATGTCATATGTGCCCATATTGTAGATACATAAAGGTAGGGACAAACTTCTCTATTAGAGGTGTTAGATATACTACTAAACATAGGTTTGATTGTAATACAAAAGGAGTGGTCTATCTTGCTAAGTGTCACAGCTGCCCTGCCTTCTATATCGGAAAGACTGATAGAAGGTTGAGGGACAGAGTATATGAACATTTGTATAGCATTAGACATAACAAACTAGACAATGCCCTAGCTAGACACACTCACTCTTTTCCTAATCATAATTTTATGTTTAGAGCTATAGAATGTATAACCTCAGATGCTAGAGGTGGCCCAGTACAATTGTTACTTGAAAAAATTGAATTGTTTTGGCAACTACATATGTTTGCATGTCTCTTTCCAGGTCTTAATGAGATGTATTCTATCAAATCTATTTTAAAACTGAAAAGTCTTTTAAGATAATCACAGCTATTTATTTTAAAGCAGTTTTTTAAAAAAACATTAGGGCAGAAATGTATATTATTCTACATAGCAAACATTTTATGAATTTTACATATTATGCATATTATATTATATTATTTTACTAAATAGAGTTGTCCCAGTAGGAGAGATGTATGAGTTATGCATCATTAGTTTAACTGTTTTAGTTTCTTTAAATTACATGTTTTTTGGAATATGTTTATTTATTTATTTATTTATTTATTTTACATTTGTTAACCGGGAGAGTCCGACTGGATACATGTCCATTTTCAGCGGAGGCCCGGGGAGAAAAGCTCCACGTATAAGCAAATAAGAATACACTATGCTGATATAATACAGTATGTTCACTTAAGTATTTTACACAAGAATAGGAGACATTTTAGAATATTTCTACTCATTGCTCAAGACATATAATGAAAAAAATATTCAAAAAAGAACACAAAAACTCATAGTATAACAGACTTTTTCCTTTTAGGTAGACCTTTCGGATAGTAGTAGCAGGAATTAAATAGGATATTAGGACTAGGGAAATTATATAGAAAAGAGGATAAGAGGGAAGACAGAAGAGAGAAGTGGTAGTGGTACCGTCATTGGTCCTAAAGGGAGGAGGAAAAAATCTTGTTTAGTTGAAGTCAGACTGGGCTTATACATTGGCATAGCCAGTGTATCTGAAGGTGGTGATTTAGTCTCTTTTTGAAGAGTTTTATGGAGGAAATGGTGGTGAGGCTGGATGGAAGGGAATTCCAGATTTTTCCTATTGCATTGGCAAAGAGGGCATCACCCCCTGAGTTGTTGGATTTTACCATTTGAGCTAGTAGTTTGTTTGAGGAGCGTAAACTATTGAGATTGTTGTAAGGTTTGATTAAGTTTATCAGTGCAGGGGTTTTGTCAGATTGTTTAAGAATTTTAAATGCTACTATGAGTTGGCTCTGCTGTAGAAGGTTGGGGAATTCGATCCAACCCAGGCTTTGTAGGTTGGTACAATGATGGGTTCTATAGGGTGTGCCAGTTGCAAATCTTGCAATATGATTATAACAACATGTAAGTTTGTTTAATTCAGTAGTGTTAAGATTTGTGAAAATAGGGGAAGCATATAAGAGGGTGGAGAGGAGATGGGAGCGGGCAGTGGCTATTTTTGCTATTGGGGTAAGAAAGGATTTTATTCGATAGAGCGATCCAAGTTTTTTGTTTACGGTTTTAACAGTTTGATTAATATAGATATCAAATTTAAGTTTATTGTCAATGGTCACTCCCAGAAGTTTAGTGTGGGAGTCAGGGGAGATGATTGTCCCATTTTTGGATTGGATATGGAAGGGTGTGGGTATGATCTTGTGAGTGGGGTAGAAGATTAACAGTTTGGTTTTATTTGGATTTAGAATAAGTCGATGTCCCAGTAACCAATTTTCAACTGCTGTAAAGCATGATTGGGTTTTTGATAGTAAATTAACTGGGGATGAATCAGAACAGACTAACGTCGAATCGTCAGCATATTGAATGCATGTGGCATCTGGGATGGCTTTATAGAGGTCATTAATAAAAACAGTAAAGAGGAGAGGTCCCAGTATGGTACCTTGAGGAACTCCTATGGTATTAGATAGGAGGCTAGAGAGCCTGTTCTGCCAGAGTACAGCTTGCTGTCTATCTTGGAGATAGGCTTGAAACCAATCTAGGGTTATGTTGTCTAGATGGAGATTTTTTAGGGTATTGTGTAGTAGTTGATGGTTCACCATATCAAAGGCCTTTGATAGGTCCAAAGAGAGAGCTGACGATATTTTTTTGTTATTCCGGTTGAGATTGTTTCAATAAACGAGAGGAGAGCAGTGGTTGTACTATGGTGTGGCCTAAAGCCATGTTGAGAACTGGAGAGTAGGTTGTTTTGGGTTAGATAGTAAAGGAGCTGTCGATGCACACATTTCTCCATGATTTTGGCCAAAGGTGACAATATGGCTATGGGCCTGTAATTTGATAGTTCAGTCGATGAGCCTCCTTTATGGAGTGGTATCACATAGGATATTTTCCATATTGAGGGAAGTTTGGCTTCAGTCAAGGTACGATTGATAAGAATAGAGATAGGGTAAGCTATGACATCAGCAGCTTTTTGTAGATATTCGGATGGGAGAAGGTCGGCAGAGAGAGTGGTTGGTTTAAGTTTCTTCAGTAGTGAGCAAATATAGGCAGTGGGGACAGGTTGAAATTTAAAGATAGGTATGGACATTTGGGGATATCTGTTAACTGGGGGCAATTGGTAGATAGCTGATTGGCAAGGGATTGTATTGTGTCCGTGAAGAAGGAATTAAAGGAATTGGCTACTTCCTCTGGGCTCTTATCTGGGATAGGAGTTGAGCTTTTACCTGGGTGGAGTAGATTGTTTAAACTGGCCCAGAATTTTTGGGGATTGTTTTGGTGTTTGTTTTGTAGTTGGCAGTAGTAATTTTTTTTGTCTAGGGTTATTGTTTTTTTGGTCAGATTTCTTTGCTGTTGGAATTTAATGCGGTCGAGGGGGGAACTTGGTAGTACGCCATGTATTCCAGGTTTTGTTTCTTAGTTTGATTAAGGATTTGGTCTCCTTTGTTAGCCAGGGTGTTATTTTTGTTTTAATTCTAATTTGTCTTTTTGGGGCATTATCCTCAAGTATAGTTAGAAATGTGTTATTAAAATGTAATACTGCCTCTTCTAGTGGGAGAAACTTAAGGGATGCCCAGTTATATGATTTGAGTTCTGTCTGGAATTTTATGAGGTCAAAGTGTTGCCTGTTTCTAACAGATCTATACATGGGCTGATTCGAGTAGGTTATCTTGTTTTTCTTTAGGTAGGTGATGAGGTGATCACTGAGGTCATTTGGTAGGGTCCCTGATACATAGTTATGATTTTGACTGTTTATAAGGATCCAGTCTAGGATGCTCTCTTTTTGTTTGCTGTTACCTGTCCTGGTAGAGGAAGTTATTGTCTGTTGGAATCCGTGGAGATTTATTACTGTGGAATTTAACTCTGAGGAACAGAGATGCCAGTCTAGGTTTACATCTCCTAGGATAATGGTTTCTTGAGGATAGTTGTTTGATAGCCAGCTTAGAAGGTTCTCAATTGTTTCGGTGTTTTTCCCAGGGGGGATATAGGTAACTATTAGATTAATTTTTTTGTCCCTGTTTAGTTCTATTTTTAGTGCTAGTATTTCTGCATTAGAGATCTGGGGTGGCTGTATGGGGTTGATAGTGACATTTAGCGTGGCTTTGTAGAGCACAGCAATACCCCCGCCCTTTTTGTTTAGTCGATCGGCTCTGTGTAAGTTGTAGCCAGGTGGCATGATCTCATTATCTTTGGTCCCTGGTTTTAGCCAGGTTTCAGTTAAGCACATTATTTCTGGGAGGTACATTCCTATTAGGGCATGTAAGTTATGTATCTTTTTATTTAGACTTCTTATATTTAAGTGGTATATTTGGAGGGAGTTGGATGTTTTCCAGGAAGGAGGTGGGTTGTTTAAGCTTAGTAAGGACATGGGGCCTGGATTGGGGTGTATGTCACCATCTATAGTTATATTCTTTCTTAGAAAGTCTAATATTCTCATAAGTTTAAGTAGAAGTTTATGTTCATGTTTGGATTTTGGGTGCTTTGATTTGACTCTATACAGGTGGTGATGTTTTGTCAGGGGGGATTGATTTGTTATATTGACAGGACCCTGTGTGTCATTTCTCAGCAGTGGGGAGATGGTAGTTTGGTATCTGGGGTAATGGTAGCCTGCATAAGGCTGGTCTTCATATTTAGTTAGTAGGTATAGTGCTGTACACAATGGTAAGGTAAGTATTATTATTATTTTTTTTAGCATAGTTCTGATTATAGAGGGAGTGGTAGATTTTTTTCCTTTGGGGTAGTGGCGCTTTTGTGTGCAAGAGGATATCTAGAGGGTTGGATATAAGACGTAGTAGGAGGAGTGGGTGGAGTCTTGGAAATTATTTTGTGTGGCTAGAGAGAGGAAGGGGTGTGGTGATATAGGTATAAATGTAGATGTACTGGGGCGGGTGGGATATGGGGGCAGTGTGGGGCGCGGAGCGAGCCCGAGCGAGGGCGAGCGGAGCGGGGTTTTTACCTAACACCAGACTAAGGCACCAGAGAAGAGGTAGGAAAATAATATAACTTATGTTATCAGTGAATATACAACACACTAAATTATTCTTATGTGTAAGTATTAGTTCTGGGAAAGTTAGAAAATTGTAGTTTTGAAGGGGTAGCTTACTGCCATGTACCAAACCCAGTACGCTAGTCTTAGGAATATTTGTTTAGACTATATTCAGTGTTTTGTTAAAAACAGTGGTATTAACCTTATAGTTCTGTTACAATTGTTGTCCTGCTGGTGGGTACAGCTTAACTGTGCCTGCCTTTTAGTACAGTGACAAATCTTGAGAGAGGGTCTTGATAATTTCTAGCGCCTTTGGGGCAGGGTGGTCAGTACCTAGAAAGGAGATACAACATATATATATAAAGCTAGGTTAGAAGTCTAGAATTTACTAATTCTTTGCTACTCCAAATTTGAAGTACTTAATTGAAACTAGCATATGAGTTTAACAATCTGTTGTTCCAACAAGTAGTCGCTAATGAAAAACAGTGCAGGAACGTGGTATCAACCCTTGTTATATCATCATAGCTCTTATCCACAGTAATACTCCCTTATTGCGGGGTAAAACTGTCCATTTACAATTAAACAGCTCTATTTCTGTTCACAATACACATAGCAGACGCTATCGAACAGTAAAATAACCAGGTAACAAGTATAACATTTAGTGGACGCCAAGTATAGCAGTAGTTTAACAAACAAACTAGTAAAATACGCCACACAAAGAGTCTGTACATAATTAAAGTCAGAAAATCATTTATATGTATGGTTTCTGACTTCTATACTTTTCATATAGTATATTAAGTATTTTGTAAGTTTTTAGAATGTTTTTAGAATATTTATAGATATATAAATTATGATTTAAATTAATAAATATGTTAGTATGTTTTAATTAATTTATCTAGAAGTATATATAATTCATGGTATGTGTGTTTAAGGCATTTTGGCTTAGGCTGTGAGGGTATGTATATGCATTGGTTGTTGTTGATCAGCTGTTCTAATTAGTAGGGTGGATCACCTGACTGATGTTCATGTTATATACTGCATTTTGAGTATTTAATTGCATCTGAAGAAGTCTAGCTATCCATCTAGATGAAAAGCGGTTTATGGAATAAAAAGTTTGCATTACTAGCTTGCAAGTTCGTGGATATATTCTTTTTGTGGAGCATTAGTCGGTTTGTTGCTGCTGTTTTTTCTTGGTTTGTCTTTGAAATGGATGAGTCTGTGAATGTTTTGCCTACTGCACCAGCAGTGGAGGAAATTACAACTTTGACTTCTCTAGTCTTGAAGCTGTCTAAGCAGATAGATGTTTTAACTGGTAGAGTTGACTCGTTATCTGAGAAGCCACCATTACCACTACCTGGAAGTGCACCTGCCTCACAGCCCTCTTTGCTTAGCCAACTGCCTACAGTAAGTCTGGATGCTCTTCTAAATTTGACTATTCATGCTACACCTTCGGGGAATTTTAATGACATTCATCGTGATAACATTTTAGTACAAGAACCGTTGCGACTTATGGAATCCCCACCCACTAGTTTGAACTCCTGGTTAGAACGGTTACTGTCATTACAGCAAACTTCTACTAGTGGAACTTTGGGTGATTCAGCCACAGAAAACATGTGAACAGAGAATATCACTGACAAACTAAAGCAGTTGGATGCAAAATTGCTTAAATATAAAAAACTTCAGTTAGAACTTGCCTATTTAAAGAATGTGTCAGTGAGGGTATAGTATCTAAGGGTCTCCGTGTTTGGCAATACCCCACTGGCCTTATAGGCGATTCAAACTTTCACAAAGACTTGATTAAAATGTTTAACAACCATGGAATTGAACTTTTAGGGTTAATTAGTAAACATTACCAAATCATGGTGGATGGTTTACTACATGAAGCTTCTGTTATAGATGGAGAAATTAAGAAGGATGGTGACTTTCATAGATACAAATACGACTATGAAAGGTCATTCACGAGTACTGACCAGCATATAGAGAAGCTAAAAAGCACAAAGCTTAAAAAATTAAACCGGGACAGAGAAGCATATGCAAAAGGTTATGCCTACCCTGAACCACCATTGTCACAATCTGGTATACAGAAAAATGTGGGCATTCAGGAAGTTACTGCAGCAGTAGGTGTGAACCAAATGGCTCTATCTGTTCAGGGATCAGATCGGAGTGAAGAAGGTTGGACATATGTATCCACTAAAAGGAAGAGCAATGCTTCTAATAATAACACTAGCAATAGCAACACGAACAATGGAGGAGCTTATAGAAGGAGGACTAACTTTGTGGGCCAACAGCATGGTCCAAACAACAGAGAAAATTTTCAGCATCCTACCTCAGGCTACAACCTGAGGCAGGGAGCCCCGAAAGTTTACTACAGTTCACATCAGAAACAATAGAGAGTGAAGGACTGGAAAGTCAGACTTCAGAACCAAATGGATTATAACACACAGTAGTGTATAACACGCAAGGTGACTTTAATATTTTTAATTATTCTAAATTTAAAATGGATTTGGTGCTGGCTGATTTGCTAGCAAAAGGACTTACTTTTGTCCCCACAGTAAAAACTAACATAGCAGAATTAATTACAGATCTTAAACTGTTCACAAGAAAAATTAATTTTAAAGTTTTGTTTGGGGAGGGGCAACACACAGTAACACCATTTTATGTATCTATTACTTTCTGCCCTCAATTACAATGTACTATATCTTTGTTTGAAAAAGTGTGTATATTAGATATTTTTAACCAAGTAACTTCAAACAAAAATAACAATAAAAATAAAAAAAGTTGTACTTTGAAATTCAACATAACTAGAGAAGAAAAGGAAGCTTTATCTGTGCTTCAGCAAGCCCGAGTGAGAACAATGAAACCGGACAAAGGGGGTGGGTTAGTGATCAAAAAAGTAACAAAAACTGATGAACCAAGAATGGCCAAACGCCAGTGAACGAAGTTGAAGTGTAGGAAGCACCAAAGCAGAGTCCACAATTGTAGAAAGTTGTAAAATCCAAAATAGTTTATTTACACTCGATAACGTTAAACACCAAGCACTCCAAGTGTTTTTCGTCCCAGCCAATGCCGGAACTTCCTCTGACTTCTGTACTATTCATATAGTATATTACGTATTTTATAAGTTTTTAGAATGTTTTTAGAATATTTATAGATATATAAATTATGATTTAAATTAATAAATATGTTAGTATCCTGTTATTTAGCGCTTTCGTTTTTTAATAAAAACTTCTTCAGAATACACATACATAATGAACTAAACTCTTTTTATACAAATACACGCCTTCATAGTTAATGACATCATAATGAAATTACTTAAATTGAATTCAATTACTACTGCCCCATTAAGATCTAAAACATTAAATACATTGTTTTAAACCATATTACAATAAAAAACCATAGAAAATACACTGTATTTTGTTCAAACCATAAAAATCCTTAATTAATTATATTTATATTCAAAAATAACCTTCAGATTTTAATCTGAGAGTGGAACTGATAGATGTATTCATGTTTAAACCTGGAAATGATATTACATTAGTTTTTAACTGCCATCTTAGTTCCCTATTTTCCAAAAAATCATTAAGGGGACCACCTGTATCTCCAACTGTAACTTGTTCTAATACTGAAAATCTAAAATCATGTCCCTCATTATTAATAATGTGCACTGCCAGAATATTTTTTAAATCTTGTTTTTTAATATCATAGGAATGTTGATACATTCTGCTCCTAAGAGCATTAATAGTCTTCCCGATATAAAAACAAGGACATTGCGTGCATGTCCCTATATAAACAACAGCCTTGCTGTTACAGGTAATTTTTTTCTTGTATATATATTTGCCATAATTTGGGATAAACAACTCTGTGCCTTCTAGAATATGTTTACACTGCAGACAAAAAACACATTTAAACATTCCCTTGGGCCCAGAGTGAATCTCTTGTACCCTCTCTATCATGTTTTTTATAGTAATGTCCTTCTTGTAAACAATATTAGGTTTTATTCCCACAATATCCAAAAATTCTTTATTCATATTGAATACATTCCAGTGAAAAGTTGTTTTGAAACGACAATTTTAGGAAACCCACTTATTCCAATACACTTTTACATTTTTCCAGTTTTCACCCTATCAGAAGAAGTCACTAATAAAAGGTCAAGGGGTCAGACTAGCAAGAATGGTTTCAGACTTCTATGAGTTTTTAGGTCAAACAGAAATTCTAAAAGGTATGCTGGTTAGTAGAGGCTAACCCTTAGAATTTGTGGAAAATACATTAAAGGAGGTGGTATCTAAAAGGGAACAAGGTATATTTTTTCCATTATTAAGTAAGGGTCCCAACATTCTAGTTGAAGGTATGAAAAGTTCTTATAGCCAGAACAATAAGTAATTTCATAGTGTTGGTATTTTTAGATATAACCAGCAGTTTAAAAGTATAAGCAACATTATTCAACGTAACTGGAATTTATTCAATATTAATAAAGAATTTTTGGATATTGTGGGAATGGGCTTAGAAAGTGCCGTATGGTACTTTCTGAGTGCAGGGGGCATGTTTAGTGTTTGTGCACTGCTCGGTCACACCCCCTGCACTTATACTGGCAGTGCACATTATTAATAATGAGGGACATGATTTTAGATTTTCAGTATTAGAACAAGTTACAGTTGGAGATACAGGTGGTCCCCTTAATGATTTTTTGGAAAATAGGGAACTAAGATGGCAGTTAAAAACTAATGCAACATCATTTCCAGGTTTAAACACAAATACATCTATCAGTTCCACTCACAGATTAAAATCTGAAGGTTATTTTTGAATATAAATATAATTAATTAAGGATTTTTATGGTTTGAACAAAATACAGTGTATTTTCTATGTTTTTTTTATTGTAATATGGTTTAAAACAATGTATTTAATGTTTGAGATCTTAATGGGGCAGTAGTAATTGAATTCAATTTAAGTAATTTCATTATGATGTCATTAACTATGAAGGCGTGTATTTGTATAAAAAGGGTTTAGTTCATTATGTATGTGTATTCTGAAGAAGTTTTTATTAAAAAACGAAAGCGCTAAATAACAGGATTTCGTGGATCCCGTCTTTCTTTCCTGGCTGTTTTTAGTTTATTTGTGGTTTTGATTTTTAAATATGTTAGTATGTTTTAATTAATTTATCTAGAAGTAGATATAATTCATGGTATGTGTGTTTAAGGCATTTTGGCTTAGGCTGTGAGGGTATGTATATGCATTGGTTGGTGTTGATCAGCTGTTCTAATTAGTAGGGTGGATCAGCTGACTGATGTTCATATTATATACTGTGTTTTGAATATTTATTTGCGTCTGAAGAAGTCTAGCTATCCAACCAAACGGAAAGCGCTTTGTGGAATAAAAAGTTTGCATTACTAGCTTGCAAGTTCATGGATTTATTCTTTTTGTGGAGCATTAGGCAGTTTGTTGCTGCTGTTTTTTCCTATGTTTGTTAAAGCACTACAAGCCCTCACAGCTCACATGGCGTAGTGGTATTTTGCTATGATTGTAGAGGATAGCATCCCATGACAGAGACTTGGAAGGGCTGACTATTTTGTTGCTAGGCAGAATAAGGTCTGATGGATACAGACTGGTTAACATTCTTGCTATAGTATGCTTAAATGTGCTTTATGTTTAAGCAATAACCCACAGCTGGGTGTGGGTAATGCTGGATTTACCCACGGTTGGTGTGGTTTGATCTCAAGGGCAAAGCCAACCGTGGGTAAATCCAGCATTGCCCACACCCAGCCGTGGGTTATTGCTATTATACAATGACATAATTTAAGAAAAACAATACTTACCTTTCTTAACTAATGTCATTACATAATGCCTCCGTACTGCCCTTCCACAGTTTTCTGGTATCCTAGGGCATTTCTGATGTACTGGGCATGCATAAAGGCCATGTTCCCATGTTTGCCCAGTACATCAGTGCTGTGCAAAGGTAGCAACAGTGATAGGAAGATCTACGTTGCTTTTTTAACACATCTTGGTATGTTATACAAGTTGAAGAGCTTGTATAACATACTGAGATATATTAAAAAAGCAATGGAGATCTTCCTTTCTCTGTTGAAAGGAAGATCTCTGTTGCATTTTTTATGATATCTTGCTATTTTATATGAGTTCTTCAGCTCGTGAAACATACCTAGATAGGTTAAAAAAAGCAACGCAGATCTTCGTTTCTCCATTGCTATCTCTGCAAAAAAAAAAAACAAAGAACAGGAGATATACAAACAGACAAAAGTTCAGGCAACTGAACCTTTTTTCTGTTAGTATACTCTCAGATTTAAAAGAGCACTCTGGTTGGGCTCGCCATTTAGCATACTTGTTTTTGTATGTTAATGGCCAGTCATTGTATAATATAAAATAATATTTACATACACATTATAATTTACCTTCCATGACATCCCCCTATGTGCTTTCATTACATTATATTCTTGTGCGACTATTTTATATGGGGGTTTCACATCTTTTCTACACTGACATCTTACTTTTGGAACTGCTACACTACCCTGGTTGACAAAAAAAATAGTTGCTACATAATTTAAGTTTACTAAAGTAATTTTAACACTACTTTCACATGGGGATACAAGGTGCCTGTCTTGGGACTCAAACCGTGAATGCCTGTATATAAAGCTGACACTCTAACTATTACACTATCTTGGTTTGGACATTTTACCTCTATTTTTGTTTAGCTCCTATGGGATGTTTAAGCTATGCTAAGTGGACAGCCATAATGTACACACCCACTTAGCTACACTTAAACATTCCTTAGCGTATTACAAATAGGTATATATTATTATTATTATTATTATTATTTTTATATTTTTAGGTTATATGGGTGTGTATTGTGGTGTTCTGACATCTACTTGGGACTGTATTCGTGAAATACTGGCATTGATTGAGCTTTCTGGCTTCTATAGGTGTTTCATGCTGATGCATGACATGTTCTGTATCAACTTTGCGCATTTGTGGGGGTCTTGCTTTTTAACTGTTGGCGATTTATCCCGTTATGTGTGCTGTATGGCACTTTAGCAATACAGGGGGGGGTGTCACAGAAACTGTGACACACCTCCTGTATTGCTTTGGTCTTGCTGTTTTAATTTCAGTGCCCGTGGACACTGAAATTATCAATTTTACATTTCAGTGTCCGCGGACACTGAAGTACTGGCATAATATTAGAGGATATGTGGAGAATACAGCAGCACACCTTCATGAATATGCAAGGCATGCTACTGTTCTACACAGGCATGATCCGTTCTATGCAAGAATAGCATTGTTCCTGCGCAGAGTTTAATGAATCCAGGGGAAGAAGTGTACTTCTTGAGTCAGAGTAGAGAAATAAACATAAAACAAAGCAGAACATAATACAGATGGATGTAAAGCAGCTGAGGTTATTTGCTATAATTGTCAAGAATCATAAGAGAGGAAGGTATAGCAATGCGACTGGACCTTGGCTGATGAGTTTTAAACTTATAATGCCAATAAAGAAATAGATGCTCCAGATGGCCTTTTGGGGGTATTCTCATGGCCATATGTGGCAATATTTGACAATAGCAATACCACAATAGACTGGCAGGCTGAACTCACAGGAATGATGTGAGATAGATATGTTACTAGCATATAAGTTATAAAGCAGGGCTGCACTCAATACTATCCGAAAGAAAGTTTTCTGAACTGAGCATTGGGACTACAAATGGACTACATACACTTACCAGGTAGAAGATCTATGTCAGATCTGAAGATGCATTATAAGAAATTAGAGGAAAAGGAGGTTGAAGAACTTATTTATTTATTTATTTATTAGTACTTACCAGGATAGTTTGACTGAACAGTCCCATTAATGACATCCTTCACATCAGTTACATCATTTGCAAACAGTTTTGATTAAAAATAACAGTTACATGGGTTGTAAGTATGAATACTTTTTAAGATAAAGAGTTTGAATAGTCCACTAAAAGGAAGGAGGGAAGGCATAAGCTATTTTAGTACCAGTTTAACCAGGGATGGTGCTGGTGCAGAGCCATTTATCTATCAGGTGTTGTTGCAGTTGGCATTTAAAAAGTCTTTCAGGTTTCAGATGTTTTTCATTAGAGTGGGGAGGGATTCCAGCTATTAGCAATGCAGTGTGAATACAGGAATTAGGGTGTATATTAGATAATCGAACATTTAAGTTTGAATGTCATATGGTCGAAACCATATGATCGAACTTTTAAAAGTTCAAAAATCTGAAAAAAAAAACTACACAAAAAACTACCTGAACATTTTAAGCAAGGGGGCAAGGCCCCCTGCACCCCTACACCCCCCGCTCTTTAAATATACCAACATTGAGATTGCACTACAGTGCAGAAAAGGGAAATCTTCCCATTCTGCGCTGTAACGGAGATCTCCATTAAAACATTCGAACTTTCAAAAGATCGATCATATGGTATCGACCATATGACGGTTGAACTTTTGAAAGTTCGACTATCTGATATAGACCCCATGGCATATCCTCCATTGTTGTTGGGTTTAATTATGGAGAGTAATGATTTGTTAGTGAGGCATAGAGGTCTCTTACTAGTGTATTATTCACAATGCTATACTTTTTTAAGTGAAAATATGTCAGGCATGATTCCTGAACCACTGACTTAAACCATGTTGAATAGGAGCACCTGTTGCACTTGAGCATCATAATATGAAGGTTTTATTTTTAAGAAAAGACAAGAGAAATATGTGTAAGTGAAAGGATAAAGTATATATTTTTTATTAACATTTGATACAACAAGAAAAAGATTCTTTAAAGATGATGTGATATAGACCTAGTGCTATGTTGTTACCAGTCTGCTAAGATGCTTCCTCTTAATGTGGGTAAAGGTACTACTTTGGTAAAATAAAACAAAGTTGATTCATGAACACATATTTAAGTGGATGGCATAAAGTTAATTCATGTGCATAAAAAAAGTGATTTTGGTATATTAGTATGAAAGAAAATGCCATGCTAAATGTATTTATTAATAAGAAGCATTGTGATTCTTTTTATGAAAAAAATGAGCAATTTAGGAAAAGTAAGAAGCAAAGGATATATCTAATGCTTGCAGTTAAATTTTTTTATATTTTATGATATTTCAAGTTTGGTAAAGATGATTTCCAAAAAAAAAAAAAAAAAAACCTACAAAATTGTGAAAATACATAAAATAGCCACAATACTAAATATCTTAAAAAAGCCAAAAGGTCAGTCATAAAGGGAAATGCATGTAAGATGATCAGATGAGAAAAACTCAAAATCCAAGCATCGGGACTGCTATACAAGAAAAAGCAATCTGAAAACTATGTCTGTGATTCAGAAAGGTTTACCATGATCAGGGACATGGCCATTTCCCTCCTCAGAGTAAGCCTTTCCAATTCTTAGACTGCCCTAAATTTCTGACATTTCCCATTAGCAGAGGCCTTGGTGTGAAGGGTGGTTTCACTGAGAAAGGTTCATGTGAAGGGTGGTCTGACTGATAGAGATGCATGTGAAGGGCGGTGCCACTGATAGAGATGCATGATAATGTGGTAATCTGGGGGAGTAATGAATGTTAATTTGCAAAGTACCGTCTCATGGAAATGCCACTGGCTCTCTCACAACTTACACTGACAGCCAATTCAAAGAGTCTGTCAGCTGTGTAACACTATTCAAATAATCCATCAGCAGTGTAAGATTATTCAGAGAATCTGATAGCTGTGTAACATTATTCAGAGAATCTGACAGCTGTATAACATTATTCAGATATCTGTCAGGAGTGTAACGTCTGTCAGCTGTGTAACATTATTCAGAGAATCTGACAGCTGTATAACATTAGTCAGAGAATCTGACAGCTGTATAACATTATTCAGAGAATCCATCAGCAGTGTAAGATTATTCAGAGAATCTGTCAGTTGTGTAACATTATTCAGAGAATCTGTCAACTGTGTAACATTATTCAAAGAATCTGACAGCTGGCTAACATTATTCAGTGAATCCGTCAGCTGTGTAATATTATTCACAGAATCTGACAGCTGTGAAACATTATTCAGAGAATCCGTCAGCAGTGTAAGATTATTCAGAGAATCTGATAGCCGTGTAACATTATTCAGAGAATCTGACAGCTGTGTAACATTATTCAGATATCTGTCAGGAGTGTAACGTCTGTCAGCTGTGTAACATTATTCAGAGAATCTGACAGCTGTATAACATTAGTCAGAGAATCTGACAGCTGTGTAACATTATTCAGAGAATCCATCAGCAGTGTAAGATTATTCAGAGAATCTGTCAGCTGTATAACATTATTCAAAGAATCTAGCAGCTGGCTAACATTATTCAGTGAATCAGTCAGCTATGTAATATTATTCACAGAATCTGACAGCTGTGAAACATTATTCAGAGAATCCGTCAGCTGTGTAACATTATTCAGAGAATCTGACAGCTGTGTAACATTATTCAGATATCTGTCAGCAGTGTAACGTCTCTCAGCTGTGTAACATTATTCAGAGAATCTGTCAGCTGTGTAACATTATTCAGAGAATCTGACAGCTGTGTAACATTATTCTGAGAATCTGACAGCAGTATAACATCTCTCAGTAGTGTAACATTACTCAGAAAATCTAGTGAATTGACAAAGTACTATGTGTTAAATTGTATATATATATATATGTATATATATATATATATGTATATATATATATATATATACATATATATATATATATATATATGCATAATGATTGTCACGCAAACCAGAGTGAGATCTGATGAAGCTTTGTTAAGGGCAAAAGTGCTCATGCATTTACTGACTGGCTACAATTTGTTGCTCTTTTTTTTTTTTTTTTTTAAGGAGGCTCAGGCAATCACTTCAATGTTCAAGAAATACTAGTTTTCCCTATGTATTAATCAGGGAGGGTTCAATAAAGCCTGCACAGTTGTTTTTCACCATGTTTGTGCCACGGCATAATGCTCACATGACCGCTGAATGTTTTTGTTTCAGTAAGCACTGTCTTCCAGATCGCACCACCTTGCAAACCAGGTAAACACCATGGCATGCTAATTACTGTATAAGCAGCTGAATTGCATGCCAATTAACCAGTCTAACATGGTGGAGCTATTTAACAAGTTATGAAGCATCTGTTTAGACTCCATGCTGGTTTCTCTTGCAAGTTCTAAAACATTTGGAATACAGCCACAGAAAGGAGTCTACACAGAAACAATCATAAGAGCTGCTGCTGCTGCTTGAATTCATTTGTATGCGCTACATGTTGAAGCCAATGTTGCTTCAACTGTGACAACTGCTGTATTTACAAGATAACCTGAACCTGGAATGTATTTTTTAACAATATGAATGTGTGTCATATCCTCGTTTTTCATTAGCTGGTATGGTAAGCAAGTAAAATGTGGGAGATTTCTATAGAATCTGACAGCAGAGACTTATTTGACTTATATGTGTCCATAACTTAGTAGCAGGCCTCAGTCATCAAAGATTCATGCAGTCATACCTCTCAAAAGTACTGATGATTACTGCATGCCCTCAGTTTAGCAGCATACGTTTGTACAGGAAAATCATTAAAAAGAGAAGTTAGAAAGTAATGATACACATTGCACTTTCTGACTTCACAATCCTTACAAAATCATTCACTATAAAGTTAGGAAATTTTGATGCTATCAACTGTCTAACTTTCCAAGGCCAATATAAGTCGATGGTACAATTATCAGTTCAACACCACAAATGCAGATATACTAAGCACTACGTTAGCTATGCACCCTGAGCATCAGACACAAAGCTTTTGAATCCCTGAATCCAAAAGATAGAAAACAAGGGTATGACACAGTTATCATCAATTGCACAGGGTGTTGTCAGAGGGGGGGGGGGCAGTAAGCCTAGGCTGACACAAAATGTCAGTGAGAGTGTATGAGAAAAAAAGAGAAGGCAGACGTGGATAAACCAACAAATGGCCAGTGAGATTAAATGAGTAAATGTTGTGTGTGCATCTGTAGGGCTCATTCAGGTGAAATTGGTGTGTGAGTGTCTGCATGAACACAGCCAAACTCTGTACTAGCTCTATATCTTAAAATGTTGGACAGGTGTGAGCCATGTATGATAGAGGTGGTAGTTCATTGTTGTCATCCCTGACCATGAGAACTGGCTCTGCCAGGGGTTGCACTGTCACTTCCACACCCAAGGTCAGTTGCATTGCAGCTTCCTAATGTGACTGATGTCTGCTGGATGAGCTTCCTTCATGGGGGCACCCAGGACCACAACCCTATGCCCTTCCATGTTTGGGTGTGGACAGTACTCTCACTGATGGAGCAGTGGAAGTACTGCATCTATGGGAGAGCGATCGGGCACAGCCACATTGGCTGATAGCAGATGATGTGGCTGACCTACGCCCATGAGGATGCTGATCCCCTCCCAGCAGATGTTCCATCACAGACACTGCTTGTTCCATGACAGACACCTCTCGATCCATCACAAACACCCCTCTTTTCAATGTGTCATTCATCTGATTCAGTGAATCAGTAACACAGTGAAGACAGTAACGCTTGTCAGGCTGTGCCACATCCACAACCCTGAGCATTTGTCTGGACCTATGGGAACATTCCTTTTCCTCCATGAAGGCCCTAAACATATGTTGAGTGGCACGGGAAGAGACATCTGCAACAGCTGGAGGAAGGACAGCAGGCCCACTCCAAGCACCCCTATCAATCCTCCTGCATGGCACCTCGACCAAACATTGGCTATGGCCAGACTCAACAGGCACTGAAGCTGCAGTAACCATACTTCCCTGATCAATGTCCTCACCCTCCATCTGTCTAATGTCTGAAGGCTGACTGGACTGGGAAGGCATAGGCTTACTGTCTGTGTCCAGTAGAAATGCAGGGGATGACTGTATGTCAACCTCAGAGTCAGATTCAACCTCTGCACCCCCTAACTGTACCTCACATTGGCCACCATCATCATCAAAGTCTGCTGATGTACTGACATCAGGTGACACAGGGCCCACACTCCCACTGTCATGATCACCTGTGATAAAGAGCAAGAAACACAGAAATAAATTAATACCTGCACTACTACACTGCAATATATGCTAACAAACTAACAGTGCTGTCATTATTACAGATAGTACAGCAATACACACAACAGGCCTGAGATCAGCATCACAAACTACAATATTTCTTTAAATTGTTCAGCAGTTCTGACATAAAAATGTTTGCCTCACCATCTGCTGATGAAATACTCCTCTTTAGTGCAGATGGTCTTGGAATAAGTTAAGCAAGAGGCAATGGCAACATCATCACAATTAACAGTAATGCAGGGGGTAATACATTTACGCCTTTATACGTCCATTAACTACAATTTCAACAAGAATATGACTGACAACTCTAATCTAAGCTTATAACTGTAGCAATATTCACTCCCTCCAAACAAGAGACATGTGACACAGAATTAACACAATTGATTGTTGCCAAACTCATTGGCTAAACCTTAAAGCATGCAATGGCTCTCCTACTCTGTTCTATAGTCTGTATATTTAGATAGTTAGGGGTTCTGTTCTCACTATAGTAAACTGGGTATGTGTGTCTGTGTCTAATCAGAAGAGCGGAAGTGTGTATCGTACAGTTACTGCTGTAATCCCATGAATTGACAGTATTTTGATACTTGCATATGCCTACACATCCATTTCATGCAGGCCTCCAAACTTCTTCTCTCCAACATGCACTGCTGATGTCATGCACTATAAGTTGACCTGCAGCCATTTAAATTCAGTCTTCAGCCATGGTGCTTGCATAAAGTACCAAGTTCTATAGTCAGTATAGGTAGATAGGTAGGAGTCCTGTTCTCACTGTAGTCAACTGTGTGTGTGTGAGAGCTGTTGCTTGACATTAACTAGACCACTTTACACCAGCACGTGGGACACTGTTATATACTTCTCAATAGACACTGCTAATGTCATCAGCTATGAAGTGTTGTCTGAGATACTCCAGGCTGGATTTGAGCTGTGGCACTTGTGTAACATTCGGTGTTCTGTAGTCTGTGTACTTAGGTAGGGGTTCTTTTTTCACTGTGGTCAACTGGGTAGGTATATATGGGTGTGTTTGTACACTTGCTTAACAGCAGAGAGAACATTTTACAACAACATTTGGGACATTGCTTTTACCATCTTACTCTCAACAGATACTGCTGATTTGTAGATATGCAGTATACACATCATGGCTGGGTCAGAGATATCCTGCAGTTCAGGCACAAGTCACCTCATCTGTTCCAATACAGATTTCAGGAATAGGGCTTTCAATATATCCACCTATGTCATGGCATGGTTTGTAGGACCTGTATTTTCTTGGTGTGAATCCCCCAGGGTCTGTCCAGCTACTGCAGGTGTCTGGGGAGGTACATACAAAAGGAAGCCTTATACTGTATTAGTGTTCAGATCAGGTTTGAGTACATTGCTGTTATATCCTCCTCAGATCTGGATACAATGGCGTGACTTCTGAGGTGATGTTGCCTTTCCATACCACTGTGGAAATGTAGTCGAAGTTCAGATTGCTATCTATGTGTGTTCTTAATTCTTGCACCACTGGTTTCAGCATAGGGGGAGTGTTGTCAATGGTGTATTTACCATGAAATTCAACTTTGCAGGAGAGTATGCTTGATTACACTCATAGATTGCTGACATGTCCTAATAACTGTACAAGTGTGTTGGTGCAGAACCATCTATGCTCACTCAGAAACACATATGTTGTGTCTGTTGTGTCAGAGACTTGGATATTCTTATATGTCCATGATTGTGCATGATGGTTTTAATGTTGGCAATGAGCCTGTTTCAGTGTCCTACTTGCTGGAGGCCTCTTCCGACAATACAGGCATACTTAGGCAAATCAGTTTGCACAGCTTCACAATATGCACCCAACCCCAGTTGTATTTAACATCCATGATACATGTCCTCTCCATTGTTCATGTCTGATACATGTCCTCGCCATTGTTCATGTCTGCATGCTTATATCACACAGACATCCTCCACTGTTATGTCACCTTGTGTGACAGTCACATCATATACATTTGCCACTATGCAGTCTGTACTGTGCCATGTGGAGATATGATTAGTGTTCCTGCTGCAACTGTCTTCCTTTTACATTTCCTCACATGTGGTACATTACAGTGCTTAACCTGTCCTCCTTCCTGGTGTTCATCTCTAAATTTCATCTGTGTGACCCTATTCAGTAAACCCATTTCCCATGACTGTTTCTTATAAATGGCAGTCCATGTATCCTTACAGATCATTGACACAACTTGTACACACTGACTGGAATGGGATTCTACAATATTCAACACTATATACACTATCCTGTCCTGTTCCTGTAACATAATACATTAATATATGAAAAACCCTGGTGGTTCATGTGGCATTCTGTGCAATCCCACTAGCCCAGTATGCTGGAGTGTACACACAGTGTCCTGTCCCCACAACATAATACATTAATATATGAAAAACCCTGCTGGTCTGTGTGACATTCCTTGCAATCCCACTAGACTAGTATGCTGGAGTGTACACATATGCTATCCTTTCCTGATACACTGTCCTGTCCTGTCGCTGCAACATAATACATCAATATATGAAAAACCTTGGTGGTCCTTGTGGCATTCCTTGCAATCCTGTTAACCCAGTTTGCAAAGCTGTAACTATGTTCACTATCCTTGTTACTTTACACAATTTTCCCAGCTGCTACAAAACACTGCTTGCTTAAGCTTCAAAGTGAGCCATTGCATGAATAGTCATGAAGAGTGAAGCCTGCATGGAGTTTATTGAAACCCATAGAAAGTTTTTTCTTAAGGGTGGCTGAAAAATGTTTGCACCTCACTACAAACATTTGTTCTTTATAGTGATACAGATAGATGGATATAAATATAGATATAGCTATAGCTATAGATATAGATGTAGATATAGATCTCAAGTGAGTTGGCTGCTAACACAAAAAAAAAAGACCTTAAGCAAGACCTAGACCTTCTGTTGGACTGGCTGCAGAAATATAAACTTATTTTTCAATACCAAAAAGACCAAGGCAAAAGTGTGTGGGGAAACATTGTATGGAACCCCCTATCTGGACGATAGCGTTAGTCATATACTTTCCATGTTGTTTAGTTTGTATTTATATTAATTATTTTAAACTTATTTTGTAGTATTCCTTTCCATATAGTTTTTGCCCTATTTATATTGTATAGTATGCATATTTTAATATGTTGACTGGGATGCAATATTACTGTCTTTGAGTTGCTTCATTTTATCTCCAATGTCTTAGTTTTATTTCTTTTTCTAGTCCATCCCCCTCTGTTACTAACCTTTAATAAAAGGTTTATTGGTACATGTACAGTATTCCTAGTCTGCTTTTTATGTATTTTAGCACATGACGATGTAGTGTCACAAATTAATGTTACACACACAGTCCTGCAATATGTAATGCCTGCCTGGGCAAGTGCTTTGTTTTACTTACCAGCAAGTGTTCTAAAAAACTAGAATTCTGAAACGAATCTAATGTGTAGTATAAAGTCGGTTAGGTTTCACTTCTGTAATGCTCTCATGGCCATTTGATTTCTGAATAAATAGCAGCATTTGCATCAACAAATTACAGCTTAATTCAAAAATCCTATTGTTAATGTTTCTAATCTAAATTTTTGTACCTTTTGAAAAAACTTAATCATGCCTAGTTATATTTGCTTTCAAAATAAATAAGCATATACTATGAATTTTCTGACCAGCTGCAAGTCTTGGATGTTATGATCTTTGACCGTGTAATCATTAATTATGTAAGAGTCATACTTTTCCACAAAATAACATGGTGTAAACAGCTTTACTGACAATTTTGGGTATTCCCAAAATTAATGTGATATTTATAAAGAAATGTTCAATGTTCAAAAAACACTATGTTCATTATTTTACGACAGTCCAGTTTTCATGGTTGAAGAAGCACATTAAATCCATCTGAAAGCTACACGGCTGACTGGCATATTATGAAAGCCTTCACATCTGAGACATCTTTTTGAAAGCTACAGTAATGCTATGACCTAAGGTGTTAAGATAATCACTACAGAGAAGCAGAGCTCATCTCACAGAATCAACATTTACTGTTACTGAAGTCACATTAAATGGGATGATTCATCTATAAAACAGAAAGTGTTGACTGAATGTAAGAAATAAGAGAAAACATGATGCCTTCATAAAAAAAAAAAAAAAAACAAGAATGGATAGAATTATTCATGAACATAGTAGAGCTGATAAAAGTCCTTATCCCTTTATTTCTCATTCCATATCCATCTGCCTCATTCTCAGTTTGCCTTATGGACCCACTGCCTTTTTCTTCTGAATTTGTACTGTGAAAGATTCTGCTGCCATTGTAATGCAGTAAATATAGTGACTTACGAAGTACCTTTAATTCAGCAATTCAGTTGAAGAAGACACATCCCAGTGTGAAGCAGTTCCAGCTGTTTCAGCCTCCAGCTTTCTGCATGCCCACATGTAGGCCAAGTTAGTCAATAATAACAGGACCCTTGGGAAGACAGGGAGCAGTAAACATCATGACTTATTGCAGAGCTTGAGAAAATTCACCTGTGTTGTCTGTAGTGGCTAAATCTGTTGTGTGCTTTAAAATGACTCATTGTACAAGCTGATTTCTATTGTCAGGAAATATCATATCATCATGATATTTGCTCCAGCACCCTGTAAAAATACATTAAATATTAACTTTCAGAATCACAGAGTATTTGTTCTTTATATTTCATTTGATTTGACTAATTCCAGTTCTGATATGTATTTTTTGCGTAAAAAAAATGTGTGTGTATGTGTATATATATATATATATATATATATATATATATATATATATATATATATCTTAAATATCTAAGTACACAAATATTTACTGGCCACACATCTATGCTAAAAAACTGAAAGTGAGAGGTATGAAAAAAAACATGTTTATGCAGAGGACAAACCCCTGCATACCCCTACGTGGGGTGTGCAGTCCCTCATACCCTCTAATAATTATACATATACCAACTCTGAGACCAGTCTACATTGGTAAAAGGGGAAATTCATTGATCCCCACTGTCCTTGATCTCACATGGACTTAAAGCTGGAATAAGCAATTGAATAAGTTTTGATCACTTCCGCTGCCATATAAAAGGTTGTGACCAGATGTAAGCATGGGGGCACAGGATAAATGGCAGA
This sequence comes from Protopterus annectens, assembly GCF_019279795.1. Classification (NCBI taxonomy): domain Eukaryota; kingdom Metazoa; phylum Chordata; order Ceratodontiformes; family Protopteridae; genus Protopterus; species Protopterus annectens. The sequence continues at coordinate 1,539,142,617 of NC_056745.1, read as the reverse complement.
GTTCCAAATGATGACTTAGCTCTTACTTAACCAATAAATTCCAGTACAACACCTGTAGCACTGCAACCACTGTTTGCTTCCTTTTGTCAATCTCTAGGCCCTGGCTATCCTGTAAACAAAACCCCATGATATTTAAACTCACCCAGTTAAGTTAGTTGCTGCCTTCTCCTCTGTAGCACCAATTTCCTCATTTGTAGGAAATAGCCAAGACCTTTTCTCAGACCCCTTCATTATATGCTGTAGATCACAATCACTTGAGACCAAATCTATAATAACCAGTGGCGGCTGGTGACTTCAAATCAAAGGAGGACTGCAGGAGACAGCTGAATGGGTGGGGTCAATGAGAAGGGGTGTGGCCAACTAGAAAGGGGAGGAGCTATGCTCAAAACCACAAAAACTAACTAAATACACTGCCCTGGGTGCCAAACCGTCATTATGAAAGTCTAATCAAGACAAATGAAGTGTAGAAGAATAAAAATATTTCAATGCATTGGCTGCATGACAGCTTACTTAATATCTAGATGGAAAAAAAAGGTTGTGAGGCATGAAAAAATAAATTTCTTTTTAAATACATTAATGGAATGCCAGTCAAAATCAAGTATAAGAAAAACAAGTAGCACTCAACTCAAACCACTTCTTGCACTGCTGTTCTAATTATAATTTATATTTAGCTTTATTAAAGTACCAAGTAACATGCTGAAAGTGGAAATCTCTGATGCCCCACTTGTAAAAATGTTTCTTATCCAAAAAAAGACCTGCTGCCTGACAACTATCTACTTGTTTTATGGGGAAAACATGATCAAAGTAAAAAATGAAAAGCAAACAAGAAATAAGCTCAAGATACATTGCTTAAAAGGATTACTGTGCAGGTTATGGACCACACGATTGGCCTTCTGTTTAGTTTACGGGTAAAGCCTGCAGAGATGACTGGAAGTCTCCAAGTGTAATGAGCTTCTTAAAATAATGTAATCTGTCCTTTATTACAAATACTGTCATATGCATTTCAATACCCAAGGCTTATACATTATCAATTTAAGTATTCTCTACATGGCAACAACAGAAAGGCTTTCAATGTTGGCAATTCTTTAACAGTATGCTTATTAAAGCTTACTTGCATCTTACGATCTCATCAAAGCTTACTTGATTGTCATTAAAGTATTGCTACTTAAACACAGAGCAACAGGCATTTTGAGTAATAAGCATAAATCAACAGTATAAAAATATGACAGAAACCAGACCATTCTGCAAAAATCAAGGACAGATGAAAAGCCACTCTAGTACTTGTGTCTACCTTGGATGGGGGGATACTCTGCACATTTACACTGCATAACTACTCCTTGCCTTGCTTCGACACATCCAGTGTCACTACATGGAGGAGTGGGGTGCAACAAGTATGTCACGATTTGAAATGTCTCTTGCTGACTGTGATGGCCCTGACACATTTGTCATACCTCTCAACCTCAGAGCAAGAAATGGACAAAGCCATACAAAGAAGTGGGACAAAGGCCCAAAAATAAGGATAATTTTTAAATATTGCTCTTATAAACTTAGAAAGATAATAGAATAGGTCTTGCATTAGTATGAATTCTCTGAATGGTATGAAATCTGAAACTCAAATGTCTGTCATTATTTTCTAACTTCAGTCTTTAATGATTTGTCACTAATTTGCCAAAAAAAACACAATTTTATGAAAAATGGACCAAAAATGTGATGTAAAAATATAAAATAGCCACACAATACAGCTGGGAACCTGTCAAAGAAGGGACACTTTAATATTAGTACTGCTAACTTGAGCAGCTGACAAAATAAAAGAATCTACATGCATTTCTGAAATAAAAGTAATCTATAACTCTGATTACTGCAGTTATTTCTTAATTGTAAACCCTCCATGTTTTCTTCCAAAAGTGCTATTTTGCGGAGGGATTATTAGGGGGAAGAGCAACATTTTGAGCCCAAATCAGGGACAGTTGAGAGGTTTGGCTATGCCTAATTCTATAAAGCAATTTATTTGCATGTACCTCTCAACCTGTTAATGCAATACATCTGGACAAGGCCAAATATATTGGGGGAACATATAAACAGTACTAAAAATTGCTCTTGTATAAACTGAGACAGTTGATAGAACAACAGGTCTTACTTTAGCATGCATTTTTCTGAAGGTTATGAAGTCTGAAACTCCATGTGTCATTATTTAGTGACTTAATTCCTAAATGATTTGCCAGAAAACCACAAGTTTTATGAGGAACAAACCAAAAATAAGAAGCAAAAATCTATTCATTCTTTGAAAATCTGGACAGTTGGGAGGTATAGTTCAGCTGGGGCTGTCTTTAAGTTTGCCGCCCTTCCCCCTCACAAAATCATGGTCAAATGGAGCCTCCCCCTGCAGCCATTCCAATGATCCATTACTTGGCTATTTCACTCCATTTACCATTAAGGTTACCACCTGTCCCACTTTGCGAGGGACAGTCCCTCTTTGGGCAGTTGTGTCCTGACAAAAAATATTAAAAATGGCAAATGTCCTGAGATTGTAGGACATAATTATGTCCCATATTTTATGTAATAGTTGCATAAAATAGTTATTTCTGTATCTAAAATACCTAAATGTTGCAAGAAACAAAATAAGCAACTAAACTGCTACAAGAATAAGCTTTTATTTAGGCAAAAGAGTAAAGTTCTATCCTTTGTACTGACCATGGGTATGTGTCGGCCTGTAAAATCTGATGTGTGTCCCGAAAATGTCCCACTTTGGCCATTTGAAAAGGTGGCAACCCTATTTACCATAAACACTAATGTGCATACTGATTTACTTCTATGATGATTTGGACTTCATTTGAAAGTTTTATTTTGCATTTTACAGCACAAACACTAAGACATCTGCTAAACAAACTTAGCATTAAAACTTCTCTGCCCTTGAAACTCACATTCATTGAAACAGCATTGAAACCCACATTCAAAGAAAATACATTTTACCAGTGGCAGAACTACCCATTTCAGAACATCTTTCCAGTAAACAATGAAACAAAATGCATGCACCCATAATGACAAAACTGCCCAGTTCAGAACATTTCCATCAAAAAAGTCTACTCAAACTTCTACAGTCCACCATTATCAGTAAATATGCACAATTCTGCAGTCCACCATTATCAGTAAATATGCACAATTATACAGTCCACCATTATCAGTAAATATGCACAATATCTGAAGAAGTAAAAAAGTCATCTAAATAATCCCACATTAAATAAATCTGTAACTAATGAAGAGGTTGCTGCTAGCAAACACCTTTATATTTCATGGTTTCATCGAAAATAAAGTGTCTGATGCCCCTGAGGAATAAATTGCTTATATTACATTAAAAATGATAAGCTAGTAATATTGCAGTAGGAAATGGATAGCAAACGGATAACAGGCTCATTGTTAGTATCTTAACTTTTTCAGTCCGGCAGTATTCACCCCTTGTGGGAGTAGAACCAACAACCTTCTGCATCAAAAGCAAGCACACAACCTGTTGTGCTATTAACAATGCAAGCTGACTTATTATAAGCAGCACTAAACTTCTCTTCCCCTGCAGCTCTCAGCTCCTTGTAAAATCTACTCAATACTCAACTGCATCTCAACTTCACAGCACAAGAAATCTGGAAAAAGCCAAATTTATTGGGGGGGGGGGGGGGTTAAAAGCCCAAAAACCAGGGACACATTAAACATTGCTTGTATAATCTTGGAAAGTTGCTAGAATAAAATGCTGTGTTACCACCATAAATTTTACTGCCAAGGTCCCTGTGCAAAAGAGTCAGAGCAACATACCACTATGCCATATCAGCTGCTTTGTGAAAGAAAAATGCTGTGTTACCACCATACATTTTCCTACCAATGTCATAGGTTCATAGGTTCATACTAGGCTATCTGCCCTAGGGCATTTATAAGCCTAGCCAGAGTGTGTGTGGCTTTCGCCACCCCTTGGGATGAGAATACTACGCCCATTTAGGGTTTAGTTTACTGTGCCTCTGTCTAGTAGTGACACAGAGATGACCTCCGGGGTAAACCTACGATCTCCCATCCACTCGTCAAGATTTCTCTTGAAGATTGTTAGTGAGGGGCTCTGCCTAACATGGACTGGGATTCTATTCCAGAGTGTAGGGAGCCTCTGGGTTATGAATCTGTCCCTCCAGCACGTCCTATTTATTTCTGTGTTGAGGTTCAAATCTCTTGCTCTCGTGGCTCTGATGGATTTGGATTTTCTGAGGTGGAGCATGTCCATTAATTCCGGATTGGACATGGCCTTGTACGTCAGGCATAGATCACCTCTGAGTAGGCAGTATGCAACTGAATAGAGCTGGAGTTTCTTCAGCCGGGCAGCATATGACATATGTTTGAGACCCTTTATCCTCTTGGTGAGGAACTTTTGGGGTCTTTCTAACTGCTACAGGTGTCAGGTAAGATACATCCCAAATGGGGCATTGTACTCAATCATGGGCCTGATAAGAGAAGAGTACAGGGGCACAATGACCTCTCTTGATCTAGATGTGAATCCCTTCATGATAACGTGGGCAATATAGAAGGTCTTCCTAACCACCTTGGCAATGTGAGTGTCAAATGAGAGGTTACTGTCAACTTGGGTCCCTAGGTCCCTGATTACCTCTTCCGTACTTAATGGATTACCACCAATGTGGTAATTTGTGGGTACCTTGTTTTTCCCAAAGGATATGACTATACATTTTTTGGCGTTCAGTTTAAGGCCATGGCTCTGGCACCAATTATCCATTTCTATGAGGCCTTTCTGAAGGATGCTTGTGTCTGCTGGAGTAGCAATTATGGCGCCCAGTTTGCAGTCATCTGCAAACTTTGTCAGCCACAATCCTCCTATGTTTGCTTGCACCTCGGAAAAATAAATGCCGAACAAGAAGGGTCCCAGGACTGAGCCCTGTGGGACACTGCTTGTGACTGGCTTAGAGTCTGACATGGCTCCAGCAATTCTGACTTTGTGGGTTCTGTCCTTGAGCCAGTTTGCAACCCATCTTGTGACATATGGGTTTACATTTAAGCTGGTGAGTTTGTCAATGATGCCCGAGTGGGGTATTGTGTCGAAGGCTTTTGCAAGGTCAAGGTAGGCTGTGTGAACTGCCTTACCCTCATCAATGGCCTTAGTGACAGTTTCAAAAAAGTCTACTAGGTTCAAAAGGCAGGATCTGCCTTTGACAAAGCCGAATTGGGTAGGATCCATTGTCTGTAGGTTCCCAATGTCTTTGTTTATGAGTTCCATAATGATCCTTTCCATAGCTTTGCAGACCAGGCTCGTCAAGCTTATGGGGCGGTAATTTCCAGGGTCCGTAGAAGCACCTCCTTTGTGGAATGGGACCACTGTTGCTGTTCGCCAATCTTTGGGTACGTATCCTGTAGTAAGGCTAAGATTAAACAGCAGCCTTATGTGTGGGTTTAGTTCCTCTTGGAGTTCATGTAACACACAGCCTGGGACACCATCCGGTCCCATTGATGCTGTGTTTTTAGTTTGGAGAGGGCGGCTCTCACCTGGGCATCTGAGATATTAGGGAGGCTACACTCTGCTGGGATAGATATTTCTCCTTTTGGGGGGGGAGGGGCGGAGAAATTTGCACTGAACCTGTCTGCCAGAATGTTGGCAATATCTGTGGGTTCAGTGTATTTTGTGTCATTTTGGACTAACTCTGAGCATATCTGGGAGTTTCCACCCAGGTTTCTAACATAGCTAAAAAAGGCCCTTGTGATTGTCTTTTGTGTCTTTTGCGATTTTTCTCTCAAAGTTGGCCTTGGATGATTTTATGAGTGATCGAAGTTTTTTGCTAGTACTGATCAGAGATGCCTTCCCTTTTGGGGATTTTGCTCTGTCATGCAGTAGCTTCCTCCTCCTGTTGTAAAGTTTGTTAATGGCTGGGGTCCACCAGACAGGACGCCTGCCTTTGTGGGAATGGGTCTTGGTTTTATTAGGGATTGCATGATCCATGCATTCTTGAAGGTGTCCGTAGAAGGCATTTATAAAGGATTCAGCAGTGTGGGTTGTGGTTTCCACTGGCCCAGGGGCCTTGAAAGATACCACTTCAGTCTTAAGAAGTGTGAAGTTGGCTTTTGAGAAATTCTTCACTGTGGTCTTCTGTGCAGGGGGTGGGGGTGGGATGTAGATTTCCAGTGAGATTAATTTATGGTCTGATCTCACCAATGAGGGGTATACTTCCGGGGTGGAGCATTTTGTCCCCATGTTTGTGATGATCAGGTCTAGTATATTATCTCCTCTTGTGGGAGTGGTGACTAGTTGTTCCATCGCATTTGAGTTTATGAATTCTAGGAACCTTTGGGCTAGGGTGTTGGGGCTTGAGTAATGTTCCCAGTCTATGTTTGGGTAGTTGAAGTCTCCCAATATGATGGTATTTGGAGAGACATTCATACTCTCCAGTGTCTTCAGGAAGGCTGAGTGGGGTTCCTGAGTTTGAGAGGGTGGTCTGTAGCATGCTACAAACTGTAGGGCAGTTTTGCCTATGGTTAGTTGCACCTGGATGGTCTCCGATGCTTTGCGTTGCCACTAACCTGGAGGTGTGGGTATCTTTTAAGAATATGGATACCCACCTCCTTTTGTGGTTCGGTCCAAGTTTTGGGGCCGGAAAGCATGATATGAGGTATAACCTGGTAGTGCTGGGGTGCTCTCAGGAGCCTTGAACCAGGTTTCAGTCACTGCACAGACATCAATGTTCTCCATACTGAGGAGGGCTTCGAGAGCGTGCATCTTGAGGTTTAGACTTCTGGCATTGAGCAGCATTACCCTTAGTTTTTTTTCACTTGTGTTTTCTAGGGAGGTGGGTTTGTCTTTTGAGCCTTGCCTAAAAAAGGCACTACACACACACACACACACACACACACACACACACACACAATGTCCCTGTGAAAAACAGTCAGAGCAACATACCACTATGCCAAATCACCTGCTTTGTGAAAGAAAAATGCTGTGTTACCACCATACATTTTACTGCCAAGGTCCCTGTGCAAAACAGTCAGAGCAACATACCACTACGCCAAATCAACTGCTTTGTGAAAGAGCGGAAGACTGAAACTTAAATGGCTATCATTTAATGAATTCAGTTCTCACCATAGCTGTCAACCTCTTAGCACAAAACACCTGGACAAACCCAGTAATGAGGGAATACAGCCCTCAAACATATTCAGTGAATTCAGTTCTTGTCATAGCTGTCAACCTTAGCACAAAAAACCTGGACAAAGCCAATAATGGGGTAATACAGTCCCAAAAATAAGGACAAATTTCAAATATTCATCTTATAAACTTAGAAAATTGCTAGAATAAAAGGTTGTGTTACTATGTATTTTTTGAAGAATATGAAGTCTGAAATTTAAATGCCTGTCAATTTTACTTCTGATGGAACAAAAACAATTTTGAGCAGAGGCCCAGGGAGAAATACTGCAGACACATGTCTTTATAAAATGGCAGGACACCAAAGCAAATCCACACAAACACAGGGGATAAGATGCAGACTCCACACAGAAGGCACCCCAGCCAAGAATCAAACCAGAAAACCTACAGCTGTGAGGTAATACTGCTACCACTGCACCATTAAATATGCAAGGAATTAAACATTCAGAAACCTGAAGTCTGAAATTCAAATGCTTGTCAATTTTATTTAACATTTGTTAATCAGGACAGTCTGACTTGGAACAAAAAAACTATTTTCAGCAGAGGCCCAGGAAGAAATAATGCAGACATGTCTTTGTAACATGGGAGGACACAAAAGCAAACCCACACAAACACAGGGAGAAGATGCAGACGCCGCACAGAAGGCACCCTAGCCAAGAATCAAACCCAAGAGCCTGCAGTTGTGAGGTAACAATGCTACCACTGCACCATCAAATATCAAGCATTACAGTATTTAGAAACCACAGATATTATGAGGAACAGATCAGATCAAATATGAGGCAAAAATCTGCAATTTTTTTTACAAATATTGGTGGGTAGGGAATTCAGATCCTTAACACCTGCATACAAGCTACAGGGTTCAAGCCCGAGGTATTTGTTTTAGCCACCAGTATATAACAACTGGGGCATTTACACACACACACACACACCCACCCTTCCCTTCCAAAGTGTGATGTAGATCCCATTGTTCCATAGCTCTCTGCGATCCATATGGCTGGGCCATTAAATCCATAACTATAGCTGGTGTGTCCGCCACGCGAGATTCCCGATGAGACTCCAGCCTGCCGACATCGGAGTCCGATCCGTTCCCAGCGGCAGTCTATGCAGTTAAAACTGCATAGACTTCTGGGAGCTCTGCTCTTACATGTTTCCCAGTCCGGACTGCTGCTGAAACAGTCTGCGCATGCTCCAAACTGTCTCAGCAGCAGTCCAGACTAGTGCGCATGCAATTTTTTAAATTTTTTTTATCTTTTATTTTTCTTTTATTTTCTTTCATTTTCTTTATTTTACAGCTGGGGGGCTGCAGTCTGGCAGTCCAATAGCACAGGCCGCCACTGAATAACATCATCAAATTAAAAAGATATAGTTCTTATGTCCCCAAAATAGATAATCTCCTAATGTATGCTGCATGTTGACATCCCATTTGCAAACTCACAAGCAGAAAGGGAGACAAGACGCAACTGGTAGACCTATGCCCACCTTGAATGTATTGAACTAGTAGTCATGTTAATACAAGCTGTACTCTATAAATGCAGACCTGAATGGTATACAACTGTGCACAAAAGACCCCATACTGTTGTAGCATTTTTCACAATATATCTTGAAGGTGCACACTCACATGCCTTCCTCAGGTCAACAAAAATATGTAGACATCACAACTAGGATCCTTTCATCATTTGTATGAATGCAAAAAATCAAAGACTTTTCCTCTTTCAGGATAGAGTCTACCAGTGATCTTCCTGAACTGAATGCTCAAATATTGGATGAAGTCTAACTTCAAGTACCTCGCTCAGGTTATACCACAGAGGCTGAAGTCCTTATCTGTCTGTAATTAAAGCCCATTGCTTGTGGTGGAAATAGGATTGAGTTTGTGGATTATGTGATTAACAGGCATTATCCTGGAATGCTGGCTGATATTTTGGGGCCAGCTTTCTGCTGCACTCAAATTGCTTTTACTTGCACAAAATACACAGGATCAATTTGTCTTTTATCTCAAGCAGATCTCTTAGTATAATCACCTCTCAACTGTCCAGATTTTTGCCTCATATTTTTGGCCTGTTCCTCATAAAAGCTGTAATTTTCTGGCAAATCATTGAAAACTACAGTCACTAAATACATTTGCGTTTAAGACTTCATCAGCTTCAGAAAATATATGCCAATGCAAAACCTCTTACTGAAAAAACTTTCTAAGCTTATAAGAGCAATATTTAAAATATATCCCCTGATTTTAAGCCTGTGTACCCACATTATTTTTGGCTTTGTGAAGATTGTTTGCACATATAGAATGTGAGGTATGCAGTTGTCCATTCTTTGACTTTATCTCACCTGGACTATTGCAATGCTCTATACCTGGGGCTGAGCTTGACTACTTACAGCTGGTATACAACTCTCAGCCAGGTTAATGACTGAAAGTTAATGTCTCCAACATATTGCAAGTGTCCTGTGAAGTCTGCACTAGGTTCCAGTTAATTCAGGAACTGGTTTCAAGATCATATTCTTAACTTGCTTGCTGGTTAGCATTGCCGCCTTACAGCAAAATCCTCTCCGGTTATATCCTCAGCTGGGGTGCCTTCTGTGCGGAGTATGCATGTCCTCCCTGTGGTTGTGCGGGTTTCCTCCAGGTGCTCCGGTTTCCTCCCACATCCCAAAGACATGCTGTAGTTGGATCGGACACTCTAAATTGTCCCTAGGTGTGAGTGTGTGCATTTGTGTGCCTTCTGTGGAAGGTTGGGTGTCAGGCTGGCAACTCAACATCGTAAAGCTCCACTGCCAATCATGAGCAAACAGGTGATCCACTGTGGCGACCCCTGACTGTGAAAAGCTGAAAGAAGAAGAAGTAGAAGATTGTTAACTTGCTTGTCCATTTGAGACCTGGCCTTTCCAATCAGAAGAAGTCAGTGATGCCACAATGTCCTTTTCTGACTTTCTGCTCAGCTTCACCGAGTCTGCTGGTGATTTAAAGGTGTACCTAGAAATATCTGGGACAGATTAATTTGCTTTTCAAGTTTACTGATAGCCTGTTGAACAAATTGCTTTGTTGACTCCAGGAGTGGCTCATTTCCATAGGTCACTTACAGCATTTCCGTGAAATGGCTTTTGGTGCTTTGGGTTGGTATTTGGCTGTCTCACTAAAATACTTATACTTGTAATCCTCTATTGGGTTTTATTGTACTCAGAATTTTACATCTTGTTTTTTATGTTTTTGTATGTCACATTTTAGTTTTTCATCTTATGTAGATTTTATGGTCATTTAAACTGATGTTTTGTTAAAAATCATCTTAACAAATCCAACCATTATTTCATTGTTAGTACAGATTCTTGTCACTATGCCATATAGATCATGCAGATTATCTTAAAATCATTGACAAGGTATAAAAAGCAAACCAGATAACTTACTGCTAGAGGATTTCAATTACCCAAGCATTACATGTCATACTTACTTCTCTAACAATGGATATGCTCAGCATTTCTTAGACTTTGTTAATATAAACACACTGAAACACATTATAAAACTACCCAAGATGCCCTAATATCCATGAATTGGTCCTTTACAGCTTAGATCTTGCTTGTACGCCATACTACATCAACTCATCCTCGCCTTTAAATCTGACCAGAAACAGTGATCTTATCCATCATGCTTAGTGATACCACCCTACCACAGAATCAAGCTATCTTTGGGTCTTCTCCAGGGCAAACTAACAGTGACTTATAGAAAACTCGGACAAAATTGCACAAAACAGTCAGAAATGGACCCAACTTAAGGAGCTGCTGTATTAATCTCCAACTTTTGCAAGGATCTTAGCATCAGAATAGAAAAGTCACCACCTGCCTGTCCTAAATATAATGAAAAAAAATCAAGAAGAAGCCTAACTTGGTGGAGCTCCCACTTTAATAAACTGTATAAAAAAAGATGGAAAATAACAAAAAGTGTTAGGAAACCCCCACCCCACTTACCTCAAGATTGCAATGAAATGCAAGAATGGAACTTACAGGACCACTATTAGGAAATTTAAAGTTTAAGGATTCTAAAGCTACCAAAGGAAACTACACCAAATAACTCTTCATTTACATCAGAAAATTATGGAATAGAGTCCAACAATGCACCAAGCTATTCCATAATAGTATCACACATTCTGAGATCAAGAATACAGCCAAAAGCTTAGCAAACAAATGTAATGTTATATTTACCATGGCTACCCTCATTGCTGCCCCCACTATCCATGAAAACTTAGTTCTCCCTAAAATCATTTTGGCATAAATCTTAGAATCTCTGTCAAAAGCTAAACAATGCAAAAAAAAAACGTGCAGCACAATAACATTCTGGAAAAGAGTTGCTCCTGTGTCATACACTACAAAAGGTACATCTCTTTAGATAGCCATGGTCACGAGAGTATGTGGATAACTCTCACTCTCTATCTTTCTCTTACTGGATCATGATGTTTCCACTATAGTCAGGAAAAGACCAGATGGCTTACCAGGCTCCAGTCTTATCAGTGCCAGACAAGCACTATCTGACTCTCCCTCAGCCTATCCACAGGGATTATGCATGATGTCAGGAGAGCAGCTATTGTGACTTCCCTACACAGAAGAGACCCTATTATGGTTTCAAGAAATTGTAAGTCCATCAGCTTCACCAGCTATATATAAACTCATCAACAGGCATTGCAGACTCACTAATACAAATATAGTTCACATAGTAAATGTACACTCAATGCAATGGGTTTTGTGAAAGCTATATCTTGTCTCCTGAACTTATTGAGCTGATATGAAAAGGTTACAGGGGCTGTAGAAAATGGTGACTGAGTGCTGCTCTTTACATATACCTGGCCAAGGCTTTCGACACTATCCCCTCCCATGCTGGTATTGCTGAAAAATATATAAATGTAATGTAAACCTTATGCTGCCTGTTGGAATGCATATTGACTTTCCAGTAGATCCTTAGCTATGAAAGTTGCTGGTACCCTCTCTGAATGTAAACTTTCAATTAATTGTGTACCATGGGGTTCAGCGCAAGACCCTTTCCTATTAGGTATTTATTTTTCAGACATCCAGGCCAATATCCTCAGATGTGTGCTTGACTATATTTACTGATGACAGTATACTGGGCACTATTATGCAGTCATCCACTGATACAAAACACATCCAGCAAGGGTTGGAATATGCACATTCCTGGCAGTTGATCCTATCTCATACATTATAAAAGGTGCTTCTCTTTAAATAGCCATGGTCATGAGATACATGGATACATATGTGGATAACTCTCTCTATCTTTCTCTCATTGGATCATCATGCTTCCAATATAGTTAGGAAATCATTTTTTCTAGCCCAGTTAATTTACAAGGGAATATCTATATCCCCGAGAGCTCCAGGAATGCATTCTTCCCATTGTACTCATTCCTTATCCGACTCATCAATGAATACTGCGCTCCCTTTATATTAACAAATCCATGAATATTTCTCAGCTGGAAAGACTCCAAAGATTGCTAACCAAGAAAATTAAAGGCATTAAATCATTCAACTATCCTGACAAATTAGCACAACTCTTCTTACACTCAGTAGCTTACTGCCTGCTCTAAGACAACTCATAAAAAAACAATCTTATTGGATCTTCTATTTCTTCACATAACCAGTGGCTGTACAAACTACAAAACTAGCAACCTAAATCTACAGCAGGAAATAAAAAAATACTCACTGGATGAATAGACTCACACCTCAACATATTCCCAGCCTATGGAATAAGTTACTTCTATGGGTCAAACAGTGAATCTTATTTATCTTTAAGGCTAGTCTTGATAATTGGATGGGTAGACATAAATTTATCCCAGGGTTATCATCTATATTTCTGGACCATTTTGGGAGATGGGCACTTGTAGCTATTCACAAAGGATGGTGAGAACTTTTAAGGGTACCTGCTTAAAATTAATTATGGCATCTTTTAGCATCTGTGTTTGCTTGCCTAGTATTGCATCTATGTTCCCAATAAACTTGTATATAGCTAAACATTGTCTAGTTTGTGTGTTTGCTTGTATCATGTTGTAATTGTGTTCCTAAGAACAAATGGACACTACCAGCACAGTCTGCCATTCCAAAGATTCAGTCCCTCTAGTTTACACAACACTGCAGAAATGCATTAGGGGTGATACTTGAATGATGTTAAGTGCCTTCAGTGTTTCTAACAGAATTTCATCTACTTCTGTAACTTCTGCACCACAAAGGTTTAGTCACCAAAATGTTCACAGATACAGAAATGGATCAAGTAATGTCAGTTTCTTGCTCTTGTTTACACTATTGTTCCTCACTGTTTATTAAAACTTTACTCCCTCAGCTACCATATGGGTCACATTCTTCCACAGGGCATACGAGAGTGCTTGTGCCAGTGCATTTCTGTAAGGTGAGAGATGAGTGAGCTGAAAGTCAGAGACATCAACCACACATTGGGGATTACATGTTTAAACAATACCCTCTTATGCATACCTGTAGATTCCAAAGGGTTAGTCTTCAAAGGGTCTTTGTGAAGTCTAGTCATGCCCAGTGTGGCATCTTGGTTATATGGTTATCCATCATTTTTAATCTTTTCCCATACCAGAACCAAGAGTCACCCAAGCCATTTATAAAACTCAGGACACCTAGGTGTAGTCAATGCTTATCACTGTACACTAAAGAAGATGTTGTATCTAATCCTACCAGGTACTTATGGCACTGCCTTCTCAAAGAAATACATATCCACTGAGTTCAGGATTTTCTCACAGTATTCCTTCCTTCTTTTAATAATGTTCCATTCAAGGCAGTCTTTGCATTGAACAGCTAAGACAATGTCTTGTCTCCCTTTTTGAGCTGACTGATGGTTTGCTAGAATGTCTTTGAAGCAACTGGGAAATCATTTCTACACAGCCTTATGAAATTTTTCCTGAGCTCGAGTCTTCATTGCAGTGACTGCTGGAGATACTGCCTGCCATGATAGTTAATATTAGACTACTCTGGAGAACATCCCTACTGGGACAGCATGAAAGTCCTCTTTCTTTAACTTGATGGTCTTTGCAGCACTGTAATCCATAAGTGGGTTCTAGGGTTAACTTCAGCATATGTAAATGACACACCTTTCAGCCACAGATCCTTGTCATTTCCTCATGTAGTGAGGTCTTGAAACAGTCCAGACAGACTCCATACCTTCAATAGCTTCAGATATATGCAAGAAGCTCTTTTGTAGGTGGACTTGAACTCCTCAACTCCTCATGCACAGAAGTATTTAATGGGTATTTCCAGAACTCACTGAACTGCTTTAGGAGGTGCCTTAAGAAACATTTTTTCAACTGTGCATTGTGGGGCTATTTTTTATCTTTCAGATTTTATGTTAATTAGTTATAAGTACTCATATGATACCACAGGCTATATTGCTCTAATTATTCTTTTGTTATTTCTTCAATTTTTTTCAGAACCATAACTAGATTTGAGCAAAGGGAGTGGCTGTCCTTGGGCAAACTGACAGGGAAGGAATGCTGTACTAACATTCATATAAGAAGCAGCAAGCAGCTAGCCACAATTCTAACATTCTAGTAGAAAGTTTTCTGCAGTTACTTTTTGTAAGACCTTTTTTTATGCCCTCTTTGTTCCTCGACTTTTGTTTGAGGGGTTGCCAGTCTAGGGAGCTGCCCAAGACCAGATGACCTAGCTACAGCTATAAACTATATATACCTGGTAGCCATTGGCATGGTAACCCGATGCATACATGAAATAAAATAATTTTTTTTCCGGCAATCGGCGATGTTTAAACGCAGCACAGCCCCGCGCAAACGGGCTGTGCTAAATAAGACATAAAAATAAAGGTTTGTAACCCACAAATGTGGGTTTTATGTAATGCATGGATTTGCAATGCAGGGACTAGCAGACCGAAAACAACATGGCCACCATCTAGTGGTTGCTAAGGGGGGAAGCTGAGTGTAAGACATGTAACTAAGCATTAGTAGGCAATCCTATGTAGATGAGTGGTAGGATAGTGAATCACACTGTCACATAGCAAATGAGCACATTCCGTGTAGTGTAAGAGTTAGATAAGGGGGAGTAACAGAGTAGGAGATAGGTGACATCACAGGGGGGAATGTCAGGAAGAAATCAAGCTCATTGGAGCAAAGTGGTATGTGAAAGATGTCAATCACACAGCATAAAAAGAGGAGTGTCAACAGATAAGCATGGGAAAGTCAAGAAATGGAAGGTGTACACTGTGGCCACACCAAAGTTTCTTGCTGTGTGTGCATGCACGCGTGTGCATGCTGGGAGGCGCGAGTAAGACAAAGTGCGTGCGTGTAAGGCAGAGTAAGCATGTAGGAGCCTGTGTAAAGATCTATTAACCTGTTTGCACTGGTGTGCACGCGTTTTAACCCGACTAAGCAGATTCTAGTCCATGTAAGCATGTGTGTGTGCGTGGTAGCCACTGTGAGCGTGTTTTCGCTGGTATGCGCGCTGCTCCCCCCTGAGGAAACAGAGAAGAAAAAGGAAGCAGAAGAAATAGTAGGAAGCTAGCAGGGAATACTGGTAGAGCTAGCAGGTGAAAACAATTAGAAGCAGGCAATTACACAGGCAAAATACTAGCCTAGCCCAACACTTAAAACACTGCAAACAGCATTAAAGACAGGAGTAAGCTATTAGAAGTGAAAACTGAAAAAGATGCACTCAGACCAAACATGCTAGGGGCTGCCATAGCTGTTATAAAGAGACATAGGAGACTTGCTGAGGGTGGTGACAATGCAAATGCTGCCAGACAACCCACAGTGAGGAGACGGAGAAGAGTGTACAGGCCCAGGGTCACCTACCAGGGGTTACATGAGCTGGAGATAGTGGAGCGCTATAGAGTGGACAGAGACGTCCTGCACAAATTGTTGAGCTGTGCAGGCCATGCTTCACACACAGAACCAACAGAGGGGAACCCATCCCAGTGGAAACCAAGGTATGTGTTAGCCTAAGAATACTAGTAACAGGTACCTTCCAGAGACCAACTGGTGATGTGATGGGGATATCACAGGCATCAGCCTCCAGGGTACTGCACCAGTTCCTGGATGCCATGTCAGCACATGTCGGTGAGCATGTATATTTCCCCAATTCCCGTGAGGTATTGGCCAGCAATATGCCTCTCTTCCATCAAATAGCGGAATACCCTGAGGTAGTGGGTGTAATAGACTGCACGCACATACGCATCAAAGCACCAGCCTGTGAGCGGGGTAGGGCCTACATTAACCACAAGGGCTTCCCCTCCATCAACTGCCAGGTTGTGTGTGATGCCCATGGCATAATAATGAATGTGTGTGCTGGCTGCCCTGGGAGGTACCATGATTCCCATATCTGGCATTTGACGCAGCTGTACC
Organism: Protopterus annectens; assembly: GCF_019279795.1. NCBI lineage: Eukaryota > Metazoa > Chordata > Ceratodontiformes > Protopteridae > Protopterus > Protopterus annectens. The sequence continues at coordinate 1,539,126,093 of NC_056745.1, read as the reverse complement.
AGACATTTGCCAATGGGGACATCCCACATGGTCACCTAGTGGGGGATGCTGGATATGCACTGGAGCCATGGCTGATGACACCCATCAGAAACGCACACACACCTGAACAAGAACGCCATAATGAGGCACACGCACAAACACATAATGGAATAGAGCGTGTGTTTGGGCTGCTCAAGTCACGGTTCCGGTGCCTGGACACATCTGGTGGAGCCTTGCAGTACTCAGCAACTACATGTACCCAAATTGTCATGGTATGTGCTATGCTACATAATATGATTCTGCAAAAACAGCTGCAGCAGGACCAGCATAGGGCCGGGACAAACAGCCCCCCACCATTGCCAAGGCCATCACAGGCAGAGCGTGACTTGGAGGAGGAACAACCTGAGCCTGCCCCAGTAGGCAGAAGGAGGAATGCCCAGTATGCCCTGGCCTTGGCAAAGAGGCAACGCATAACACATACACTGGCTCAGTAGGAACCCTGGGAATGATACCCCTCTCTGACTCACTCATATAGTAACAGGGACGCCTAACATGACACAACCTGCTCTCAAACATGTACAGGGAGTGTAGTATGTGCATCCGACAGAGGCAGCCCTGCAGCACCACCTGAGGCATGATTGCCATGTGTTAAGCAATGTAACACCATCTAGTATATGCAAACATGAAGACCCTGCCTAACATCTCACCCTCACCAAGCATGATGCCACACTATGAAGACAACAATATCAAGTACAATAATTGGTTGAAGTCTTGCTGTTAGCAAGGGGGAACAAATGGCTGACAGCCTGGGATGACATGCTGAGCAAGACATGATGCCCCACCTGCTAGGGATGGCACGCACCCAGCACACCTGGCTGTGTGGATACTGGCAAAGGCTGTTGTCACCCCCACTGTGCCTTGAATAGGTAAGGCTGGAAACACAAACCCACCACCATAGGTAGCACAAGGGATAACAACCTGGACGTAATGCTACCCAACACCAGAAGTCTAACCTGCAAGGTGCATGCAGACCAAACCCACCACAACATGGAGAATTGTAATATCTGTTCTGTAACAGAAACCTGGGTCATGGCCCAGAAGAGCACCCTAATACTACCAGGTTATGCCTCATACCATGCTCTTCAGCTCCAAAACATGGAACACACTACAATAGGAGTGTGGCTATCAGTAATTGTCAAGGATAACCACACCCCCAGGTTGGTACCACAGCAAGAAGCAGCATGGACTATCCATGGGCAAGTAACAGTGGCTCAAACTGCGTCCCTGTTTGCAGCCTAAAACAGACCACACTCACAAACCCAGGAAACCCAGCCAGCCTTCCTGAAGACACTGCAGAGTATGAATGTCTCAACAAATACCAAACAAGGCACACACAAAGTATGACATAGGTGGCAATCCATTATGTATGGAAGAAGTAATCAGGGACCTAGGGACACAAGTGGACGGTAACCCATCATGTGACACTCACATTGCCAAGGTGGCCAGGAAGACCTGCTATATTGCCCACCTTAATATGAAAGGATGCACATGTAGATCAAGAGAGGTCACTGTGCCCCCATACTCTGTCCTTATCAGGCCCATACGTGACAACAATGCCCCAGTTCGGATGTACCTTACCCTATACCTGCATCAGTTATAAAGACCCCAAATGTACCTCACCAACAGGATAAAGGGTCCAAACATTTGACATCTGCAGCCTGGCTGAAGAAACCACAGCCCAATTCACAAGCATACTGCCCAGTCAGAGGCGATGTATGCCTGATGTACAAGGCCATGTCCAATCCAGAATGAATGGACATGCTCCACTGCAGAAACCCCAAATCCAGCAGAGACACCACAGTGAGATATCTGAACCTCCATACATAGATAAATAGGATGTGCTGGAGGGACAGATCCATAACCCAGAGGCTCCTTACACTCTGGAACAGAATCCCAGTCCATGATAGGCTGAGCTCCACACTCATACTCAACAAGAGAAATCTGGTGAAGTGCATGGGAGATAGTAGGTGTACACTGGGGGCCATCCCTGTGTCACATCTAGTAAAGTCAACCCTACATGGGCGCAATATGCACATTGCAAGGGGTGTCGAAACTCACACACAGTCTGTCCATGCTCAAACAAGGCCAGGGCAGATAGCCTAGAATGAACCTATGAGCCTATGATGATACAAATTGTTCAGGACACAAAGGATTATCACACAGCTGTCCTACCTGATGGTAGGAACCATGGTGATAATCCACAAATATGCTCTGCAGTACTGTAATATCACAAACAATACACCAAACCCACACACATTGCCAACATCCAACCTAACAGATTCTTTGCAAACTCCCCACCAGCACCTAACTGCCAAATATCTATCCCAGCAGAGTGCTGGCCCCCTGACATTGCAGATGCTGAGGTAACAGCCAGCATCTACAAAGCACACCACACAGCATCAATGGTACCAGATGGTGTCCTGGGTTGTGTCCAACAAGTACTGTAAGAAGAATGGAACACCAAATAGCACTACTGCGCACTATCAGTCTTACCACAGGATATGTACCCAAAGAGCAGTGTACAGCAACAGTGGTCCCTCACCACAAAGGTGGTGCCTGAATGGATACTGCAAACTATCACCCCCTCAACCCTGACTATCTAGGTTGGTAAAGTAATGGAGAGGATGATCATGGATCCCAGGAATAATGAGATTGGGTACCTACAGACATTGGACCCTACCCAGTGTGACTGTCATAGGGCAGATCCTGCCCCTTACACATGTTTGACTCATGTGAAATGCACACCAAGGCCATTGATGTGGGGAATGTGGATCACACAGCCTATCTGGACCTTGCTAAACCCTTCCATACAATACCCTAGTTGGTCAGTACAGATAAGCTCACCAGCCTAACTATAAACCCCTATGCAAGTAGATGGGTTGCAAACCAGCTCAAGGACAGAATTGACCTGGTCAGACATGCTGCAGCCTTGTCAGACTGCAAACCAGGTACAACTGACATCCCACAAGGCATGGTCCTGGAACCTCTCTTGTATGCTATATATGTCACATAGGTACAGGCCAACATGGAAGGACTCTGTCTGAACAGGTTCGCAGAGGACTACAAACTGCCCACCATATTGGACCCGCCAGCTGACACAAGCAACCTACAAAAGGCACACATAGAAAGAGGCAAGTGGTGCCACAGCCATGTCAACAAGCTAAATGCAGAATAGTGTATAGTCATCCCCTGTGGAAACACAGTACATGGCAAGAAATTACCACATAGGTGTTAACCCAGTAAGTACATCAGGAGCAATAAGAGACCTGGGGACACAAGGTGATAGATATCCTGCATGTGACAACCATGTGTCTGTAGTGGTTACAGAAACATACCATATACCCACCTAATCATGAAGGTAAGTACAGCTAGGTCAGGGTAGGTCAATGTGCCTCTCCAGTCATCCATCAGCAGCCTCACAATTGTGTACAATGGCCTTTCAGGGATGTACTTTAGCAGACACCTGCATCAACTGGAAAGATCCCACAAATACCCCACCAGGAGGATCGCAGAGCTGTAACAGATGCCATGTGTCACCTGATTAAACAAACTGCACTCCACACAGTGCCATACCACCTGGCTGGAGGTGAACTGTGCCTGATTTATAAAGCCATGACCAAGCTGGTATCAATGGACATTTGGCACCATGTAAAATCTGAATGCTGGTGACCTATGCAGCTGACAGACCTGAACCCCAGCACAGACATAAACAGGACATGCTGTACCGATTGGTCCATAACCCAGAAGCTCACTCCACTCACGACTAAACTCCCAGTATAGGTTATCCAGGGAGTCCCTCATTGACTGTCATCCAGAGGAATCATGATGACTGGATGGGAGATGGTAGGTGTACCCTGGATATCACCTGTATGTCACGGGTAGACAGAGGCACAGCACACTAACCTTGACATATGTCATGGCAAACATCAGTAAATGTGTGTTGAAGGACAAACACTCTCTGACTAGCATTACAAATGGACTAGGGCACATGGCCATTGTTTGTCACTGTCCACACAAGTTGTGGAATACATTAACAATGTCGGACAATCATGTACTATGCTGTCCATATCTGAACAAAATGCAACATGGTCATATCTGCACAACTGGCCCTCAACCAGTCTGGTGTGCTCACTATAAATATTACAAACAGTGATAGGACTGAAACCGATCATACTGTCCACCACAGTGAAAGTACTGCACCAGTACACTATACGACAATACACTGTTTGGTCAGTAGGAAAGGATGTTGGCAACTGTATGCAAACTATTCCATGGTGACCCTGCAGGCACAGCATAATGCCTGTTAGGTTCAGACACAAAGCAGTTGGGCAGTAAGAACACAACCTGATGTCCAACACTCAACTGTACATGTGAAATATAGATGACGTCCACACACAAACATAAATGTGGTGGACCACAGATCCCAACATAAGGAAAGTTCACACTGGGCATGCTCGCACACTTAGATACATGAGACGTGTCAGTCAAGAAGCCATAGAAACTGTGAACTGGGCATGCTCACACATTTAGGCCATGTCACAGTTCAGCAGTTGCTTACACATATCTGGCATTTGTATGTGTTAACACAGGAACCTCCCACAATGCAGAAATCTGCCCAGTGCACACAGTGAAATTAAAACAGAGACATAAGTAAAGTACTGGATCCCACTCATATGCAAACATCTTCCACAGTACACAAGTTGTTCATAGAGATAGGGAAAGCTATGGCAATAAAGACCCACAAACAGTATATGAGCAACAAATACTTGCATCTGACAGGTAAACATATGGCCGTAGAGTGTAATACTAGGCCTTTGTCCCTAGGGAATACAGAAGGCTATCCACAGTGTATTTGGCATCTGCCTCCACAGTACAGTAGGCCACTGTGCCTGTGCAAAGATAATGCATAGATATGCTCTCCCCTGTACTGATGGATAGTAACAGATGTACATACCTCTTCATACATAATGATGTCAGCACACTATACATATGTCAGGAGCACAAATTATGCCCAGTAATTTGAATAGTGTCATAATATAGTTAGGTAGGGGTTTGAATTCTGCAAGTGCTCAGTGTGTGTGTGAATGTCTGTGGGGGAGTAGTGTGTGTGCAATTCCACATGGAAGAGAAATGTTCCTTTTGGCAACTAGTACAACACAACACATGCTGCATATTCCACTGTCTAAACACTGATGATGTCAGCACCCTATAAGTACAGCAGGAGAAAGCAATCCTCCCAGTAATGCAAATAGCATGCTCCGCTACTTTGTCTTTCACAAGTGTCATAACATAGTTAGGTAGGGGTTTGAATCATGCAAGTGTTCAGTGTCTGTGTGTGCAATTCCACGTGTAAAAAAAATGTTCCTTTTGGCAACTAGTACAACACCACACATGCTGCATATTCCACTGTCTAAACACTGATGATGTCAGCACCCTATAAGTACAGCAGGAGAAAGCAATCCTTCCAGTAATACAAATAGCGTGCTCTGCTACTGCGTTTCCCACAAGTGTCATAACATAGTTAGATAGGGGTTTGAATCCTGTAAGTGCTCAGTGGGAATGTGTGTGCAATTCCATGTGTAAGAGAAATGTCCCTTTTGGCAACTAGTACAACACAAGACATACTGCAAATTCCACTGTCTAAACACTGATGATGTCAGCACCCTATAAGTACAGCAGGGGAAAGTAATCCTCCAAGTAATGCAAATAGCGAGCTCTGTTACTGCATCTTTCACAAGTGTCATAACATAGTTAAGTAGGGGTTTGAATCCCCCAAGTGCTCAATGTTTGTGTGGGAAAGTAGTGTGTGTGCAATTCCACGTGTAAAAGAAATGTCCCTTTTGGCAACTAGTACAACACAACACATGCTGCATATTCCACTGTCTAAACACTGATGATGTCAGCACTCTATAAGTACAGCAGGAGAAAGCAATCCTTCCAGTAATGCAAATAGCGTGCTCTCCGACTGCGTCTCTCACAAGTGTCATAACATAGTTAGGTAGGGATTTGAATCCTGCAAGTGCTCAGTGAATGTGTGTGGGGGAGTAGTGTGTGTGCAATTTCCCGTGTAAAAGAAATGTACCTTTTGGCAACTAGTACAACACAACACATGCTGCATATTCCACTGTCTAAACACTGATGATGTCAGCACCCTATAAGTACAGCAGGAGGAAGCAAGACTCCCAGTAATGCAAATAGTGCACTCTGCTACTGCGTCTCTCACAAGTGACATAACATAGTTAGGTAGGGGTTTGTATCCTACAAACGCCATGTGTGTTTTTGTCACACAGTTTGTCCATGTGTGTGGGGTGTTGTTCCCAATATTGCACGATATACATTATATCAGTAATGTCAATGCACACATGATGTATGTGTGTGCCACCTACACATATGTACCTGTGAACTTCAATAGTTCCCATGTCTGAAGCCTGCCTCATGTGAATACATGGAATATGCATTAGACAACTGTATGACTGTGGTGTTCTGTGCAAGGGCTGCATGTGGTATGTGAATATACAGTGTAAGTTGTAGATGGTGACATCCCACCAGCGAGGGATACACGACTGGTCTGGAGCATATAGTCCACATGTTGGTGATGAACAGGTGCAGCATGTTGTCACCTCTTGTGGGAGTGGTAACAAGTTGTTCCATAGCAATGCAGGGAATGAATGCTAAGAACCCTTCAGATAGGGTCTTGGAGCTAGAGTAATGCTCACACTCTATGTTTGGGTAGTTGCAGTCCACCCATATAATGGTGTTTGTAGAGACCGTCATATTCCCAGTGTTGTCAGGAAGGCTAAGTGGGTTTCCTGGGTATGGGAGGATGGTGTGTGCCAGGTTATGAACCTGAAGGCAGTCTAACCCACTGTTAGTTGCACATGGATAGGCTCTGATGCTTTCTGCTGTGCCACAAACCTGGGTGTGTGTGTATCTGAGGTGCCTTTGGATACATCCCCCCTGTTCTGGTTTGGTGCATGTGTAGGGGACGACAAGCATGGTATGAGGTATGACCTGGCAGTGATGGTGTGCACCTGGGAGTTTTGTACCAGGACTCTGTTACTGCACGGATATTGCTGTACCCCATGCTAAGGACAGTTTCCACTGCATGCATCTTGAGGTCTACATTGCTGCTGTTGAGTAGCATTACTATTAGTGTCCTATCCCGTGTGATACCTGTGTAGGTGGCTATGTAATGTCAGCCTTGCATACAAAGGCACTATGTGTGTAGCAACAGCCTCTGCCAATATACAACGGCCCATGGGTGACAGGTGCAAGCGGTTCCTAGCAAAGCAATGTGGCTTGTCCAGCATGTAATCCCATGCTGACAGGCATTGGATCCCCTTTGAATGTCACCGAAACATACGGTAATTGTAGAAACTGATCATCCCGTCTACATAATGTGGCAGCATTCTTGGTGAGGGTAAGATGCTACTCAAGGTCAGGGTCATACCAGCCTGTGCCACAAGCTCAGAGAGCCCCTCTATGTCCCCTAACATGTAGTCCAGGGAGGTGCATCACAGGTCATACACACTGGCACAGACAATGACTGAGTCATATTTCTACATGCCTTGGAGTGACCTGTATGCTTGTGTTATGTGGTGGATCATAGTGCCCGACGGGCATCTCAGCATGACCTTCACCTTGTTCAGCCTGGTGAGCAGGACCTCAGTGTACCTGATGATAGAGGTACCTCATACAACTGTAGCAGGTGTGTTGTCAAGCCATATGGCCTGTGACTGTTTGGCACACAGACTTTGTGAGCTATGTGTTACACATGCTCTGCTCCGGCTTAACGTTTGTTTGTGTCTCTGCTTTGCAGGTGTCAGCTGCTTAGGCAGGATGCTATTCTGAGAGTCCAAGAATGTACCTGTGTGTTTCTGTGTTTGGATTGTAGTTGTGGCAGGTCTATGTGAGACTGGTACTGTATTCACTGTAGTATCCCACTCCACCTGACAGGGTATGCCAGTACTGAGTTAAGAGAGCTTAGCCCCCAGTGTGGCTATGTGGTTGCATCTCTCACATGTGTTGTAGGTGTATGGGAAGGGGAGAGGGTTGTCTGTGTACATGAGGCAGCTGTAACATTGCCACATGACTCACAGATTCACCAACTGGACCAGAGAGTAGATTGACAGGTGACCTTTGCACATGCTACCATAGCATTGTGAATCCCATACTAAGTAACGACACATAGGGCCAATGGGGAACAAGGTACTCAAGGTGAGTATGTGAGGGTGTAGTGCTCGTGATTTGTTAGTGCTAGCATATATGAATGCTGTCTTGAGCAAATGCGAGGTAAGTCATATGCAATGTGTTACAGGCAACCTACATGCAAACAGGACAAACAGTGATGTTCTGTCAAGTGAGACATGGGCATCAGTACAGTAAGCAATACAGATGTCACTAGGGATCCACAGAGGCACTGTAAATCTGCACTGCAGGTGGAATCAGTGTTTCAGGAACATAACAAGCAAACATGCATACAAACAAAGCTACATACAGCAGGCCTGTATGTACACTATGCTACAACAAACAAGGTGTACAACTTCCAGTAGCTAACAGTGCATATATGCAGGCACTATAAGCCTGTACCCAGACATTCACAGGTCAGACGGGCTGGGTCCAGCCCCACCCCCCACAAGTGTATAGACCATGTACCTTCGTAATGTTGAATAACTGGCCTGATACCCAAGTGCTTATACCTGTAATAATACACATTTCAAATAACAGACACTGAGCCCTCACTCAGCAGTTCCAGACTTAGTATGATGTATGCTACCTGTCCTGGCACCACAGTATCCTTGACATGTATGGAGACTCTCCCTCCTGTCATAGTTAGTTCTGTGTTTTGGTGCTATCATGCATGGTATGAGGTGTGACCTTGTAGTGCTAGTGTGCTCTTGTGAGTCTTGAACCTGTTGTGTATTACTGCACAGATATCAACATCCTCAAACATCCTCATTGCAGAGTCGATTGTGGACAGCATGCAACTCACAGTTGACATGACCATCATTGAGTATCAATATGTACATTTTCGTATCCCCTGTGCTACCTATGTAGGTGGCCATCTCTTGACAGCCTCACCACCAGTATGCAAAGATGTGCAGACAGTACACTATGGTAATTACTATGGGTGTACAAAACAATACAATGACATTCATACTGTAACTGCATCAGGCATGCTGGGATATACCCACAATGATATCATTACACTGTACTGTTGTCAACATTATACTATTACAACACTTCTATGTAGTCACCCTGTGCATCAGCACCATGTTAACCTGTACCTGCACTGATGTTACAGATTGCAGGAGGTGGTACAGTTTCATCATATGCACAGGGTGTGTACCTGGTATGCCTGAGTCTGCCACTGATACAACCAACTGACGTGTCTGTGTGTGTGTGTTGGTGAGGGACAGCAGTACAAGATGGGGCAATGTTGATGCAGTGTGTGCATGTATGCGGTAGCCCTAGGTGTTATCAATTCGCATGTGTGTATGCATGCACACAGTCCCACTTCATGGCTGCCATATACAGGTGTTTGTGGACAGCCACAGACTGTACCTGCCAGGTCATGCAGATCACTGTCTGTGGCCACAGACACGGTACCTGTGCCTGGCAGGGATGCTACGGACCGTATCAGGTAATAAGCCAGACTGGGTACTGTCATCAGAAGCAGGTGGTTGGTGACTGGAGACAGGTCCCTGTTGGGAATGTCCAGAGCCACGTGCACATGGTCTCCTGGGACGGTCTGATGACAGCTGCTGCTGGCACTATGTGAGCGGCTGCGGGCCTGTTGTCGTCTGCGATGGCTGCCAGCTGCTGCTGTTGCTGGCATACGGCCACGTCGAAGCCTCAACCGTCCACCATTGTCCTGGCTCATGGACATGTAGTTGTGGAACAGATCTAATGTGTCCCCCCAATGTCTGTCAATGACCTTGGTGAAGTTACGGATGGCAGCCACAACATCACGCATACTGTCACTCATAGCTGTGCGACATGCTCTCAGCTCCCTCAGACCCTGTCTGTTGTACCGTTCCATATGTGACTGTGCCTGCATTACAGCCCGAAACATAGCTGAGGTTGAAAGACCTCTGTGGGCACGTTTTACAGGGGCGGTACACCCATGGATGCTCCCACAACAACCCCTGGACATCTGCCTGTGTGGTACCATGTCAGGACCCTGGCCATGGCTGCTGTGTGGGGATGCATGTGCCACCGATACCACATTACCCTGGTCAATGCCCACTGTATCCTGTCTGTCACCTAGGGACATTGGTGACAAGGGATGTATTGGCAAGATGACTGTGCGCATTGATGGGGTCGACAGCTGTGTACTGTCAATTGGCTGACCAATGACGGACCCTGGCACACCTCCCTGTGCCATTACACAGGTATCATCACTATCGCTATCCACAGCAGCTGATTCAGGTTCCCTGCTGCACAACACCAGAGCAGCACCAGAACCTATGGGAGTAAGACAGGAAACACAGTTTACAATGTGTACACAATGTCACCACTGATACACACATGGGCACATGGGCACATGCACACATGGGCATATGCACACATGGGCACATGCACACATGCACACATGCACACATGCACACATGGGCACATGGGCAGATGCACACATGCACACATGGGCACATGCACACATGCACACATGGGCACATGCACACATGCACACATGCACACATGCACACATGTACACATGGGCACATGCACACATGCACACATGAGCACATGCACACATGCACACATGCACACATGCACACTCCTCAGTATATGAGATATCAACACACAGACACAAACATACCTGCAATCAAACACATAGCACTACTGCTTCAGCCTATTATTACTATTAGTATCAAGAGTATTGAAGGTAATGTTATTAAACACTCACCAGCATGGATAGGCTGCCTTGCTGTTACACCAGAGGGACCTGCAGAAATGAGACATTTGTTGTCAGTGGGCACAACTGTGTCATTGATACTGTGAGTATGATACAGTTCAGTAGTGCAACAGTTAGCTTCCACAGGTCTACTGCTGATATTGAGAATATCACTCTTGCACAATAATAACCAAGATTACAGCTACAAACCGAGAACACACCTCACACATGCATAACCTAACAGTGTACAGAATGGTCAACTATACACATGGCATGTTACCTGCATGCTCCGTGTCCTGCTGCTGGGTGGCTCCAGCCTCCATCATTGCACATGTATGCTGCTGCTGTTGCTGTTGGGCTGGAGCCACAACACTTAGGAGTAGTCCCTCCAGTCTGGTGAGGGGGGGATGTCTAGCCACCCCACCACCTGTGGCAAGCTGCTGCCTGTGGATATCTGACGCACGCTGATGGACATTTCTAATTAAATCACTGCAGTGATGGCGTACCTGCTCATATGTCCGGTTATGTGTGCCTATGTCATTTACCCGACGGACCAGGTCTTGCCACAGTGCAGCCCTCTCCTGCTGGTTCTGGCTGGTGCGGGAAAAGAGTATTGTGAAATCCCGCACCAGGTTCTGGTGTATCTCTTCCTCCTCCGCAGCAGAGTACACAGGGTTTCGCTGGTGAACCATAGCCCTGAAAAGGAGAAGGAAAATATGTCAGCAATATCTGTCAGCAAACTATGGCACACATAATACACATAATACTCGACTGCAGTGATATAACGTAACCACCATATATAGCATCTGTCTGTCTATTGGGGGATACACATGTAAATGACCAGATATCAGTGCTCATCTGACAACTGTGCAACAGTACCTGCCACACTCCATACGACAGACTAGTATACTGCAGCAGTCAGCACACTGGTTCATGTCCAATGCACAACTTCACACTGGGGGTTTGTATCAAGGTACTGTATGGGGAACATTATCAACCCATGCACTGCATGCACTGCACGTTGCATATTTCACTGGTAATGCACACTACTCTTACTTGCCATAACCCTACCTACACCACAGTGACATACAGGGTAACACAGCACAACATATGGCAATGTAGTATGTGTTGATCGCAATACCTCACACATCTGTCTCTGGCCTCACACCAAGGACACACACTACCATGACAGACAGACAGTCATGGTGAGCAATCGCACCAGTACATAACATGCACCCAGTCACTGGCACACTCATTCCACCTCACATATTTGGTTTGCAATGTGTTCATGGGTGTGCATTGTGTCTTAGGTAGGTAGTATACTTTTGGCCCTGGGCCTACAGCAGCATACTGTTATGCTACCCTGCGCTTGTGACACATGTGTTATGATCGTACCTGCTCCTTACAAACAGTTACACAGGGTGACTCATATGGCATATTACCTATCTGCATAACATTCAGCAGGGGTATGTCTGACATCTACTCATGGGGAGCCTTGCTTCTTAATTCTGTGTGGTTTACTCCAGGGTATGTCGTTTCTGTGGGTAGGGACCTGTAGCTCCACCATGTGCTCTATACTGCAGTTAATAGGATGACAGACATAGGCAATTTGTGTTGTGGATGTTGGAGGTGTTACCATGGTTGTTGGACAACTGTCATGGGTGTGACCGAAATATGTATATCCAGCAGTGGTAACCTCTATGTAGGTAGTCTGTGTGTGCTCTGTGGTCTTGTCAGTCACTCTGCATAGGTAATGTGTTTGAGTGCATTGACACAGTTACTTGCGTATATCGGTGTCCTTCTCCATATCTGTAGCAGTCAAGGGAGGTACATACTGTGTAGGACATTGTGGGGTGTAGAGGGGTACAGTGAACTACATGTCCATAGCAGACACACCATGTCCGCTGACACATTCCATGTACAGGTATTACAGGACTAGTGTGCCACTGTGTATATCAATGGGGAGCCTATTGTACACTTGTTGCCCCTGTTCCCCCCTGACACATGCAGTGGTGGGCAGGCATGCACATATGTGGTGGTTACTGGTGTCAGTGTTTTGGAATGGGGTATGGTACTCCAGTATCCACACTGGTGATCACTCCATGCCTTTGTCACCAGGCACCTGTTGCAATACATCTGCACACATGTGCTTCACTCAGTATATATATATATATATATATATATATATATATATATATATATATATATGTATATATCTGTATATATACATATATGTTTGTGTATATATATATATATATATATATATATATATATATATATATATGATATGTATATATAGATATAGATATATACATATAGATGTGGGAAGAGGGGGGAGAGAGAGAGAGAGACAGAAGGAGAGTGAGAGTGAGAGGGGGTGGGACAGAGAGAGAGAGATAGTCATATACAGACATATCTGTTGTCAGTCAGATCTGTCTGTATATGTATATGTATCTACATATATCTATATATGTATGTGTGTATTACATATATCTGTACATACATATTCTATCAATCTCGATGTCTGTGCAGTAAGTGAAACCTGGTTCAAGGCTCCTGAGAGCACACCAGTGGTACCAGGCTATACCTCGTATCATGCTTTTTGGCCCCAAAACCCGGGCCAAAACAAAAAGGGAGGGGGAGTGTCCATATTCATGAAGGACACCCACACCTCCAGGTTAGTGGCAATGCATGAAGCATCAGAGACCATCCAGGTGCAAATAACCATAGGCAAACCTGCTATACAACTGGTAGCATGTTACAGACCACCCTCCCAATCTCAGGAACCACAGTCAGCCTTCCTGAAGACATTGGAGGATATGAATGTCCCACCACACACCATCGTATTGGGAGACTTCAACTACCCTAACATACACTGGGTGCATTATTCTAGCCCAAACACCCTAGCCCAAATGTTCCCAGAATACACTAAGTCAAATGTAATGGAACAGCTGGTCACCTCTCCCACAAGAGGAGATAATATACTAGACCTGATCATCACAAACATGGGAACAATGTGCTACACACCGGACGTATACCCCTCACTAGTCACATCTGACCACTAGCTAAGCACCCTGGATATACATATCCCACCTCCCCACAACACAAAAGACTACAGTGAGAAACCTCTCAAATGCTGACTTTACACTTCTTAAAACTGAGTTGGTATCCTTTAAGCCCACTGGGCTAGTGGAAACCACATCCCACAATGCAGACTCCTTCACAAATGCTTTCTACGGACATCTCCAAGAATGCATGGATCATGCAATCCCAAATAAAACCAAGACCCTCTCCACCAAGGGAAGGCGTCCTGTCTGGTGGACCCCAGCCATGAACAAATTGTATAACAAAAGAAGGTAGCTACTGCACGACAGAGCAGAATTCCATAAAGATAAGGCATCTCTGATCAGCACTAGAAGAAAGCTACGTTCTCTCATACAAACATGCAAGGCCAACATTGAGAAGAAAATCACTATGGACACTACAGATAACCACAAGGCCTTCTTCTGCTATGTTAAACACCTGGGTGGAAACCCTCAGATATGTTCAGAGTTAGTTCACAGTGACAAAAACTACACTGAACACACAGATATTGCCAACATTCTGGCAGACAGGTTCAGTGCAGATTTCTCCCCTCCCTCACCCCTAAATGAGGAATTACTTATCCCAGCTGACTGTAACCTCCCTGTCATCTCAGCTGTCCAGCTGAGAACCACCCTCAGCAAAGCTATAAAAACAGCATCAATGGGACCCGACGGTATCACAGGTTGCATGCTACGTGAACTCCATGAGGAGCTAAACCCGCACATATAATGCTATTTAATCATAGCCTTACTACAGCATATGTACCTGGACACTGGCATACAGCAACAGTAGTCCCACTCCACAAAGGAAGCACCTCTACAGACCCTGGTAACTACCGCCCCATAAGCTTAACCAGCCTGGTCTGCAACGCTATGGAAAGAATCATTATGGAACTCATACACAGAGTCACTGAGGACTTACAGACACTTGATCCCACCCAGTTTAGCTTTGTAGAGGGCAGATCCTGCCTTTTGAACCTGGTTGACCTTTTCAAAACAGTCACTAGAGCCATTGACAAGGGCACAGCAGTCCATACAGCCTACCTGGACTTGGCTAAAGCTTTCGACACAATACCCCACTCTGGCATCATAGACATGCTCAACAGCTTAAATGTAAATCCATATGTCACAAGATGGGTTGCAAACCGGCTAACGGATAGAAACCCTACAGTCAAAATCATTGGTGCCATGTCAGACTCAGAGCCAGTCACAAGTGATGTCCCACAGGGCTCTGTCCTGGGACCCCTCATTTTCGGCATTTATTTCTCAGATGTGGATGCAAACATGGGAGGGTAGTGGCTGACAATGTTCAAAGATGACTGCATACTAGGCACCATAATCGATACACCAGCTGACACATACATCCTACAGAAAGGCCTCACTGAAACCGACAACTGGTGCTGGAGTCATGGCCTTAAACTGCATGACAAATACTGTATAGTCATACCCTTTCGGAAAGACAAGGTACACACATATTATCACATAGACAGTAACCCACTGAGTACAGACAAAGTAATCAGAGACCTGGGGATACAAATCGATACTGACCTCTCATTTGACACCCACGTTGCCAAAGTGGTTGGATAGACTTCCTACCTTGCCCACCTTATCATGAAGGGATTCACATCCAGATCAAAGGAGGTCATTGTACCCCTATACTCCTCCCTTATCAGGCCCATGACTGTGTACTATGCCCCATTTGCTATGTACCTCACCTGGCACTTGCAACAGCTAGGGGGACCCCATAAGTATCTCACCAGGAGGATCAAGGGTCTCCACCAAATGTCATATGCTGTCAGACTAAAGAAACTACAGCTCTATTCCATAGCATACCACCTACTTAGAGGTGATCTGTGCCTGACGTACAAGGCCATGTCCAATCAGGAATTGATGGACATGCTCCACCTCGTAAAATCCAAATCCATCAGAACCACAAGAGCTACAGATTTAAACCTCAGCACAAATATTAATAGGACATGCTGTAGGGACAGATCCATAACTCAGAGGCTTCCCATACTGTGGAACAGGATCCCAGTTCATGTTAGGCTGAGACCCTCACTGACTCTCTTCATGTGAATTCTTGATGAGTGTATGGGAGATCATCGGTTTATATCAGGGGTCATCTCTGTGTCACTACTAGACAGAGGCACAGTAAACTAATGCTATTATGTATGGGGGTCTTCACTGTGTCACTACTATACAGAGGTGCAATTTTCTAAATCTATTCTGTACACTGTGTGCAGATAGCCCAGTACTATACTATAACACTGTGAAACTATATATGTCTATGTATTTCTACATCCCTCTCTATCTATGTATACACATATGCATATTATATATATATATATATATATATATATATATATATATATATTTTATATATATATATATATATATATAGACATACATATCTCGATATACATACGTATACACATTATATATATATATATATATATATATATATATATATATATTTTATATATATATATATATATATAGACATACATATCTCGATATACATACGTATACACATTATATATATATATATATATATATATATATATATATATATATGTATATACATATATATATATATATATATATATATATATATATATATATATATATGCTCCTTTTTAGTTCCACATATGTATACACAGTAACGTACTGATGAACATCCATTACTGTACAACCTACTTGTACATTGCACTACAACCTACATTGCTATGTGCACATAGCTACCTTCACATACATATGTATGTAGAGCCTTCAGTGACAGTTGCAGTATGTCCCTGGCCCTATGCACATCTTCATATACATAGATACAGACCAATAACACATCTGGAGGGTTCACAGTATGTAGACTATTATACTAGTACTTTACATTACCTGTGTTTGTTGCAGCTGTTTGCGTAGGCTTGCAGTTACTTGGCCTGCTGTCAACCTCTTTGTTTTGTTGTTACTGTTTTTTTATTTTTTTTATTTTTTTCTCTTTCTCTTTCTTTCTTTCTCTCTCTCTCTCTCTCTCTCTCTCTCTCTCTCTCTCTCTCTCTCTCTCTCTCTCTCTCTGTCTCTACCTCCAGAGGGTGCAATGAAAGTATTGCATCTGTGGACTGGGAGTACAGGATGCTTTTGTAGGTATCTGCACATGTCCATGTGATGGCCTCTGCACCAATTGTTAGCCAGCATTTACTAATTGCATGCAGCCTGTTGTGTAGTGATTGCAGTTCTCACTGTGATTTCAGGACAGTGCTATAAAAAGGTCTGTTAGGTAGGCGTAGCCCTTTCAGATTATCAGGGTGGGGACCATGCTGGTTTGCTGTGGACACTGTTATGTGAGTGTAAGTGTTGGTATGTCTCTCATATTTCAGGCTGTGTTGTAGACACTGCAATGCATGTTGTTCTGTAAGCTGAGTATTCCTTCCTCCAGTGTCCTCTTCTCCGTGTGTATGTAAACTGACACCTACAACTAGAAATGCTGTGTATATGGGTGTGTGTGCTTTCCTGTGGGGATTGTGGTGTAACTGGTATATAGCAGTGGCTCTTGCAATCTGTTGCTATGGCTTCATTATTTGCCCTTTACATTCATTCCTTGTATGCCTGCTAGGTGTCTTTCCTGTAATGTGTTGCTATGGCTTTCCTATTTTTCATTTACATTCACAGCTTGTAATGCTTGCTATATCTGTTTGGGCAGCAATTCCCTATGTGTTTGTTGTGGTAGGGTGTTACTGCATGCAGTGTGGTCTGGCCATGGTGTGTGCCTTGACACTTACAAGGGTATTTGATCATGCCGCTGAGCAGGTCTCAGATACTCTCAGGTGCATCTTTTATCAGCCTCATGGAATGGTACATATCAGTGGGATACTCCAATGAAATATTCTGATATTCTGCAGTTGTGACTGTGGGTTATTTTGAGCATATGTATTACTACACCATTTGTGACGTGCAAATAGTGCATACTTTCAGTAATTCATAGTTACCATTGCATGTGTAGTTACACCTTTCTGCCTACTGTTAGTATATTTCACAAGGTGTCAGTGGGGCACAGTTGACATTTGTTTTCACATCAGGGACATCTCTGTAACTCAGTCACAGTTGCTATGTCTGGGCTCTTAACTATTCAACTATGGCAGTGTTTATCATGCTCTGAGTATGTGTGTGGCTTGCCAGATGCTACTGTGACATTATTACCTACTAGCTACCAACCAGCATGGCTGTGTATCATCACACAGTACTATTTTACAAATCCACTAGATTTGACAGTAAATATACATGACATGCTTTGTGTACTAGACTTGCTATATTCCCTTTACATTATGTCCTACTATTTTATGATATATTTCTTTCAGCACAATGTTCTTGCATAGCAGTTATGGCTTAGTGGTAAGTCATGCAGACTAGTGTTTCCAAGGTCCTGGGTTTGAGACTGATGGAGGTGTTTTATTTTGCTGCTGAGAAAACTACAGGCCTTGTCATTCAGAGGGACTAAGGCACTTTTAAGCAGTTGTAAGCGGGTTAGCGCTGGTTTGTGCGGAGGTCACGCATGCACACTGCCGCTTAGCTTCGCACACACGCTTAGCTAAGCGCACAGAAGCGCAGTCCCGCTTACTACTGCTTAAAAGTGCTTACTCTCACACACACCCGCGCTATTTTCTTTTAAAGAAAAGAAAATGGGGAGATAGGAAAGTGGTGAAAAAGGGGGCACAGAGAGGGTAGGACAGTAGGAAAACAAGCTCGGGTTTTGCAGGGGGGATGTAGGAAAGGCCCATAGCTGCCCATTTCTTTGTCAGCAACAGCTGTGCATATATTTGTAATTTGGTGTGAAATTTGAAACCTTCAACCCCTGAGAGAGGTGTGAGGACAACAATATTTGTTGTACAGCCAATTGTAATTGCCAGTTTACATGTCCAGCAGACATGTGTGCAAAATGGGCAGCTATGTATGGGGCGTAATTTTTTTGTGGGTACAGAGTGCCCCCTTTTTTTTTTTTTCAGGTGAGAGTGGTATGTCAGGTTCAGGAAGTCGGTATAGCAGGGGAGGTAAGTAGGGGAGGTTAACAGACAAGAGAAACAAGAAGCATACAGGGGTGGTGTATGACACATGTGGGGGGGTTACACAATTGACGGGGACGGATGTTTGGATGTCTCGAGCCCATGAGCCCACAGATGGCAACAGTGGAACTGAGATCCCCACCCATGGGCAGTTGCCACTGTGCCTTCACTGCCCAGGATGGGGCTGTGATGGGGGCTGTGTAGGATGGGCAGCAGGCACGCCCGTGAGTTGTGCCACCCATGCCTCAAGCTGGCGTAAGGGGCCCAAGCACAGCGTGCCTGATCTTCCTACGCACCACAGTCCGGACACTACGGAGGGTGAGTGGATGTTCTCCTCCGGCCACGCTTGCAGAGGGGGGACGAGCCCCATCCCCTGCAGCGCTTCCACCCACAGGTAGCACAGGGCCACCGGAGGAGGGTCCGGCCTGGGCACTACTGCCAGATGCACTCGCCAGCTGAGGTGGGAGAGGTGGGTCCGCTGGAACCCGCCTTCCCTCTCGTCCTATGTTTTGCATCATTTAATGACAGTTTGGGTTAGTAACGTGCAATACCATTCACAATTAGTTGTAACAGCATGCATTGGTATTCCCATTAACCAAACACCCATAAATTCAAGCCATTGAACAGCAAGCATAACACATGCATAATTTGAACAACAGTACACAATCCAACAACATGCAGGGTTGATTGATGGCAACAGGCCATCAGGTTTGGATGTATGAACAGGGCACATGCATCAACGTACATGCAAATATGTATGACCCAACAGGACAATTGTTCAGGGGAGTTAATTTTGAATACACATACCCATTTCACGTGGAATGGATTATTTGTGGTTATAGGGTAGGGTGAAGAAATATTTCATTAACAACTTCAAATACCTATACATATGCTGTACATTTCTACTAGCTGCAGATATATACACACTACAGGTCTGACTACAGTTTCCTATGTGTAAACGTATGCATGTTGGTGATAGGAATGTTACTGCTACATCAATATACATTTCATTTTTATTCATACACATTCATATCTGGCTCTGTTCAGCTACAGCATCCTGCTACATTTGCTTTATATGGCTCTAGACAACTGTTGATGTTTGGTATTTCATACGACCATACTATCTGCATATTGCAAACTGAGAGCAACATATCCAAACTGTGGGACACACATTCCAGCTTCAGTACTTTATTCCACACATTTCTCTGTTTGGTTGTGCCTGTCACATTCATTTCATTCTGTACTGACTGCAGTATACTTTATTCAGGAGTTATTACAACTTTATTGGTGGATTCATACCTATTTCTCACACTCTCACTTGTCTTATTTTTACAATTCAGGATGGTACTTAATTCTAGGCTTTATTGACATGTTTTACTTGGTTACAACAATCCTTTCCAACCGTCTCACTTGTGTCATGTTTCAGAATTTAAACGGGGATATATTTCACACATGTGTTTTACTCAGCTTGTGTAGCTGTAATTTTCAGCCTGCTGCAGGTTATGTACTATTATATTACAGGTGGAATATCTTTATTTCAGACTTGTTTCATTTTTATTTTTGGATTACAGGCTGCATCACACTTATGTAATCACACAGTACTAGCAGAATCTCTCTTACACTGTTACTTGCACTTTATATTAATAGGTGGCTACACTGCACTCTTTTGCAAGCTGTCATACTTATATTTTTAACAGTTACAGGGAGAGAATTACTAACCTGCCTGGTGGCACAACCGCACAAGCCTATCGGCATAGGCTCGACGATTCGCAGAACGGACACCTGCAGCTGCAATATAAATGAAGTAATATTGGAATACACATCTCCATAATATCAGCTAGGTTAACTTTCTACATAAATAATTACACGTAACTTACTCAGTAGTGGGGCGTTGGGCATTTGCCGGGCCTACTGGATCCAACGGTTTAGTTGGTCCTGCTTCCGTCTCTTCAGGTCCGCATGGTGGTGACGGACCTGTTCACCAGTCCTTGGTATTCCTGTGGCACTGGTGAGATCATGTGCCAACCAGTCCCATGCCTCAGCCCTATATGCTCCCCACAGGACCTGGCCCTGCATGAGTTGGACCTCATGATCATGGACGAGGAGCCAAACCATATATTTGGACTCCTCAACACCCCACCTCTCCTACACCTGCCATCCTGACTGCAAATCGGTTCCACAATCAGTTATGCTGTGTATTCCCGCCTATGGGGCTTATATATGCCGTTTTTCCCGCACTTATCTGTGATTGGCCATTTTGGAAATGTATCAGCTTCACAAAACCTGCTTTGTCATGCTTCTCTTTCCATTCATTCCTATATATATGCTATTACTGCATTTCAAAGTGCAACTGTCATGGCTTAGTGGTTCAGTACTTTGACTATGGTGCATGGTTTCCTGAGTTCAAGCCTGGCCATTGCTTTTTATATTTTATGACTGTCTACACAGGCTAGAAGGTGTGTCTGTGTAAAGGCAATTTTGATACAGCTTGCTCAACGTTGCCCGCCGATTATTTTGTTGGCGCGGTGCGCAGCTCCACGCAAACGGGTTACGCTGGTTTACGCGTCATTTGGCTGTCAGCATGCATATTACGCTCAGCTCAGCTGCGGGCACACAGTTTCAGCGTGTCAGAACTCTGCTCAACCACGGGCACTCATTTTACACCTGTTAAACCACTGCTCACCTACGGGCACTCATTTTACACCTGTTCAACCACTGCTCACCTACGGGCAGATATACCCAGCTTGTTAGAGTGTAGCTCAGCTATAGGCACTTCTGACATTTGTTTTTTTTATTATCACACATTTCTTCATAATACATGGCCCATTTCATTACATTTTACATAAAAATAATTTTATACATGTACATATATGTCAGAGAATTGTTTCGTGCTTATTTCACTAAAAATAAAAAATGATGTTGTGGGGGCTCGAACCATGACTGCCTCCTCTTCAGCCGACATCTCTACTGCTAGGCTATTGCTTCTTGGCTTACTTTGCATATTTAGATCTTATATGCTTTTCCACTGACTGCTAACTGTGGCTAAGCGACGGGCACGCCCGCACACACGAGCGCACTCACGGGCAAACATCTTTACAACTTATAAAAAAATATATAACATGTTAATTTTTCCATTTTTTGTTTATAGTCTGTGGGGGCATGTGTTGTGTTGTGTTTATTGACATTTACGCGGACTCTCTGTCATGGGGGTTTACTTTCGGGACTGTTACTCTTCTGGGGGCGTGTCCGTTTGCAGGGCTCACCCTACGGACACATCCCCTACTTTCTTACATGGACCGTGTTAGCCTTTGGTGTGAGTCAGCATGCCCTCATGAATATGCATGGCATGCTGAAGTCACACCATTTAACTGCAGCCTCCGTGTAAGCCTTGTAACTCTTACACGGAGGCTTCGTGAATCCTGCCCGGAGTCTGATGACATTTAATATTCCATTAAATGAAAGCACTTACCAGTGATTTTAATTGTTCACCAATAAAGTGATTTTATTGTTTACTTCGAGTTTTATTTTAAGGATATTAATGGAGTGTGCTTGGGGACCGTTTCAAAACCTTTGTTGGTTTATTCAGTTTCTTGTTTGTTGTTTCCGTTTTTGATACTATAACAAATGACATAACTTATGACCAGATGACCAGTTTTCAACTGACATTAAAAATAATATGACCCATTACATCCTTAAAAGAGATTAATTTATGCACTCCTTCTCATAATTTACAAAGGTAGAAAACAATATCTTGTTAGTGCTATGTCAAGATATTTGCATGTTTTAAGCAAGATGCTAGATCTGTACCTCATATATATTTACTTCTTACCCAAATGTCCAGAAAATGAAGTTTAGATTTACAGCATTATATATACATAAACTTGTCTACATCCCACTGTCGGTCTTCCTTATCAGTCATGTATGTCCATCCTGGCATAGGGTTCATATTACATTGTCGAACCATTACAAGTTCAAATGCCATATGGTCAAACCCATATGTTCGAACGTGTAAAAGTTCGAAAACGTAAAAATAAATAAATAAATAAATAAATAAACAGAAAACACTTACCTGACGGTTGTCATCGGGGGGGCAACTCCCCCACACTCCACATGTGGGGGCTGCACCCCCCACACCACCCGCTCTTTAAATATACCAACTCCAAGATTGCACTATAGTGCAGTAAAGGGATATCTTCCCTTTCTGCACTGTACTGCATTGTAGTGCGATCCTGGAGTTAGTATATTTAAAGAGCGGAGGGTATAGGGGGTGCAGGAGAGCTTGCCTTCCTGCTTGCAACCATCAGGTAAGTTTTTTGTGTTTTTGATTTTTTTTTATGTTTTCAAACTTTTACAAGTTTGAACATATGGGTTCGACCATATGGCGTTTGAACTTGTAACGGTTCATCAACGTAATAGGTATCCCCTGGCATATGCTACAATGGCTAAGTAAGATACGACAATCCAAATATGAAATAATGAGTATATTTTTGCACAATGCACATAATGGCCAGCATACAATGGAGCCATCTATGCCATATATTTTTATAATGGTGTCTGAATTTATATATCTGTCAAACAATTTATCCTCCCAATAATGAAACATTAGGTGCCATGTAAGAAAACAATTTCTTTGTAGTTTATTTAATTGATATAAATAGGTATCAGTTTCTGATAGGAGATAAGTTATCAAATAGTGTTTCACATAATTAAGCTTCTTGAAGTACATTTTATCTGAATTTAATGACTAAACTTGAATTGCTTGGCAGTTGGATGTAGCCATAGAGGCTGTTATATTACTTGAAGGTAAAAGCTTTTCCCATTGAAGAAAAAGGCCTTACTACAAAAAAAGTATTATGATACAGTATTAAGCACATAAACTGGTTCAATAAACTGAGTGTTGATGATTTATCTTTTGATAATTTAAATATATTTATTTTACTGATTGCTCCATCCAAATAGCAGAAGGAAATATTCAGTCATCTGGTAATACTTATTAATTGTGCCTAATATATAAGCCCTGCTCATGGTTCATAGCCTTCATATCAGCATTCTTAAATTATGTACATAGCTAATGACCTCTTGAATATCAGTAATATAAGGCCAATTACAAAAGAAAAACAACATAGTATAAAATATAAAACACCACACCAGTATAAAGTCCACCTTAATTATCATAGCCATTCTTTACACATGGACTTTCCCATATACTCTCAGTCAAACAGCAGTATGATGTTCCTTTTGTTAAAGTGCATGTAGTTGTCCATGAAGATAAGCTGAAAACTTTTATTTTGGCCTCATTCTACACCTAATATTCACTCTGTGTCCGCAGAGCTTGGTTTTGTAATAGGTCTCATTTGTGCCTTTGCACACAGTTCTGCAATTACATTATCCATCATGTGGAGTAAGTCTCATATCTGATCAATTGCTGACTGAGAACTCACCTGTATTGTCACCTGAACCAAAATTCTTTCAGATCTACTTAGAATGACATATTACCTTAATCTTACATCTAGGGCACTCACACATAATATCTTCAAACTGAGATCTCTGCAACAGACTAGCATCTCTGAAATCATGCTACACAAACAGTGAACACTTTCACATGCTATCACATCTGTCAAAGAATTTATTTTATATATCACATAACAAATGCTGTCAGTGTTGACTATGTTTTCCAACAATCTGTTCAGCAACAGTCAATGGCAGTCAGTAAACTTTCTGAATTGCTAGAATTATTAAATAACTTTGTACAAAGAAGCATTTTGTTTTGTATAGGTTCATAGGTGCATACTAGGCTAATGGCCCTGGGGCCTTTACAAGCCTAGCCATAGGATTACCCTGGCGTAGTGCCACCTGACCTTAGTTCCCAGTGCCTCTTTCAAGAAGAGCCACTGGAGTTATCCCCAGGGTGAATTTTCTGTTTCTTAGCCACTCATCAAGATTTCTCTTGAAGAGGGTCAGCAAGGTGCTCTGCTTGACATGTATGGGAAGTCTATTCCATAGTATGGGCAGTCTCTGGGTTATGAACATGTCCCTCCAGCATGTTCTGTTAATTGTGATAATGAGGTTGAGGTCTCTGGAGCATGTGGTGCGGAGGGATTCAGATTTCTTTAGATGTAGCATTTCTAATAGAGCTGGGTCAGACATGGCTTTGTAAGTCAAGCAGAGATCGCCTCTAAGTAGGCAATATGACACAGAGAATAGTTGGAGTTTTTTGAGTCCGTCCATAGAGGACAAGTGTTTAAGGCCTAGGATCCCCTTAGTGAGGTAGTTCTGTGGCCTCTCCAGATGTTGCAGGTGTCTAGTGAGGTACATGCCAAATGGGGCATTGTACTCAATGATTGGCCTAATGAGGGAAGAGTAGAGGGAGACAATAACCTCTTTCTTCCTGGATGCAAAACCCTTAGTAATGAGATGTGCCACATAGAAGGACTTTCTGACCACAGTGGCAATGTGGTGATCAAAAGAGAGGTTGCTGTCAACCTGTGTTCCCAGATCTCTTATAATGCCTTCTGTGTTCAGTGGACTACCATCAATGTGGCAATTCATGGGAACTGGGTTTTTCCCAAAGGGGATGATGACACAATTTTTGGCATTGAGCTTAAGGCCATGGTTCTGACACCAGTTGCTGGTCTAAGTGAGGCCTTACTGTAGGATGTTCCAATCACTTGGGGAGTTAATAATAGCTCCCAGCTTGTGGTCATCTGTGAACTTTGTCAGCCAGAGTCCCTTCATGTTGGCTTGGACTTCAAAGAAGTAGATACCAAACAGGAGAGGACCCAGGACCGAACCCTGTGGGACTCCACTCATGACTAGTCAGCAGTCTGACTTGGAGTCAGCTTCTTTCACACTGTGGGTTCTATCTGTGAGCCAGTTTGCAATCCACCTAGTGAAATAGGGGTTGATGTCTAACTTAGTGAGTTTTTGTATGATTCCTGAGTGAGAAATGGTATCAAAACCCTTGGTCAGATCAAGGTAGGCTGTATGAACCACCTTGCCTTCATCCACAGCTCTGGTGACTGACTCAAAGAAGTCGATCAAGTTGAGCAGGCATGATCTACCCTTCACAAAACCAAACTGTGTGGGACCCAGAGTTTGGAGATTCCCTATGTCCATGTTTATTAGGTCTACGATGATGCATTCCATAGCTTTGCATATCAGACTCATTAGACTAATGGGGCGATAGTTCCCAGGGTCAGTAGTTGCTCCTCCTTTGTGGAGAGGGATGACTGTAGCAGTGCACCATTTGATAGGGGCAAAGCCTAAGGTGAGGCTATGATTGAACAGGGCACACAAGTGAGGTGCCAGTTCACACTCTAGTTCAAGTACAACACAGACAGGGATATTGTCAGGTCCCATAGAAGCTGTATTCTTGGCCTTGGACAGTGCTGTTTTAACTTGTATAGCAGTAATCCTAGGTGCCTGGTAATCTACTGGTATTGTGATTAGTCCTTTGGGGGGAAGAGGGGGTAAAGTTGGGGCTGAATATGTCGGCCAGTATACTGGCAATATCTGTTGGCTCGGTATAGGAGGTACCATTTTGCAGTATGTCAGAGAAAATCTGGTTATTGCCATGGATATTTTTTAATAACTATAGAAGGCCTTGTGGTTGTATTTGCTATCTGCTGCAATTCTGTTTTCATAGCTAGCTTTAGAGGATTTGATGACGGATCTCAACTTTTTGTTGAGGCTGATAAGGGAGTTTTTCCAGTTGTGGGACTTCACCTTATTCTGCATCAGTTTCCTCCTTCTGTTATAGAGTTTGTTTATGGCAGGGGACCACCAGATTGGCTTCCTTTTTTTGGAGGAGAGGCTCTGATCCATGCATTTGTGTACGTGTTCTTACAGTGTTTGGTGTATGATTCAGCAGTCATGCAACTATTCTCCATTTGCATGGGTGCCGTGAAGTTAGCCACCTCTTTTTTTAGGAGCCCAAAGTTAGCTTTGGAGAAGTTTTTCATGGTGGCTACCTTTGCCGGGGGTGGGGGGGGGGGGGGTGGGGGGGATTTCCAAGGTGTTTACTTTGTGGTCAGATCTAACAAGGGAGAAGCTGAATATTGTTGTAGAGCAATGGTCACCCATGTTAATAATGACCATGTCAAGGATGTTGCTACCTCTAGTGCGGGTAAGAACAAGCTGGTCCAGGGCATTGGAATTAAAGAACTCCAGGAAACATTGAGCAATTGTATTGGTACATGAGTAGTTTTCCCTGTTAATGGAGGGGTAGTTGATGTTGCCTAGTAAGAGAGTGTTAGGTTTGACCCTAATATTCTCCAGGGTACTTAGGAATGTGGAGTGTGAGTCTTGGGACATGGTTGGGGACCTATAGCAGGCTACGACCTGAATCGCTGTCTTAACCAATGTTAGCTGCACCTGAAGTATCTCTGATGCATTATGTTGGGCTACCAGTCTGGAGGTGTGCGCATCCTTTATGAATATGGAAACACCACTGCCTTTGGAGCTTCAGTCCAAGTTCTGGGGCTGAAAGGTGTGGAATGAGTTATAGCCTGGTAGTGCAGGGGTGTTTTTTGCTGCCTTGAACCAGGTCTCTGTTACAGCACAAATGTCAATGTTTTCCATTTTAAGGAGTGCTTCGAGCGACTGCATTTTGAGATTTAGATTTCTAGTGTTGAGCAGCATGACCCTGAGATTGCATTTACTTGTAGCTGTTATGGTGGTAATTTGGTCTTTGGAACACTGCCTAAAAAAGGCACTATAGGGGTGGCAAGAGCCTTGGCCAGCATCCGGAAGCCCAGTGGTGACAGATGCAGGCTATCTCTGGCAAAGCATTGAGGTCTGTCAATCACATCATCCTAGGCAGACAGATACTGGATCCCCTTAGAATGACACCAGAAACTTAGCCAATTGTTGAAATAAGTCATTTTCTGCTTGTACTGTGGTATCATTCTGGGTGATGGTAGGATGCTACTCAGGGCTAGGGTCATACCCACCTGGGCTACGTAATCCGAGAGCTTTTCCATGTCTCTTTTCATGTAGTCCAGGGAGGTACATCTGAAGTCATTCACACCAACAGGTACAATGACAGAGTCATATTTATACCTGTTGTTGAGGCACCTGAGTGTTTGCATTATGTGGTGGATCCTGGCACCTGACAGGCAGCTGACTGTTACTTTCTCCTTATTCAACCTAGTGAGTGGGACATCAGTGTGCCTCACTATGGAGTCACCTATGACTAGTGTGTTGGGCATGCTGTTTTGCCTTAGGGTCTTTGCTTGAGTGGCACACTGTTTAGGAGAGTAATGTGTCTCGTGGTTAGCGTTGTATTGTCATGGTCGAGTGCATTTCCCCCTTGGAGGTCTCTCTGCTTGGGTAGATTTTTATTGAGAGCCTCCACAAAGGTGGGTGTGTGGTTTGTGTTTTTATATGAAGGCAATGCTGGTGTGTGTTCTGGAAGGCTATGTGTTCCATGTGGTGTGGTGCAAGTGTTAACTTTCTCCTCTTGACCAGCTATTCAAGTCTTGGCTGGAGAGTGCGTAGTTTCCATTTTGGATATATAAGTGCATCTCTCACAAGTCTGAGTGTTGGGAGGTAAAAGAAGAGGGTTGTTGGTGTACATGAGGCAGTTGCTACATTGCCTCAGGATGCCCAAGTTCACCAGGTTAATAGATGAAAGCACAGTGAACTGACCTTTAGACATGCCTGGAGGGGTGGGCATTGATAATAAGTACTGGATCTGTTTCCTTTTAGAATGTTTAGTGCTGGTAGCACTTTTGTGTGCTACAATAATTGCTGCAAGAAGTCTGGCAAAGTGCTAAACTAATAGGCTAGTATAAGTGCAGGAGAGGAGAGAACTAGTAGATCTAAGGGAAAATTGGAGAGCAGACTTTGGCAC
This sequence comes from Protopterus annectens, assembly GCF_019279795.1. Taxonomy (NCBI): domain Eukaryota; kingdom Metazoa; phylum Chordata; order Ceratodontiformes; family Protopteridae; genus Protopterus; species Protopterus annectens. Next base: position 1,539,097,173 of record NC_056745.1, on the reverse strand, counting down.
TGCTCAGAAACTTACAAACAGTCCTGGATACAGCAAGTCTGTATCTGGACTAGACCAGTTACAGGAAAGGTGTGAAAGAAGCACAAACGCTGGCTTTTAAGCCAGAAAGTTGAGAGAGATGGAAAAAACTGCCCAAACGGCCAGTAAACTACAATTTCTGTGCCAGAAACCACTACTCTTGTGGTAGATAGGCTACCTAGTGCTTACCACTCCCACTGATAAGCAAGAAGGCTTCACTCTAACACATAAAGGCTTGGGGGTCTCAGAAGCTTACAGTCCCGTATACAGCAAATCTGTATCTGAACTAGACTAGTTACAGGAAAAGGGGGAAACAAGCTCAAACGCGAGCTTTTAAACCAGGAAGTATGAACTCCCAAGAGTCCTCATTCTTCATCACTGCATGTACTCTGAAATTACTTACTCAGCCTTTATCCTGCATAATGCCAATTTTTTTTTGTCAACAACAATACCCCCTCCTCACTCTCAACCAATCCAAAGAAATTTTGGTATTCCATCAACCAAATCCTGCACCCAGGTAACCCTTCTGCTCCCAATCCTTGTCCCAACAGCCCCTTTAATATCTACTTCATTGAAACCATCAGCAAACTATCTCCCCCATCCAGCTCCACTACCAATGATAATAATACCACTGACACACCTCCATCCCACCATTCCACCCAGGCCTTCCTCGGTTAAAACTGTCACAACCAACTACATCAAATCATTGCTCAGAAAACTAAAATCCTGCTCTCCCTCAGTGTATAATTTCTCACCTCTGTTCCTTCGGATCGCAGCAAACTCCATTGCCTATCCCATCTCCATTCTAGTCAATCATTCCATAGCCAAATCCAAAGTCCCCTTAATTTGGAAAAATTCTACACAGTACCCATTCACAAAGAAGGTGACTCCTCAGAACTTGCCAACTTCAGACCCATCACTATTTTATCTCCTCTTTCTAAAATATTAGATAAATGTGTCCACAAACAATTTTTCCACTATTTTATTCAAAATAACTTGTTCACACCCACTCACCATGGCTTTCGCCGAAAACAGCACCTCCACTGCCCTTCTTTCCTTTCTGAATACTATTTTACTAGTCCGTGACAGTAACAAACTCATCTGTTCCCTATTCCTTGTCTTATCTATAGCTTTTGATATTGTAACCCACCCTGTCCTGCTTCCTTAACTTTCAGAACTCAACCTCATACATCTAATATTTTCTGCTTTACTCGCTACCTCTCAGATCGACTTCAATCTGTCAACTGGCTCTCTACTGCATCTCCTTAACTCCCCATTAAGATGGAGTACTTCAGGGATCTTTCTTTGCCCTCTTCTAATTAACATATTTACCAACCAATTGCACACACCCTGCCCACTATCATGTCTTGTGCAATATGCAGATGACTCCACAGTCATCACCACCGTCGACTCCCTCTCTGACCTAAATACTCTCACTCAAAAATCCTTCTTGTCAATTGAAAACTGGCTCACCAATAATCACTTGATTCTAAACCCCCAATATTTAAACTCCTGTTTTTCACCCCAAAACTATAAACCATCTTAAATCCTCCTTATATATCACCTCAAGCAACAATACACTTATCTCTGTTGAGTCTCACACTAAGCTGCTAGGAGACATTATTGATCACCAACTTAAATTTGATCTGTATATCTCCAACAACATTAAGAAAACCCACCAAAATTAGGACTTCTGTGCTACAACAAAAAATTTCTCACCACCAGATCCAAACTCTTCCTATCCCATGCTTACCTACTTTCCAGCCTACTGTGTGGGTCTCAAATTCTCACCAGTGTTCAGACCTCCCTCCTAACAAAATTCGAATCAACATATAACAAAATTGCCAAATTTGCCACAGGTCAACCCCACAACTTTCCCCACTGTCTTGCCCTCAAAAGACTAAACTGGCTAGAATTCCCTCACCAACTACTCTTAACCCAACTTCAGATAATACATACCTTACTATACCAGGCTTAAGGATCAATCAGCTTCCAGCCTGGGATTTTCAGGAGGAGGAACAGGACTTACAAGAGGAATGGAAGCAAGCTGCTGTGTGGTGTTCCTTAGAGTGATTTGTGTTCTTCTTAAACGGAACACTCGGACCACAGGTAAGCTGCATTACCAAATAACTGAAATTCAGCTTAAATTGCAGAATGAGTCATCTGGTAGTGTGTTCCTTAACAAGATGTTTGAGATCAAAAGTGAATTAAACAAAGCTGAACTTGATGTTTTGACACGCAAAAAGAGAAAATTGGTCCGCGATATGGAAGATTTCAAAAGCGGAACCATTTTCTCATGACAGCGTGCTACATGTGTTCAATGTACTCAGCATTGTGGAAGGACTGAGAATGCTAGCAGGAAGTCTATCTTGAGAGACTCTTCAGTGTTTTCGGTTGAAATGCTTTCTAAGAAGAGCGTTTCTTTTGAGGACTTGGATGGTGTGAGTATATCGGGCTCGTCTCATTTTTCTCCAGGGGCAAGCAACCATACATCGTCACCTTGAGAAAACCAGTGAAAGGGACAGAAGAATGTAAGGAAAGGCAAGAGACACTAAGATATTCTGATGTTTTGACTGTTTCTGACATGAGGCAGATTGGTTTGCCTGTCAAGTAGGATGATTTTGCATTTAATAAAGTATTGAGTAATGTTTCTTCTGAACCTGCACATATAAATGAGGATTTAAAGATAGTGAATTTATCTAATGTTGAGTTAACCGAGAATGCCATTAATCTGTTAAAGAAGGGAACCAAATTTGTTTCTACTAAGGTTCCCACTTTGGCTGAATTATTGATGGAAGTTATTTTGTAGAAAATTGCATTTGAGGATGTATGTTGAAAAAAAATAAAACATGTGCAACTGCTTTAAGTAGTGATGACTTGGGTAGGGAAGTATTTGACAATGATGAAGTAAATTCACGGATGAATACGTCTGTTTATGATTATGGTGAATGTTATGAGGAAGAAGTGAGTAATGCTCATAGTATGTTTGACATTGGTTATTCTAAATTTCATGTTCCCCCATTAGATGTTAGGAGTCAATTCATGCCCCCCAAATGGTCAACAGCTGTTAGTCTTTTTGAACAAACGTTGGTCAAGAATGTTGAATTTGCCTATAGTAATTTTGTCAAAAACAAACAACAGTATAATTTGACACAGATAGAGTAGCTGGAAGTGAAGAAACTAAGATCGTTTGCATGATCTGGTTTTTAGGGAGGCAGATAAAGGGGAAAATTGGGCGATCATGTCCAGAGCTCAATATGATGAAATGGTATACAATTTGTTACACAAACAGGAAGATTATAGTTTGTTAGTTAACAATCTTGTTTTTGAATATAATAATGAGTTGATTGAGATTCTGGATAGAGGAGAAAGGGTGGGTCTGTTATCAGGGGAAGATATTAAAAAATTAGTAATTAGGGATCCCCATGACCCATAATTTTATGCAATACCTAAAGTACATAAAAATTTAACCCATCCCCCTGGGAGACCAATAGTCTCAGGCAGCCATTCTTTTGTGTACAATGTGGCAATTTTCATAGATTTAGTTTTCAAGGAATATTTGACTAGGATACCATCTCATGTCAGAAATACTGAGGATCTATGTAAAGTTGTTCATAATATAAAATGGCAGGATGATTACTATTGGGCCACAGTAGATGTCAATTCCCTATAAACGTCCATACAGCATAGGTATGGATTGGAAGCAGTCAATGATGTGATGGGTGAAGGTCCTAAAACATCTTTTGTTATTAGATTATTAGAGTTTTGTTTAACTCATAATTATTTTAGGTACAATAATAGGATTTATTTACAGAGAAAAGGTACAGCGATGGGTGCATCTTATGCACCCAGTTATGCTATTTTATACATGGGTTATTTTGAGAAATTGTTTATATACAATACTACTTTTTGGAAAACAAAAGTTATTTGTTATAAGAGATTTATTGATGACCTTTTTTTTTGTTTGTAAGGGCCAACCATCAGATTTTGAACATTTTATTTTTGAACTAAATATTAACTTTAACTTTCATGGACTTGCATTCACTATGACTATGGGCAACACTAAGATACAGTTTTTGGATGATGAATTTTATTTAGGGAATGAGCATACTATATAGTTTAGACCATTTAGGAAATTGACAGCAGTTAATAATTTTCTGTTTGCAGAGAGCATGCATCCCCCACATCTATTGAATTCGCTTCCGTTAGGGGGATTTAAGCGGATTGTTACAAATACTTCTATAGATAAATTTAAAAAGCATTTCCTTCTACAATGTAGGACCAGGCTGTTACAGAGGGTATATGATAGAGCCCTATTGGATGATGCAGTACATCAGGTTTTATCTGGTAAAATGAGGGACAATGGGGGTAATAAAAAATATGTAGGTAGGAATTTAAAGCCAAACTGTACAGCCAAATAATTATTTTTTGTTTCTAAGTATTCATCATTTTCAAATATAATGAGGAATGTGCTACAAGATTTGTGACACGTTGTTTGTTTGGATGATACAGTGGACGATTTATTCCCAGGGTTGATAAAATTGTCCTATGGGAGATATCTTAATATGAAGGAACTGCTTAATAGACCCCTTTGGAAAAATGAGAACCGTACGGTGGACACCTGTGCTTGTGGGAGATGCAAAGTGTGTAAGTTTGTTAAAAATGTGTCAGGCACTTTAATTAATGGTAAAAAAAATTGAAAATAACAATAGATTTTCTTGTAACGCTTGCAAAGTTGTGTATATAATAGGATGTGGATGCAATCCAGTAAAGTGGTACATCGGTCAAACAAACAGGGCAGTGAAAGTTAGGATATTAGAATATTTAGGGGACATAAGAAATTATAACTATAGAAGTCCAGTGAGCGAACATTTTTGCAGGTTTCATGGTGGGAACAATAGTGCATTCTTTTTTAGTGTACTTGCTAGTCCCTTTAACATGAGAGGTGGAGATTTAAAGTATAATTTACATGGTTTAGAAAGTAGATTAATTTTAAATGATGGTACTTTATATCCCAAAGGACTAAATTTAGAAGCAAATATTACCATATGACTTATTCTATTCACAATATTGAAATGTTGTTATGATCATATGTTTAAGAGAAAAAATGACCAGAGTATTGTCGTAGGCTTCTGGTGTATTTAAATAGCAATTTTAAAAAAATGCTTCAAAAGTTTTTTACTTAGGATATAATTGATTTATTGAATAATTGTATAATTGAATGATTGATGGAACTGCTTACAAACCCAAAAGCAAAATGGGGCAACAACTGTACAGCTACTTTCATGCTCTAGCTTGGAACAAACTTCCTTTAGAACTCAGGAATGTTATCTACCCACAAAAATTCAAGTTTGCTCTCAAAAACTCTATCTCAACAGTTCTTGGACCTGTCACTGTAACCACTCTCTAAAATTGCCTCCTTAGTGCCATACTTTCTTTTGGAACTAACTCGGTAACCACCCTCCTAGTGTGCTCCTTACCACTCATAACTGTCTCATACCCAAACCGTCTTTTTCTCTCTTATCTATTCCCAAGCTAAATCTCAACTCTTCACCACTTCACAACCAACTACTAATCCCCACCTACCTCCTCCCTAATATCCTATATAACTAACCCCCCCTATTCCTCCAGCCCTGCCTCTGTTGCAGCTCCTCTCCCACTCTTAATTGTATATAATTTCTCACGTAAATATTCTGTATACCTACTACAGTGTTCTTTGTGTATCTCTGTAATTTACTACATAACTTAGAGTAGGCCTTGTTTAGATTATTCTTTTTTTACCACTGTGCTTTTCTGATTTTCTGTATCTTTGTGCCTACTACTACTAATTTGTAATCACTTGTGGAACTTTTCTCCCCAGGCCTCCTCTGAAGAAGGGCTTGCCGCCCAGTCGGACTAAGCTGGTCAACAAATGTCAAATAAATAAATAAATAAATAATTCAAGAAATTTGTCAGTAGTTCTGTATAGAGTTATTCTGAATTCCAAGAGCTGTCTGCTTTAAATGCAAAATAACTTCATGCTAATTTTACAAATAGTGGCCACTTTTATTCTCAGGCCTGCATATCCTGATAACAGTTTATATCAAATGACTGAAAATCAAAAGACTGAATCCCAAAAAGACTGAAAATTCAAAATATTGAATACATTTTTAATGCAAGGGGCAAGGCCCCCTGCTCCCCTCATGTGGGGGGGGGGCTGTGCCCCCACACCCCCTGCTAAATATATATACCGACTCCAAGATCACACAACAGTGGAGAAGGGGCGAATTCCATCATTCAATATTTTGAATTTTCAGTCTTTTTGGGATTCAGTCTTTTCATTTTCAGTCATGTGATAGTAAACCCTTGATAACATGCTGCAAAGTTGTTGCAGGTCATGCATAATCATACCCAGAACTATTGCAACATATGTTGACCAAATTCTCATCAAATGTTTATTTTTACCCTCTTCTCATATGGACAAGGCCATGTCCACAGTGTCAGCTGCACTCTCCATCTCCTGTTATCACCACTTCTTCCTTTTTTTTCACAAAATCTGTAAGCAAGAGAAATCCACAATAATTATCCCTATTCTTAACACTAAACAACTAATTTAATGTATTTTAACAATAAAAATGCATTGACTTTCACAGCTACTATAAAAGTGAGTGTAGAAGATGACTACCCTGTCATACCAGTGTGTGATCCCTTCAGCAGGCAAGCAGTTTAGAAATTGAATAGATTGATGGCTAGACAGAGACCATATGGATGGATAGATGGTGGACTTGACAGCAACAGGGATATTGTTTTGGGCTTTCTTCTATTAATATTTCAAACTCAAAAATAAATTTTGTCTGTGGAAACTGCTGAATGCGTAATCAAAACATATATAATAAATATATCACTTGAATTAAGTGCTTTCATTTCACTACGTACTTTTCAAGGAGATGTTCAGACTGAGTAATCACTAGTTAAAACACCATTTAAACAACATCCAGAAAGGGACACATACAGTGCACATTAAATGAAAGCAAAGCCAAAAAAGAATTAATAAATGATTTATTTAATGGCCTTCCTTTTAAATAACTTTTTAAATTAACATAACTGGTTATACATTGAGCAGTACAGACATCCATCCAGGCCTTTGATATTCTTTGTATTTCAAAGTCAGGTCCATGTTTCAATCTCTGATGATACCCCTAATACAGCTAACTACATCTTTTTTTTAAATGCTTGCACTTTATACTGTTTGGCTAAAGCACTAAGTGCGCTTTTGTCCCCAGTATAATACACGTTCTTATATCCTATTCTCTAACTTCCTAATACTTTTGCCTGTACAAAATGAAGTACATGCCATTCAAAATGCTGCATATACTATGTAATCTGAACAATGTACTGTACTGACCTGTATTACCACAGTTATACATAGGCGCCGTTTACATAAATACAAGTGCACTTACTGAATTGATTAAATTGGTTTATTCATTATACTGGTTTCTTGTTTTGCATTTCCATGGCTTCTGCAGACATCTTCCAGTTATTTTTCAATATTTTGTTTACTGGTGATTAAGAAGCTTTTATTGCAATACCTCTCAACTGTCCTGATTTCAACTCAAATTTTAGCTATGTACATCTTAATCCCTCCTAAAAAATTGGTGACCTTTGGAGAAAAGGTAGTCAATTATACTTCATAAATAATGACACAAATTAGAGCTATAGCCTACTTTTACTTCAAAACATGAATATTAATTCACATTTTCTTGTTCTGACATTGTCTCAAGTTAATAGTTTAGAGGTGTCCCTGATTATTTCTGGATTTGCCCTGATTCTGTTGAGATTTGTCCCTGATTGGTTGACGTCTATGCAATCATCTCTTTTTTGAATGTTCTTAATTTCACTTGCTAGTCTCCTTATTACATGTGTTTGAGTGTTGCACCTCTGCTTACTGCTGACCACATTTTTCTAGAAGAGAAATGGCAGATTTTCTAATCACTGTATGCATTAACACATGCAATTGACATTAAAACAATACTCTGGATATTTCCACATTTCACAGGGAATGCGCACAGGCATTTTTCTCTTCTGTGAATGCACATATGTGTTGCACATGGCCATCAGCTTCTTCAGGACTTTTCTTACCATGATTACTAAATCTCATTTTTATGAGTGGCATCACGAAACAATGAAATGCGTTGTCCATGTATATGAATGATCAGATCCACCTTACTTGACTGAAGGTCTTTTTAGTCAACGTTGTGTGTGTAGAAAATTCATTGACATCACTTTTTATTGAGTGTTGTTGTTGTTGTGTCTTTCGGCTTTTCCCGGTTAGGCGTTGCCACAGCGGAACTCCGGTCCGCTAATGATTGGCAGTTGATTTTTACGTGCTGAGTTGCCAGCCCTAATGCACAACCTTCAATGAAGGTACGCCCATTCACACATGTCTCCACACAGAAGACGCTCTAGCTGAGAGTCGAACCGGTCAGTGTCTTACTGTGAGGCGACAACGCTACTGCAGCACCACCACCACAGATCACTTTTTTATTGAGTGTACTTGCTTTTAAATACTGCAGATGGTGAACAGAGGAAGATGGATTGTTGTTGTTGTGTCTTTTGCCTTATCCCAGTTAGGGGTCGCCACAGCGGAACTCCGGTCTGCTAATGTTTGGTAGTGGAGTTTTACGTGCCGAGTTACCAGCCCTGATGCACAACCTTCAATGAAGGCACGCCCATTCACGCATGCCTCCACACAGAAGATGCTCTAGCTGAGAATCGAACGGGACAACATCTTGCTGTGAGGTGACAATGCTACCGCAGCACCCCTACCGCAGGTTTGTAGAATTTTTAAAGTTTTAGCATTAAGTGATTTGAGTGTGTGTGTGTGTGTGTGTGTGTGTGTGTGTGTGTGTGTGTGTGTGTGTGTGTGTGTGTGTGTGTGTGTGTGTGTGTGGTGTGTAGGTTTGAGTTAGAATAAGGGAGAGATAAAGGGATTTTATTTGTGCTCTACATGTGTCCTGATGTATGTGGTGTGTGTGTCTGAATGTGTTTTGCAGTGGTAGTGTTATGGATGGATTGTTTGTAAGGTAAGATGTAGTAGTAGGGATAAGTTAGGGTTAAGGTTAGCGTGCATTACTAAGGTGATGCATGGGGCCAAAAAAGTCATTATCTGCAGAAATAAATGAAGCAGAACATTTCAAGTCATGTGTTTTCAGTGTGAATTTGTTCAAGAAACAATGGATGGTTCGGAGGGTGGCCTGATGGTTAGTGTTTACCTTATAGACACAAGATGCAGGGTTTGATTCTCACATGGAGTAATTGGCTAGGCTTAAAATGGCCCACAAGGACAGTTAGTCTAGTAGTAACCTATGAATAAGAAGACTTATAGTATGTAGGAAAGACTATCACATGACTTTCAAACATGGTAGATAAACTATCCCAAAAGGTAAGTTGTATAGCATCCAAAATCATGTAACACTGCATGTAACTTAGTTTATCAAAGGAAAATAAAAAGATTAGTAACACGTTTTAAAACTTACTTATAAAAGTCACACTTGCCATCTAATTTGTTTCTGCAAGAATATAAACAAAAGGTTATCAACAGGTATTATAACTGGGCCAGATTCTAAACAATTTACAAAACTCAGTGCAGTGCACCAAGTTCCATGCAAGATGTGTGGAAAAGCTGGTAATATGCAGATGCAGCTCAGTCTGAAAGCTATATCTCAGCAAGTGCAGCCAAAACAGATAAGGAAGAATGTCAGTGCAACAACCATCATAACCTGAAATTGTATGCCAATGAAAAAATGTCCATACATAGATATGGCCCCATTAGCAAGGCACGTCTATGACAGGTACACAAAACCAAACGCTGAAAAGACTGACAGAATATAAGGATATATTAGCAGTATCCCCATTATACTTCAAATATGCAATATATTGTAGATCCTGACATAAAATGCAGAATAGAAAGTAAATAGTACTGCATATATATTTGCTGAGTCCATCATAATCAGCAAAATATTACATAAAAAATAAGAATTATGGTGAAGTGGCATACATGGCCACATTGCCATCAGCAACCATTGCTAATAAAGAATGTGGTACATGTGTGTGAGAAAGACAAGTAACATGCACTTAAGGAAATGGGGAGATAGAAAAGCAGATGTAGGGTGAGGATGAAGAAGAATGTCATACAAAAAGGATGACTGACGATGAAGGTCAGATGGTATTTTTTTTTTGTTGGAAATAGGCTCCAGTTTTCATTTTTCGAGAATAGAAGGTATTGAAAGCGGAGATGGGGAAAAGGGTGGGTAAAAGCATATAACATATAACATATCACACTAGAGGGCAGACAAAGGTTTGCAATATGTATAAAGGGCAGGTGTACACAGATATCACACACATGGACTGCACAACATGGGTCATGGAAAATTGATGAACAGGGTAGGTATACATACCAGCCATGGTGTACCACAACAATACATTATGTTCCAGTGCACAAAGTATGCATGAGATGTTGCAAACTGTGTGACAGTCATACCAAATGGAGTACAACTGATTGCAGCTATGTTACAGGGGCCACTAACTGGGGATTGCTAACATTGCAGTACACCTCAATGAACAACAAATGTTATCATCCATTAGGCTCTCAACACTGCAAATGTAACCTGATTAACAGAAGGCTGACCACATTCACAAAAGGAAATGTAGGAAAGCAGAGGTCAGATTAGAACCTCCAACCCAGCATTTAAGAGGCAAACAGCTATGCACAGAACCAAGTAGCAGTAATTTAATCAATGAGTTAAGTGACTGTGTAATACCCAACATAGTTCTCAACTGTACAGAATTCCTCAGAATTTACCAGTTTTGAGGGCAAAATAATGGGGTGCCATGAATTCCTGAGTAGCCCCTTCAAATTTCAGTTTTGTTTTCTTTATTTACATCATGCATCACCAGTGTGTCCCAGAGCATCATCAGTGTGCAGGGGCATGCATGATGATGTCATCATCGTGAGACGGTACTTGACTGCCTGTTAGAAACTTGGATGAGAGCTTTTTTTTTTTAAAAAAAAAAAGTTCTTTATGGCCCCTGCCTGCTTACAACTTCTGACACTGTGGCACCCAATCAAAGCGGACATTGGGTGAATGTGACAATATCACATCATGAAGAGGATGACTCAGGAGTCCCGAAGAGTTTAGGGTGAGCAAAATCAGAAAAAGTTTAAATCCTTCCCAACTGATGGTGAAGTAAATCAGCAAGGAATGGAGACCTTACATACTCCCTCTGGATTAAATGAACCCTAGTCTCATGAGGCACAGCAGTAAGTTTCATCTTTACCATTTCTACTGAGCAAAACCAGAGACGTTTATATTTATTATTTTATTTATTTAAATTTGTTGACCGGGAGTGTCCGACTGGACGTGGGTCCATTTTCAGCGGAGGCCCGGGGAGAAAAGCTCCACAGTAAAATAAACAGACAGTAGTTACATTGGATTACATAGTGATTAACAATTTAACATAGAAATTACTTACAACATATTTACAGATGAAGAACATAGTACATCAGTAGACAACTAGAATCTTTGTCTGTGAAGTACATAACAGGCATTAACAAATGTAATAATGAGAAGTTCCTGCTGTATAATAAGTACTAGGCTTATGAGCATCTGAGCTTGCTATCATCAAGGTAGTTAGTGGAGTGGAAAGAAAGGTAGCAGTTGGATGGGGTGGATGATATTAGAGTGGGAGTTGCAAGGGCATAGCCAGCATGTTTTTAGGTGCGCTTTTAATAAAGTTTTGAAGTTGGTGCATGATGGTATGGAGGTAATTGTGGGTGGGAGTGAGTTCCATAATTTGGCTATGGCGCAAGAGAATAGTGCTTCACCAGCAGATTTATTGGCTTTAGTGATCTGCAAGTGATTTTTGTTGCTGGATCTTAGTGGTCTGGTGGTGCGATAGGGTTGGAGTAGATTCTGGAGGGATGGGACATTTAGTGGATGGTTTACTAGTTTGTGGGCGAGTGAGAGTTGATACCACTGAAGGAGGTAAGGGAGTTCAAGCCAGCAAGTGAGAGACAGTGGTGACTACGGTAGGATGCCCCTGTGGCGAATTTGGCGATTTTGTTGTAGCAGGTCTCTAGCTTGTTTAGATCACATTGCCTTAGGTTGGTATATACTGGAGAGGCATAAGGTAGGGTGGAGATAAGGTGGGAATTTGCTATTGAAATCTTTGCTGCTTTGGTGAGAAATTGTTTATTTCTGTATAATGCTCCTAGTTTTTTGTGGACTTTTTTTATGGTCATGGATATGTGAATGTCAAATTTTAGTTTATTGTCTATTTCCACTCCTAGCAATTTGGTGTGTTCAGTTGGGTATATAGTGGTGTTGTCTTTTGCTGTGATGTTAAAGGGAGAGTTGTTTTGAGTATGTTTGGTGGGTTGGAAGATGAGTAGTTTAGTTTTGTTTGGGTTGAGTATTAATTGGGCATCGGATAACCATGTTTCAACAGAGGAAAAGGCTTCCTGTGTGACTTTTTGCAGTTTGGGTAGGGACTGGGCTGAGCAGATGATGGTCGAGTCATCTGCGTATTGGATGAGTGTGCCATGTTTGGTGGCAGAGGCTAGATTATTGGTGTAAACAGAGAAAAGTAGGGGTCCAAGGATGGATCCTTGGGGAACCCCTATGGAGACAGGTAGTTGGGGAGATATGTCATTCTGCCATACAACGGATTGTTGGCGGTCAGACAGGTAACTCTGAAACCAGTTGGTGACTGATTGTGAGAAGGATAGGTTATTGAGGACAGAGATAAGTTGTTTGTGTGGGACCATGTCAGATGCTTTAGATAGGTCTAGGAAGGTAGCAGAGGAGAGATAGCCATTGTTTTTATGCTGAAGGATAGTGTTAGTAAAGGAGAGTAAGGCAGTGGTGGTGCTATGGCTGGTCGGAAACCATGCTGAGTACTGGAAAGGAGGTTGTTAGTAAGGAGGTAGTGTGGGACCTGAGAGTGTATGCATCTCTCTAGTATTTTGGAGAGTGGAGAGAGAATAGCTATGGGGTGGTAATTGGTTAGTTCTGCAGAGGGTCCACCTTTGTGGAGGGGGATTATATGTGAGACTTTCCACGATGTGGGAACGTAACTTTCTGACAGAGATCGGTTAATCAAGATGGATACTGGGTAGGCCAGAGCATCAGCTGCGATTTGTAGGTATTCACTTGGGAGGTTGTCTGCTGCTAATTTGGTGGGTTTAAGTTTAGTTAAGAGTTTTTTTTATGTTGGAGGTAGGTACAGGAAAAAAAGAGAAGGCAGTGGGGAGATTACTAGTTGAAGGTGTGGGTTGGAGGGGAGGGGGTTGTGTTGTTTAGCTAGTGATAGTATGGTTTGGGTGAAGTGTATGTTGAATGAGGTAGCAATATTTTCTGAGGAGTGAGGAATGTTAGGAGGAGGGGTACTGACTTTACCTGGGTGGAGGATGGAGTTTATGGAGGACCAGAATTGTTTGGGGCTGTGTTGTGAGGAGTCTAGGGCAGACTGGTAGTATTGGAATTTGTCCTGTTTTATTAGCTTTTTGACTCTATTGCGTAGATCTAGGAATTTCTGTCTAGCTGCGGGGGTTTTGGGTATATCCTCCCCAACAGATGGTAATGGGAATCAGCAAGGAATGGAGACCTTCTGTACCACTTTGGATTAAATCAACCTTGGTCTCATGAGGCACAGCAGTAAGTTTCATCTTTCCAGTGTGTGTGTGTGTGTGTGTGTGTGTGTGTGTGTGTGTGTGTGTGTGTGTGTGTGTGTGTGTGTGTGTGTGTGTGTGTGTGTGTGTGTGTTTCCACATTTTAGCCTGTGCCCTATTTCTGGTAAATGCTTTAGGAATTCCACTGGGTAGAGTACACTCTGCAGTTGCACCTGTAGCCTGTCTGTAACCTGTTGTCATTATTTTGGGAATCATCACTCAGTTCTGCCAACCATCAGGTCGTTAGCTTGTGACATTTAGAAACATACATAAAATCAGAAATGCATTGTCTTGGGAAAAAAATGGTTATTTCTCATATAGCTAATTTACTGCAAAACTGTGGAAGGGGCATCCTGTGTTGTTAGTGTAACATGCCTTTTATATGCTTTATGCGCAGCATATAAACTAGCTGATTATATATCTCTCAACTGTTCAAATTTTTGCAAAATGTTCAGATTCTTACCTCAAATATTTGGTCTGTTCTTTATAAAATTTGTGTTTGTCTAGCAAATCACTAAGAATTGAAGTCATTAAATAATGGCAGGCATTTGAGTTTAGATGTCATATCCTTTGCAAAATGCAGGCTAACAGAATTTCTGTCATTCTAGCAACCTTCTAAGTTTATATTAGCAATATTTAAAATTTGTCCCTATTTTTGAGTCTTTGACCCCCTTGCTATTTTAGGCTATGTCCCGATTTCTTCTGCTAAGAATTTGAGAGGTATGCTTTGGTGGTATGATAGTGCTGATGATTTATTTTATGAGTTGTTGCAGAACTCCTTTCATTTTGCTTCAGATTGTGCTCTATTATGCTAAAAACATACAATCGACCTCACGGCATAATTTGTTTACCAAAGTAGTTATTACAATGTTTTTCACATGCTAAACCATTTTGTTGACTGGTTTAGTCCTGCAAGACTTGTGGCCTATTTTCAGGGGAGACCTGAAATGGCATTCTTACTGATTAGCGGAAATTTGACCAGTTCAGGAGAAATTTATTTTCTACTTGATTTCATTGAGTGCCATGGGATATTTTACAACACCTTAGGTACCACCAGCTCAGGCATTAGGGACCTCTGTCTGTTCATTTTTATTTGTTAACTCGGTAAGCGAACTAGACAGAAGACCCTTAATGTGTCATCTGAAGGACTGTACCACACAAGTGCAGCACCCCCACCCCCTGTGCTGCAGTGCATTGTCAATAGCAATGGTAAGACAAGAACACAGAGCGCACTATCTTTTTGTCAGCTGATGCTAGCCAGGTCTCTTTGTGAATTAGACTTTGACCTTTTTCCTGTGAGATCTGGGAAATATATATATATATATATATATATATATATATATATATAAAGTTCAGGATCACAGGGGAGGTGGAGTCCATCCCAGGACTCTTTAGGCATAATACAAACTAATACTGGGCAAGATGCTAGTCTATCATAGGACACACACACACACACACACTTTCAACTTTTTCAATTTGCATTTGAATGATGGTATTCCACTGGAGTGGGCAGGGTTACATAATTATGTATGCAAATTTCATATTAATCAGCATCTAGATTTTTGGCCAGTTGTAACTACTTTTCATGGGCTTTTTTCCAGATTTTTTTGATGTTTCCAGGTTGAGAGGTATAAAACCAAAATAGGTATACACACCACATAGCTGGACAGGAGAACTGGGATGCTACTGTCACACGAGACATTACATGTCAGGGGCAACACAGATGGTGTTCAGGTATGCGATGTAGATATATGTCAGGCAATCATAACACACAAGTGGAACAACCCGACTACATCAGCATGTGTATCTCCATCAATGGCATAAAATGTTAACTTGCCATGCAGAAAGTTCATGATGATAGAGCTATATTACAAAATATCACAGAAACATGAGAAATGAACACAACTAAGCCTGTTTATTCACAGGTATGCAGGATGCAAGGAAATTATGTCATGAGAATATACAAAACAACAGCAAAGATTCCAAACAGGTGGAACCATCACAATGACCACCACAGAGTGTGGGTATGAAGTGCATGAGTGTGACAGACTATCATAGTGGCAGAGTTGTTCTACAAGCACAGTAACATCTACATGTCAATGATGAAATAGTACACAAAGGTGCACAAAAATATATACACATGACATGTAGATGTGTGGCACATAGGCAAAAGTTGTAAGTGGAAAGAGAAATGATTACATTATGTACCTAGTAGTGAAGAAAAACATGGTCTGAAAAACCTGTCACATACAAACACGGGACATGCATGCACAAGTAAACCTTCTCAAGTGCATGTGTCCCAAGCACAATATGGACTGCAAATATGGCATAAAAATGCTACAAGGTGCAAGTAAAAAGGGGCTGATATCTAACATGTCTGCATTGTGCACATGTCATAGGATATAAGCTGCTGGTGTACTAGTGACACCAACAACACAGCCAAGTGCAACAAAAAAACAGCAAGCAGCATAGGTACCCACAAAAATCTATGTTTAATATCCCATACCCATATGTACTGCCATGCAAACCTATGACAACAGGTGCAACACTCACAAAACAGGCATAGGATTTTTAATTTTAATTATGTAGGATTGTCAAAAGGAAAGTTGAGTGCACACTCCTGTAGCACACTACAAGCAGGAGCAAGACTCACTTTTATGACTACATCACATGGGTCCATTTGGGGATGGGTGTTGAGGCTGATAAGGGAGTTTTTCCAGTCTTGGGACTTCAGCTTATTCTGCATCACTTTCCTCCTTCTGTTGTAGAGTTTGTTTATGTTAGGGAACCACCAGATTGGCATCATTTTTTGAGGAGAGTGCCTTGGTTCTATTGGGTATGGTGAGATCCATGCATTTGTGTACATGTTCGTACAATGCATTGGTGTATGACTCGGCAGTCATGCAACTATTCTCCATTTGCATGGGTGCTGTAAAGTTAGCCACCTCTGTTTTTAGCAGCCCAAAGTTAGCTTTGGAGAAGTTTGTCATGGTGATTACCTTTGTGGGGGTGGATGTGGATTTCCATTTTGATTAGTTTGTGGTCAGATCTAACCAGGGAGTTGTTGACTACTGGTGTACAGCAACAGTCGCCCATGTTAGTAATGACCAGGTCAAGGATGTTGCTACCTCTAGTGGGGGTAAGAATGAGCTGGTCCAGGGCATTGCAATTAATGAATTGCAGGAAATGTTGGGCAAGTGTATTGGTACATGAGTAGTTTTCCCAGTTAATGGAGGAGTAGTTGAAGTCACTCAGTATAAGAGTGTTAGGTTGGACCCTAATATTCTCCAGTGTGCTTAGGAACATGGAGTGTGAGTCTTGGGACATGGTTGGGGACCTATAGCAGAATATGACCTGAATAGGTGTGCACATTCTTTATGAATATGGAAATACCACCACCTTTGGAGCTTTGGTTCGAGTTCTGGGGCCAAAAGGTGTGAAATGAGTTATAGCCTGGTAGTGCAGGGGTGCATTCTGCTGCTCTGAACAAAGTCTCTGTTACAGCACAAATGTCAATGTTCTCCATGTTAAGGAGATGCAAAGTACGCAGAATGACTACTTTTTAGGAAAGCAAACATTTGCTGCTGACACCAAAGGTGTAGACATTGGAGAAAATAAGCTGGAAGCACAATAGAATGGTCTTGTGCCAAAAAACAAGGCTGAGCACTTCTGTGCTACATTGCAAGTTATATTACATATAACAGGGTATCAACATGACAAAATAATCACTGTAAATGTCAGTTGAACCTGATACTACCATATGGCACAGAGACAGGCTAGTCACATGTTCATAGGTTAATAGGAGGTTGCAAGGTTAACAGCCCTACAGCCCTTACAAGCCTAGCCATATTTATCCTGAGTTCCTCTAATTGTCAGTTTTTAGGTGAGTGAAGTTCACAGAGGTAAGGGTCTATGGTAGTTGACAACTTCTTCTGTCCCAGAGGGACATGGACACCACCCCAGGTGTGAATTTGTGGTCACCCATCCATTGATCTATGTTGCGTTTGAAGAGGGTCAGGAAGGGCCTGTGATTCAGGTGAATTGGAAGCTTGTTCCAGAGAAGTGGCAGTCTCTGGGAGATGCATCTATCTCTCCAGCATGACCTCTTTATTTCAGAGGCTAGGTTAAGATCTCTGAAGTGAGTGACACTCCTGCAGGTTGATTTACAAATGTGTAACATTTCCATTAGGCCTGGGTCAGGGACTGCTCTGTAACCAGGCACAGGTCATCCCTTAGGAAACTGTAGGAGACAGAATACAGTGACAGGGCTTTCAGTCTTTCCACTTCAGACTTGCTTTATGTATCCTGCAATTTATTGGTGAGCAACCTCTGTAGTCCCAACAATTGTTGCAGGTGTCTAGTGAGATACATGCAAAAGGGAGCATTGCACTTAATTACTGATCTGATGAGGGCTGAGTACTATGGAATTATAACATCCTTAGATACAGATGCAGTGCCTTTACTTATAAGATGTGCCACACAGGATTTCCTTACTATTGTGGATACATGGTGGTTAAAGTTCAAATTGCTATCAACCTGAGTACCTAGATTATGTACTTCTGGGTCTACAGTTAGGGGAGTGCTATCTATAATGTAATTGGCAGGGATGTCAGCTTTCCAAAGCGAATAATAATACATTTTATTTGCATTTAGCTTTAATCCATGGCTTTGGCACTAGTCATTTGTTTGCGTTACACCTCTCTGCGGTATAATAACATTGTTGTGGGACTCACTGATAGCTCCGAATATGCAATCATCAGCAACTTGGTAAGCCACAGGCTGTCCAAGTTTGCCTGGACTTCTGAGAAATAAATTCCAAACATTAAGGGACCCAGCACAAAATCCTGTGGTATGCCACTGGTGACTGGTCTTTTAGTAGATGTGAATTCACCCACTTTGACAGTATGTGCCATGTTAGTGAGCCAGTTGGGTACCCATTGGGTAATGTAGGGGTTAATTCCCAAATGGGAGAGTTTCTCTATAATACCTGACTGTAGGGCTGTGTCAAATGCCTTGGCTAGGTCAAGATAGGTGGTATGCACTGTATTTCCCTCTTCCAGGTTCTTGGTGACTTTCTCAAAGAAGTCAACCATATTTAACAGGCATGCTCTGCCTTTAACGAAGCCAAACTGGGTTGAGTCCAGAGTTTTGAGATTACTTATGCCCTTGTTAATAAGGCCTCATTCTTTTTAATTTCTCCAAGTCTTTTGGGTTTCTAATACCATGACAGGAATGAACCTTATTCCTAATTAAAAGTATGATTCAAGTTCATGAAATTAGTATTGTTTTAATCTTTGATGTTAGTGAAAAGTACTCTTCGCAGCACCTGCAATTTGCCCAGAAATGACTTCTTCTGTAATTTGTTGTATGTATGTAACATATCGAAATACAATTGCAAATTCTTTTTTATAAGACCTGTTGCTGCTACTACTATTGGAACTGTCTGAGTGTCCTTCTTTCACACTGCCCTCAGTTCTGCCTACAAATCCTGACATTTTATGACTCTGTGTCTCTCTGTACATAAGATACTGTAGTCACTTTGTGTAGCAATTTCAGTGATCAGTGCTACTTTTATCTTCTTTTCATGGACAACACCTGCTTTTCTCCCATTTAGTTTTTGAATTGTTGGTGATGAGTGATTCCCATGCAATATAAATTTCATAATTTTCTATAATACTTTGTGGGTCATGTCTCCAGTGTTTTTCAGCTACTTCAGTATTATAATGTTTGCACAGTTCCCAGTGCAACAGACTTGCCACATTATTATGATTTTCAGTATACAGTCCTTCTGCCAATAGTATGTCACAACCAACAACAAGATGTGTGACTGTTTCCAATTCTGTTTTACAAATCCTACATTTATCTGTTTCTCCCACATGTTTAATGGACTTTGTAAACCATAGTGTACATAGTCCACTGTCTTGGGCTGCCAATATTAACCTTTCGTCTTCTGGTTTAAGTTCCACCTCTCCTTAACCATACCCAAGTTCGATCCTGATCAACATAGGTCCATAGGTGTTTACTAGGCTAACGACCACAAGGGCCTTTTTAAGCCTAACCATGGATCCCAAATCTCTGACAAGTTCTTATACCCTTGATAAGTGTAAGCATGGGCCTGGGAGATGAACCATTTACAGGCTACCTGTGTCCATTAGAGACATAGGTGCCAAACCAGGGATGAGTTTCCAGTTTCCCATCCAATTGTCCAAGTTGCACTTGAATTGGGTTAGGGAGGAACTCTGCTTCACATGGATGGGGAGCCTGTTCCATAGATGGGGTAGTCTCTGGGATGCATACCTATTTTTCCAGGTCCTAATTGTATCACAAGCATGGTTTAAGTCTTTAGAATGGGTAATTCTGGTGCTGTTTCTTTTGTGGATATGCAGGAGGTCCATCAGAGTGGAGTCTGACAATGCCAGGCATAGATCTCTCCTCAAAAGCCTGTAGGAGACAGAATACAGGGATAGGGCCTTGAGGTGGACGGCATAGGACATGTTATTTATGCCCTGTATTCTTTTAGTGAGGAACCTCTGAGGACGTTCCAGTTGTTGGATATTCCTGGTTAGATACATAACAAAGGGGGCATTGTACTTAATGATAGATCTGATGAATGATGAGTACATTGGAACAATGACTTCCTTGGACTTAGATGCCATACCTTTGCTTATAAATTGTGCAATATAGAGTGATTTCCTCACCACTGTAGACATGTGATGATCAATGGCTGTATTATTATCTATGTGTGTCTCTAAGTCCCTGACTACAGGGTCAGCTCTAAGGGGTGTGTTGTCAATATGATAGTTACCAGGGATGGATGACTTCCCAAAGGATACTATTATGCATTTCTTGGCATTTAATTTTAGTCCATGGCTCTGGCACTAGTTGTTTGTCTGTGTCGGTCCCTACTGGAGAACATTTGTGTCCATGTGAGAGTTGATGACTGCTCCTAATTTGTAATCATCTGTAAATTTAGTTAGCTAGAGACCAGTGACATTGGCCTTGACTTCTGAGAAGTAAATGCCAAAAAGGAGCGCTCCAAGGACTGACTACTGAGGGACTCCTCTTGCGACTGGCCTCTTTGTAGAGGTGGACACCCCAATTCTAACTTCCTGGGTCCTGTCTGTGAGATATTTGGCTAGCAACTGGGTGACATACATCAATATGAGATTGTTCCAAAAGTTTTCTATACTTGCAACTATATTTATGCATTATCCACATTTCTTTTCTTCTCATCTGATCCTTCACCTTATATTCTTTCTTTAGTTTTTTTTTGGCCTATTCAGTTGCTCCTTAATTTTTATCTACTTCTGTTTTGATTTCCATTCTGACTTAACACTGATATGCAGTGCTAAACTAAGCAAGGAAGTCATCTTAAACTCATCTTAGACTTATTCTTCTCATGTTTCAAAACTTTCACTACATTTAGTTCTTGTGAGGTCAGCAAATATGTATGCAGTCCCACAATTGCGGATCTATACATGTAATCAGTTTCGAGGAGGCCCATAGCTCCTTCAGAATGGGGAATATATAGTCTTGCTATACACTGATTTTTTTATAAATCATTTGATGAGGATGAAGCATTCTTCTTTTTTTCCTGTCCAACCTATGCAACACCTTTTGGGGACAGTCAGCAAGTTAAGACAGGAACAGCAAATTTGAGCAAATTGGTTAATAGCTTGGACTTTGTTCCTAGATGTCAGTGCTGTTTTCAGTATTAATGTTAGCCTTCTAAAATATTCCTAAGTTTTATTTGCATTTGTTTGTGTTTTATTGTTGATCTTTCATCAATTCCCAAATATTTCTACACTCCCTCTTGCTCAAGTTCTTTCATATCACATTCCTATCACAAACTGATGTTGTCTTGGTGCTGCAACTTTCCTACTTTAAAGGTTGCTTTTGCACATTTATCAGGACCAAATGACATTTTGGACAAAGATCTCTCCCTTTTTTAATTTCTCCAAATCTTTGGGGTTTCTAATACCATGACAGGAGTGGAACCCTTTTCTAAGTCAAAGTACAATTAAAATTCATGAAATTAGTATTGTTTCAATCCTTGATGTCAGACAAAAGTGCTCTTCGCAGCACCCGCAATGTGCCCAGTAATGACTCCTTCTGCAATTCGTATGGGGGTTACATGGATTGGTAACATATCTAAATACGATTGTAGATTATTTTTTATAAGACTCATTGCTCCTACTACTATTGGAACTATCTGTGTACCTTTCTTCCATATTGCTCTCATTTCTGCCTGCAGATCCTGGTTATTTTATGACCTTGTGTTTCTCTGTATGCAAGACACTGTAGTCACTGGGTGTGGTGATTTCAATGATCAATGCTACTTTTGTCTTCTTTGCTTGGACCACTATATTTGGTTTTCTAGCATCTGTCTTTTGAACTGTTGGTAATGGGTGATCCCATGTGATATAAACTTCATTATTTTCTATGATGTTTTGTGGTTCATGCTTCCAGTGTTTTTCAGCCACTTCAATACCATAATGTTTGCACAATCCCCAGTGCAACAGTCTCACTACATTATTATGCCTTTCAGTATACAGTCCCTTTGCCATTAGTGTGTTGCAACCAGCAACAAGGTGTGTGACTTGCTTTCAATTTGGTTTTACAAAACCTACATTTGTCTGTTTCTCCAACATGTTCAATGGACTTTGTAAACCAACATGTATGTAGCCCACTATCTTGGGCTGCCAATATTAACCTTTCATCTCTTGGTTTAAATTCACCTCTCCTTAACCATTCATGCATTCATTCCTGATCAACATGAGGTTCTTCCAGAAAACTATATTTATGCTTTTTCCACATTTCTTGCCTTCTCATATGGTCTTTCACCTTATATTCTTTATTTTGTTTTTTGACACATTCAGTTGCTGCCTGGTTTTTATCTACATCTTGTTTGATTTCCATTCCTGCTTGATGTCGATATATTTCTGCTAAATTAAGCAGAGAAGTCATCTTAGATTTATAACTAATGATTAAAAACTTTTACTACATTTGGATCTTGTGAGGTCAGTCGATATGTGTGGAATCCCACGATTGGAGATCTATACATGAAATCAATTTCAAGGAGGCCCATCCCTTCTTCAGAATGGTGAATATATAATCTTGGTATACACTGATTTTTATAAATCATTTGGTGAGCATGGAGCATCCTTTTTGTTTTAATATCTAATCTATCCAACACATTTTGGAGCCAGTCAATCACTCCAAAACTGTAAGTTAGGACAGGAAGAGCAAATTGGTTTATAGCTTGGATCTTGTTTCTGGATATCAATGCTGTTTTCAGGATTAATTTAAGTCTTCTAAAGTATTCCTTCCTGAGTTTTATTTGCATTTGTTCATGTTTTATTGCTGATCCTTCATTAGTTCCCAATTATTTATACCCCCCTTTGCTCAAGTTCTTTTATATCACATTCTTGTCCCAAACTGATGTTTTCCAGCTGTAGTTTTCCTGCTTTAAAGGTTGCTTTTGCACATTTATCAAGGCCAAATGAAATTCTAATATTATCTGAAAAAGTTTTGACAACCTGCAGCTGTGCTTTCAGTTCCTCATCTAATGAGCTATAAAGTTTTAAATCATTGACAAAGAGAAGATGAAAAGTCTTTATACTTTTGATGTTTTCTAGGAGCCAAATTGTACCATGGCTTAAGCCGTTAAGTAAACAGTTTAATGGATTAATGGCAAGGCAGAATAGAATAGCAATGGTGACAGAGAGTCACCCTGGAATATCTCCCTTTGATTTTTTATCCCTGAGATAACAATCTGTCCTTTATCATGGTTTAATTGCAAAGTGGTCTGCCACTGTTTCATGGTTACTGTAATGTAGTCAGTGTAGGGTATATCTTATGCATTTTAAGCACTCTTTTATCCATGAATGTGGGATACTATCAAATTTTTTTTGTAGTCAATCCATACCATACTTAGATTATTCCTCTTTTTACAGTTCTCCACTATAACTTTATTTAACAACAGATGATCCTTTGTTCCACATGACTTTCTTTTATTGCCCTTTTGTTCTACTGCCATAATTGAGTTTTCTTCTAAATAACTATAAACTCTGTTAGCGTCAATTTCCATGTATAGTTTATATGTCATCGGAAGGCAAGTTATTGGTCTATAATTTCAGGGTAGCTTGCAGGATCACTCTTAAGTAGGAGTATTGTTTTCCTGTTGTTAGCCAGGTCGGTGTCTGTTCAGGGTACACATATAAATAGTTCTTACTCATGGCTAAATCTTCATGCAAAGATGTTAATACTTTTAACTAAAAGTTAGGTACTGCATCTGGGCCTGGGGTTTTTCAATTAGAGGCTTTTCGTAACTTTGTTTCAATCTCTCTGGCTGTTTACTTCATCCCATTTCAAATCTTGCACCTTAAACCCTCTTATTCTTTCTTTTACTTCTTCTATCCATTTAGCATCTTTGTTATGTTCCACAGGATCTTCATAGATGCTTCTCCAAAATGTATCTACTTCCTCTTTTTTTGGCGGTCTTTCAATTCCTTATACCTTATTTCCCAGTTCTCTTTTCCACCTGTGCTGAAATTTTTAGTTTATTTGCGATAGTGCATGATAGATCCTGGTCTGTTTTAGTACTGTGCATTGCTTTAATCACATCTATCTTTCTTAGTATTTTGTTGATCTATTCCCTCTTCTATGCTCTTCTAACAGTGATACTTCTTGTCTTAATTGCTTTATAGTTTTCTCTATTTGATACTTCCATGATGGTATTCATTTTTCCCTTCCTTTCCCTCACTACCCTGTGTTCCTGTGGTAGAACTTTATCAGTTACTAATTTAGCTGCACAGTAACATATCCTGTTTACTTCTGTTATATCACATGGATCTCTCTGGACAGTCTTAATTACTGCATTCATTTGTTTTATCACACTTCTTACTTTTTGGGTTTTATTGACCTTCTTTCCCTTAATATATCTATCCATGTCCATTAAATCAAACAAATCTTCTCTTAGCTCATTTTCTTCCAAACTGAGGGCACATCCCCTGTTTTCCGTTTCCTGTTGGCATTCTATAGAAAGTTCTGTAGCATCATCCTGTGGCACCTTCTCTTCAATTTCATCCTGTCTCATCCTTTGTTCTGTCATATGGGAACTCACTGGCCTGTCGCTCCTCAACATTGACTGCATCAGAGTTTCCACAGTTTCCTGTTCCTTTCCTTGCTGTCTAGTTTCAAGTGAATGTTTATACTGGTTTCCTGTGGAAGGCTCCAAAATATCTTGCTATGGCACCTGGACAATTGCTTCCTGCTCCACTGGTTTCCTTAATTTGGATATCCATTGCTTTATCCTCTTGTCGTGCTTTCTGTATTGGATTTTCTACACTGAATCCTTCTCTTTGCAGCTGTTCCATAACTTCAATTTCTATTTCTTTGACTTCTCCATTACTAATCTCATTTTCTACATTTCCTCTTAGTCTTCTTATTTTTTGTTTTGTAAAGTTTTCCATATATGGATTTCTTTGCCTGTATTTCTCTTTAAATATCTTTGGTGTTGCTCTTTTTGCACTGGTTAATTTTGCTTTTTCCTTTGCATAAGTATTACACCATATTCAATTTGTTTTCCTTTCCCAATGTCCATATTTCTTCTTCACATGTCTCCTGATCTTCCTGCTTCTCCTTACATTGGAGACTCCCTTCATCATGCTATGTTGTAGTCTGTGTTAGACCTTCTACATTATATCCTTCACTTCGCTGGCACTCCATAACTTCAACTTCTATTTCTTTAACTTCTGCTTTACTAATCTTCTTTTCCATGTTACATCTTTGTGATATTATTTTTTTATTGTGAACTTTTCCATATCTGGATGCCTTTGCCTGTATTTCTCTTCAAATATCTTTGGGGCTGCCTTCTCTATATTAATTAACTTGGCTTTCTCCTTTGCAAAAATATTGTACCATATCAAATCTCTCTTTCTTTCCCATGTCCATATTTCTTTTTTATATTTTTCAAATATCTCTAGGTTTTGTTGTTTATATTTTTGCACTACCTCAGATGTTTTTTTCCAAACAGGTCAAAGTTTCTTGATCTATATACTGTTTTTCAAAAATCTGTTGTATTAATGAACGCAAATTTTTATTTGAAGCTTCTGACAGATTTTCTTGCAGAAGTATTTTTCTTTCCTCTAATCATCTAATGTAAAAATTGTCGATGTGGCCATTTGCTTACCTGCGGGTTTGACACATATGTGTCAGTGAAAGGGTATTTGTGTTTTAGTTTGTTCGACTTCATAATATAGACCCACAGCAAAACATGAGTAGCTCTGTGTGTAAGTCACATGCCAGTGAATGGTATAGTCAGACATATCACAAGTGAGTATGAATGTATTGTAAAGCTACCTAACAAGATATGCAATCATTACTGAATAATGTCAGCAACATGATATGTGCACAAACATCAGTATAATCACAAATCTCTGACGTTTACTGAAAAAGTCCAATTTGCATACATGACTATTGCCCTGCAATAACAAAACTAACAGCATTGGCTTCTAATGATGAATAATACAATTATAAGAGAGACTGTCAAGCTGAACACATCACAGGCCTGAAAGAAGGGTATGTGCAGCACTAATGGCCATACAAGGCACAACTGGTCTAATCAGTGAAGCTTTAGATAAATGACTGCATGTGCCCCCAACTTGGTAAACTATCTTGTCAGTGACATAGCTGTATGAAATATCCCTGGGAAATAGGAGGAATACTGTGTAATATGTGCATATTTCTCAATAACAGCATGCTACATGTCTAGATAACACACCAACACAGGACTGCTACAAGTATTCACTAACTAACACCCTAATATGTATGCAAAAGCAGTCTGTGCAGGTTATGCATAACACAACAGGTAAACCACAACTGCTCAATGGATAGACACACATTTGACTGACCCCCCCCCACATATAAGTTGTGATGTCACTAATACAATAGAATCAATAACTGTAACATGTAAAACCTGTAAAACATATTGATATATCTAACATGGGATATGTGCAATGTACAATGAAGCAATTACTCACTTGTAAACATTACATGGGAGTGCAGTAATGGTTATGGAAACTAATACAACATTGGAACTTTGGGTAAGATATATCCTAAAACATCTTGAGATTACATTGAGATTGGAACATATGGACACAGCTTTACCAACTGTCCTTAAAATATACAGCTTGGCCATGTTATATGTACAGAAAATATGTACATATATACTGCTGACAGCCTGTTATAGGTCCCCAACCATGTCCCAAGACTCACACTCCACATTCCTAAGCACCATGGAGAATATTAGGATTCAACCTAACACTCTCATACTGAGCAATTTCAACTACCCCTCCATTAACTGGGAAAACTACTCATGTGCCAATACACTTTCCCAATGTTTCCTGGAATTAATTAATTCCAATGCCCTGGACCAGCTCGTTCTTACCCCCACAAGAGGTAGCAACATCCTTGACCTGGTCATTACTACTAACATGGGCAACCGTTGCTCTACACCAATAGACAGACTCCTCCCTGGTTAGATCCAACCACAAACTAATCACCTTGGAAATCCCCCCCACACACACACACACAAAGGTAACCACTATGAAAATCGTCTCCAAAGCTAACTTTGGGCTCCAAAAAACAGAGGTGGCTAACTTCATGGCACCCATGCAAATGGACAATAGTTGCATGACCGCCAAATGATACAGCAATGCACTGTACGATCACATACACAAATGCATGGATCTCGCTATACCCAATAGAACCTAGATGCTCTCCTCCAAAAAAAGGAAGCCAATCTGGTGGTTCTCTGCCATCAACAAACTCTATAACAGAAGGAGGAAACTGATGCAGAAAAAGGTGAAGTCCCAAGACTGGAAAAACTCCCTTATCAGCCTCAACAAAAAATTGAGATCCCTCATCAATTCTTCTAAAGCTAGCTATGAAAACAGAATTGCATCAGATAGTAAAGACAACCACAAGACCTTCCATAGTTATGTAAAGAATCTCCACAGTAATACCCAGATTTGCTCTGAGCTACTGCACAATGGTACCTCCTACAGATATAGCCAATATACTGGCAGACAGATTCAGTGCCAACTTTACCCCTCTCACCCCCCAAATGACCAATCACAATACCAGTAGATTGCCAGGCACCCAGTATTACTACTGCACTGTCCAAGGCCAAGAATGCAGCCTCTATGGGGCCTGACAATATCCCTGGCTGTGTTCTACATGAATTACAGAGTGAACTGGCACCTCACTTGTGTGCCCTGTTCAATCACAGCCTCACCTCAGGCTTTGTCCCTACCAAATGGTGCACTGCTACAGTCATCTCTCTCCACAAAGGAGGAGCAACTACAGAACCTGGGAACTATTGCCCCATTAGCCTAACAGGTCTGATATGTAAATTATGGAACACATCATCATGGACCTAATAAACAAGGATAGAGAGAATCTCCAAACTCTGGATTCTACACAGTTTGGTTTTGTGAAGGGTAGATCATGCCTGCTAAACTTGGTCGACTTCTTTGAGTCAGTTACCAGAGCCGTGGATGAAGGGAAGGTGGTTCATACAGCCTACCTTAATCTGGCCAAGGCCTTTGATACCATTCCCCACTCAGGAATCACAGGAAAAACTCACTAAGCTAGGCATCAACCCCTATATCACTAAGTGGGTTGCAAATTGTCTCACAGATAGAACCCACAGTGTGAAAGTAGCTGACTCCAAGTCAGACTGCCGACCAGTCACAAGTGGAGTCCCACAGGGATCGGTCCTGGGTCTGCTCCTGTTTGGTATCTACTTCTCAGATGTCCAGGCCAACACAAAGGGACTCTGGCTAACAAAGTTTGCAGACGATTGCAAGTTGGGAGCCATTATTAACTCCCCAAATGATGTTGACATCCTACAGGAAGGCCTCACTGAGACCAACAACTGGTGTCAGAACCATGGCCTTAAGCTCAATGCCAAAAGTGTGTCATCATCCCCTTTGGGAAAAATCCGGTTCCCATAAATTACCACATCAATGGTAGTCCACTGAACACAGAAGGTGTTATAAGAGATTTGGGAACACGGGTTGACAGCAACCTCTCTTTTGACCACCACATTGTCACTGTGGTCAGAAAGTCTTTTTATGTGGCACATCTCATTACTAGGGGTTTTGCATCCAGGAAGAAAGTGGTCATTGTCTCCATCTACTCTTCCCTCATTAGGCCAGTTATCGAATACAATACCCCATTTGGCATGTACCTCACTAGATACTTCCAACAACTAGAGAGGCTGCAAAAGTAGCTCACAAAGAGGACCCTAGGCCTTAAACACTTGTCCTATATGGACAGACTCAAAAAAACTCCAACTATTCTCTGTGTCATATTGCCTACTTAGAGGAGATCTCTGCTTGACTTACAAAGCCATGTCTGACAGAGTTCTGTTAGAAATGCTACATCTAAAGAAATCCCAATCCCTCCACACCATACATTCCAGAGACCGCAATCTCATTACCACAATCAACAGAACGTGCTGGAGGGACAGGTTCATAACCCAGAGACTGCCCATGCTATAAAATAGACTTCCCATACATGTCAAACAGAGCACCTCACTGGCCCTTTTCAAGAGAAATCTTGATGAGTGGGTGAGGAATAGAAAATTCACCCCAGGGATCACTCCAGTGGCTCTACTCGACAGAGGCACTGGGAACTAAAGTCGGGTGGCACGATGCCATGTTAATCCTATGGGATAGGCTTGTAATGGCTCCAGGGCCGTTAGCCTAGTACACACCTATGAACCTATGAACCTGTGTGTAATTAAGTAAATGTGTGTCATCAACACATGCAGGTTACAAAGACATATCTGTGTGTCATCATGAAACAGCATATGGTCATGTCGGATATCCTTGGACAATCTCTATTAACTCAAACTGCATGAAAACATACGTAATGCCGCTAAATGCTGTAACACATATACAGTTTCTCCTATGTTTATGTGCAAGAACAACTGAATCCAACCACAGCAACATAACATAACTCTGCTAACAGCACTGCCACGGTGAGATGGCAGACACTCATCTAGGAGCTGAACATATACACTATGAAGCTAACTATGCTAATAAATGAAAAGCAGCATCAGGAGCTGTGGCTTATGACACCAGCAAACACACATATCTTATATACAATACAATCGCAGGACAAATAAAACACAGGTTACTGTCATTTAGGTTGTTGTATCAGCAAATAAACTCTTACTTAACAACAGACACTGTCAAATGATTAAGCACAGTAAAAACTGTGAGGTTAACTTTAATGATGAGGTCAGCAAATGTGCTACACACAAAAAGTAAAACCTGGGAGAGCTATACCTAGGTGTTGCATTATGGGAATCTTGTATACACATTTGCAGTGATACCATCTGCATAAATAGTGCAGCTTGGAGGCATTGAAAGGCCATTAGTAATAAAGGGCAAATATGGCAACAATAATAAAAACATGGAAGACATACCTCTCCCATTGCTGCTTGTCTATTCTGTGCATTCATTCAAAGCACATTGCATGATTACATCCTCTATCCTCTGTACCTTCAGGAATATACGAGTGTAATGATTACACAACAGCAATGACTCTATCTTATGCAGTTATACAGCATGCAGAGGGAAATTATTTCAGTTCAAAACATTGTCATAATATACACTTTACAGATTAAAGCACATTAAAACAAGGTGGTCTATAAATACCTCACATAGATATTTATACATGCTGATGCAGACTTATCTTGTACACTAGGATAACTGACATCTACCTAGAGTAAGCTAGTTTCAGACCTACAATAATTCCCTGTATCTACACCTGTATCCAGTACCGTACCTGCATAGCTACGTCCTGTGCTATAGGTGACTGAGTTCTTGTGAGTCAAACATGTTTGAACTGTGAATACACACTTACATCATAAAATAAAGTCACATAATTATTTGTACTCAGGGAATGTTCAGTACCGAATTCATGGAAAGTACAGTGCACTGAAGTCCTGATGTATGGTATGAAGAATGATATAGTCACCAAAATGCTCAGTGGATTGTATAACAAAACAAAGTTAATGGTGTATTGACAGCATTAAGTAGGTGATCCATACCTCTCAACTGTACAGATTTTCACAGAATGTCCAGATATTTGCCTCATATTTTTGGCTTGTTACTAATAAAATTGTGGTTTTCTGAGAGATCTTTGCCAAATTGTTGAGGACTGAAGTCAGAAAATAATGACAGACATTTGAAATTCAGATTTCATACCCTTTAGAAAAGTCATGCTAATTTAAAACCTGTTATTCTATCAACTATTTAAATTTGTAAGAGCGATATTTAAAAATTGTTCCTATTTATGAGCCTTTGTCCCCCCATTATTTATGGCTTTGTTCAGATTTCTCGCTTTAAGAGTTTGAAAACTATGACTGCATACACATGTACCCCACATCAATATATGAAATATAGTAAGGCTGTAATATAAATTACAGCACAGATATTTATGTAAAATACACTTGCAGACACTTATACAAATACGTTGGCATATTAATGCTCATGTGTATGTATGTGTCTACATATGAAGATATCTTTATAAATATATTTAAACATATATCTTCTTATTGATTGATTGATTGATTTATTTATTTACTGGCATTTGATTACCATGAAAGTCCAGTTACGTAGGAGCCGATTTTCAATGGATTCCTGTGGAGAAAAGCTAAAAAGTATTACAAAAGATTTTAAGAATGATAATTTTACAGTTTTTAAAGAATAATACAAAACAAATACAGTTTAAATAATAATACAAATTAAACATAATATGAAAACATTGGTTAAGAAAAGATACAAATTGTAGGACACTGATTTAATAGTAAGAGAAATTGTAGCCAGTTTATAGAGAAATTATAGTTAAGTAAATATAATGCAGACAGGAACCACAATGTGAAGTGAGAGAAAAGCAGGCTTGTGGTATATTTAGAGAGAAAGCCAGGGAAGATATATTGAGAGAAGTTGGATTATGAGACTTTCTGTAAATTGGTCTTATTCGCTATGGCTTGTGGATATTCACTGATGCTGAGTCCTACACTGGATGTGTCCATGCCATTCAGTGGGATCAGTAGGATGTCCAAATGACTCAGCCTGTGCCCCTCTTTTTGTGTTCATATTAAGCCCTCACAGCTATGATGTATATGTTCATTTGTTCTTAGTATGCTGAGGTGCTGTTTGACACAGATGTATACATATGTTGGTCACATGTGGATATATTACACAGTTCTGCGGCTTTGAATTACTGTATTGACATATGTTCCATATTCCCTCATGTGTAGCTAACATGGTAGAGATATTTCACTCTACAGATGAATGTGGGTGTGAATAAACCCACCAAGATGGGTGCTGAAGTGGTAGTGTAGTGGTACTGTGCATAGTAAAAGATTATACACAGTCCCACAGATCTTATTTTTAAGCCCATGTCTGGATATATGACATATCCTAAGCTGTGAACTAGGGAATTTGTGTAGCAAATGTATGCTTTATAATTACTGACATAAGCAACATCTGCTAGATGTTGTGTATGTTTACTATGACTATCTGTACATGATGGCTGTACACATAATACATTGGCATGCTTTCTTTTGCACTGTAGTCGAATGTATATGTGGAGAATTAAACCATCCTATACTTTTACTGCTGATCTGGCAATGTGTACTACATGTATACATGCTGATATGTGCACATTTAAGAAGTGACACTTTTTCCCATAGGTAAAATGATATAATACTTGAGACCCTGTCACAACATGGCAGAAATATTCTAGGACAGGTGGGTGATACATTCCGGAGGACTCAGGTATGAAGGGAGATAACCACATGGTGAATACTGTGAGTGGGCACATTCACTCTCATGATGCCTGTTGTTAGTCCTGCTCTGACATGATCCTCTGTGTAGCCAGCACACTCCACCAATATAAGAGAGAGAGGAATGCCACTGTTGGTGGGCCTCTTGCACCTCCCCCATATGAAATGTCCCTATTCCTGGCCTCCCACTATACCACCTGCCAGAATAATTGTACTCTTGGGGAAGGGATTGAAGCTGGTCTCCCAAGATGTAGTGCTATGTACACTGTTCACATACAGAACAGCATAGTGCACATGTATTTCTAAGACATACATTCGCACATATCTTCTCTGTTATGTATTTCCCAGCAACAAGTCCGCATCATGACTGACAAGACAACCCAGTTGAGGAAAGGCCCAGTATGACTGCCTGCATATTCTATTTTTTAAACAGTGCTTAGGTGACACTGTCAGTGCTGTGTATAATTATGTTCTATTAACATGTTCAAGGCCATCTCATTATGGACATCCATGGTCTTCATGTATGCTTCTCTGTACTCAGATAGGTTTGTGTGTATCCATTGACCTGCTACTGCCTAATGTTAGGAGTGATGATTACTCATTCATTGTTCATGGTCCACTTTAACTACAGCTTTGTCACACAACTAACAGGGGTTGGCTTCCTTAAGCCCCCTAAGAAAGTCTCAGTAGATGTTATATTGAGATTCCCTTAAGTGTCAATGTGACCATATGTGTACTGATCTTCTGTTCACCTGCACGGGGCCATCCCTTTCCAGACAACTTCCTCAGCCTTCAGGTTTGTGCATCTGTACCCAGATAGGGTTGTGTGCATCTGCTGACCTGCCACTGCCTGATATTAAGAGTGATCTTTAATCATTTGTTGTTCACATTCCACTTTAACCTACAGCTTTGTCACAACACAGATGGAGACTGGCCTCCTTAGATGAAGACAGACACAATAAGACAGTCTCTGTAGATGTTATACTGAGATTCCCTTAAGTGTCAGGATGGCCATATTTGTACTAATGCTCTGTTCACATGCATGCAATCCTTGCATTCCAGCCAACACCATCAGCTATCAGGTTTGTGTCTCACTGCTATTCTTGTATTGTATGCATCACTTTGCATACACCAGATGATGTGTATCTGTGTCTGTTGCACACTACAGTAGTATTTCAGCTTTCACCACCTGAGGAGCAATGTCATGGCAATGACCTGCTTGCACTTGCTCATGCTACCAACTGTATAGCACACCAGCTCCATATGTTACGGAAGGATCAGGAGCACAGGCAACAGGGAGGTCATGGCAGCATTGGCTTCTCTCCATGATATTATGGTATCTGTTGTATGTTCTGTTGAAAGCCTTGTTATGGGGGTGCTGGAGCAGTGTCATAGCACAAACCAGATGTTATGTGGCCTGACATGCTTTGGCAGATTACTTAGGTGCAATGGGGAGGGGCAGACTACCTCTCACAAGACCCACACATGCTCTTATACATCGGTGTTTATGCTGCAATATGCGTGCACATCTGAGGTTGGTTGTCATGTTCAGAACTCAACAGTCACACCCAAATATACATGTTTCAGTACTACTCATACCCACACTGTGTCCCAACCTGTAAATGTCACCACATCCACCTCATTGGTTCAGCACTATGAGCATAGGGTTTCTAGACATGGTAAGGAGCCAAGATCATGATGTGAACCATAACTATGGGTGCCCTCGACAGTGTTAGGGCAACAGTGACACTTAACCCATCATGTGTCCTGTTGGGTCATCCTAACACTGCGACAGTAAAGACCATTGTGCTGACCATTGTCTACGCTACCTGTTACTGATTCATGATTTGTCTGATGCCACAGGCTTTTTTCTACTCATGTAGCTGACATGATAGATTGCCTCCGTGTTTTGTCCTGTTGTACACATTTATACATATGATAGTTTTTGTAATGTATTGATGACTTTACTGCTGATATTCAACTTGCTTCCATTTGACCTGCTCTTGCTAGTTGACTTAGATAAACCATATCTCTAAATCTTCAACATACCATCTCATAGCTATGGCATTAACTTCTCCATTAAACATTCCATCATTGTCTGCCATCACTGCATGCACAGGTATACTTCATTTTGCATACTGGTAATACTTATGCCACTTTATTATGGTACTGTAAGTGCATCCTGTCAATACAATGTGTACCTATGATTTCTCTTCTCAACTTTGTTCTTGTCTTGGTGTAGTGTGAACCAAAAACTACCAAACTGATGTAAAATTCAACAAATATAAAGTAAAAACTGCCAAAGGGTAAAAACATCCCAAGACATTTTTTTAGACATTCATGGTTAAACAGTTTTTTTAATTAATTAACATGAACTTCATCAGAACTACATCAATGTAATTGTCCAAGTTTTAAATATCAACTCAAATCAGTCACATGCCAAAAATTAGCCTGATATGACCATTTAAAATATTTAATGTATATTAAAAACACAATAAATTACATTTATTATACTTCACACATCTTATAACATATATAAAGAGTTTATAATCAATAAATGTTGTTTGCTTTTAATATTAACACACTATTTATGCTTAATTTCTCATTCAACCCTGGAGACTGGTCTGTATTTAACAGATCTGCCAATACAACTCCCTATTCCCTACTCTCTAATTTGTCTTCCCATGACTCCCCTTCTTACATTTTGTGACACTTTCTCCAAAATAAAGAATTAAAGCCTTTTAAAAGTATTACATGAATCTGAATGTTATTCTCTTGCTGAAGTGTACTTCTCATTTG
Organism: Protopterus annectens; assembly: GCF_019279795.1. Lineage (NCBI taxonomy): Eukaryota > Metazoa > Chordata > Ceratodontiformes > Protopteridae > Protopterus > Protopterus annectens. The sequence continues at coordinate 1,539,061,777 of NC_056745.1, read as the reverse complement.
TGCATTTCATTTCATACTTGCTTCACACACACATCTCTACTTATGGTGGCTCATCCAATATACTGCTGTACATTCCATGGCAGCTGCATCATACATGTCTTTGATGCTTTGTTGTATAGCACATCTGTGCATGTGCATAAGTCATTCCGCTGTACCCAGCTGTGTACTGTAATGTTATTTCATGTGTGGAGGCCAGGGCAGGTATAAAATGCTTGCTACAGATCCCCCACCATGCCCCAAGATTCTCACTGCACCTTTGTAAACATACTGGAAAATATTAAGATACAACCAAAAACCCTAATACTGGCTGATTTCAACTACTCTGCCATTAATTGGGAAAACTACTTGGGTGCCAAGACATTTTCCCAACGATTCTTGGAATTCATAAATTCCAATGCCCTGGATCAACTAATCCATTGTCCCACCAGGGGCTCCAATATCCTAGACCTGGTCATTACCAAAATGGGAGATAGATGCTCCACACCAGTGGTCACTCCCTCATTGGTCAGGTCTGACCATAAGCAAATTGCCCTTGACATACACACACCCCCACTCCCACCCCCCAGTAAAGAAACCTCTGTAAAAAACTTCTCCAAAGCCAACTTCATGCTACTCAAGTCAGAAGTAACAAACTTCATGACACCCATGCAGATGGGATCTGAATGTTCGACTGCTGAATCCTACACTAAAGCACTGTACGAGCACATCCACTCATGCATGAATTGTGCCATCCCAACTAGAACCAAGATGCTCTCCTCCAAAAAAAGGAAGCCAATCTGGTGGTCACCTGCCATAAACAAACTATACAACAGAAGGAAAAAACTGTTGCAGAAAAGAGGAAAGTCCCAGGATGCAAAAAACTCCCTTACCAGCCTCAGTAAGAAGCTGAGATCCCTCATAAAATCCTCCAAAGCTAGTTATGAAAATAAAATTGCCAAAGATTCCAAAGACAACCACAAGGCACCTCACTAAGTGTTATGTTTAATCATAGCCTCACCTCAGGCTTCATGCCCACTGAGTGGCACACAGCTACCATTATCCCACTCCACAAGGGGGACTCCACCTTGGATCCCGGGAACTACCATCCCATCAGTTTGACAAGCCTCATCTGCAAGGGCATGGAATGCATTATCATGGAACTTATAAACAAAGACATTGACAACCTTCAAACACTGGACCCCACCCAGTATGGGTTCGTGAAGGACCAGTCCTGTCTCCTGAATCTTATTGACTTCTTCGAATCAGTCTCCTGAGCTGTGGACAAGGGTAAGGTGGTCCACACAGCCGATCTGGACCTTGGCAAGGCCTTCAACACCATCCCCCACTCTGGAATCATAGATAAATGTACTAAGCTGGGCATAAATCCCTATGTCACTCGATGGGTTGCCAACTGGCTTACTGACAGAACCCAGACTGTAAAAGTAGCTGACTCCAAATCCAGCTCCAGACAAGTGACAAGTGGAGTACCTCAGGGTTCAGTCCTGGGACCGATCTTGTTTGGCATCTACTTCTCTGAAGTACAGGCCAATGCTAAGGGACTATGGCTAACAAAGTTCACAGATGACTGCAAACTGGAAGCCATTATTGAATCCCCAAATGATGTGGATATTCTACAAAAGGGCCTTACAGGAACAGATGTTTGGTGCTAGAGCCATGGGCTCAAGCTTAATGCCAAGAAATGTATAGTTATCCCCTTTGGGAAAAACTATGTACCCATGAATTACCACATAGGTGGCAGTACACTAAGCACTGAAAGTGTGATGAGAGACTTAGGGACACAGGTGGACAGTGGTCTCACCTTTAATAACCACATCGCCACAACAGTCAGGAAATCCTTCTATGTGGCACTCCTCATCACTAAGGGCTTTTCATCCAGAAAAAAGGAGGTCATTGTCCCACTGTACTCATCCCTCATTAGACCCATTATAGAGTACAACACTCCATTTGGTATGTACCTCACATGACATCTGCAACAGCTGGAAAGGCTGCAGAAATACCTCACTAAAAGAATCACAGGCCTAAAGCAGATGACCTATGCTGACCCTCTAAAAAAACTCCAGCTATACTCTGTGGCATATCGTCTACTCAGAGTCGATCTCTGTTCAACATATAAGGCCATGTCAAACCCTGAGCTATGGACATGCTCCACTTAAAGAAATCCCAATCCCTCAGAGCCACATGCTCCAGGGATCTAAACCTTGTCATCACAATGAACAAAACATGCTGGAGGGATAGGTTCCTGACTCAGAGACTCTCCATACTCTGGAATAGACTGCCCATACATGTCAAGCATAGTGCCTCCTTGGCCCTCTTCAAAAGGAACCTTGACAATTGGATGGGAGATAGGAAATTCACCCCGGGGATCATCTTAGTCGCCCTGCTAGACAGGGGTCCAGGGAAGTAAATATTGTGGGAAAAAATATCCAGAGAATTGTTATGCCTAGGCTTGTATAGGCCCAAGGGCCGATAGCCTAGTACCAGCCTATAAACCTATGAACCTATGTTTATGCATCCTGTTAGGTATGTGGCTTTGTTGTCACACCTTACCATGTTGTTAGTATTGTTGTTGCTGTCTGCTGTTTAGGCTAGTGCCCTATGACATTACTCACTCCTGTGACATGTGCACTGCATCTCACTGTTATCTTATAGCCCCCCACAATTTAGATTCTGTTGGTTGTGACACATCCCATCCCAATGCAGAGTTCTACAGGCAATGACTTACAGACAGTAATGCTGTTACCTGCATACACTATTAAAACATATGATGACAACCTACCATCCAGTCAACATCATCTGCTGTGCCACACACACACAGCAGTATGGTCGTATCTAGTGATCTACCTTGCCTACAGTGGTCCAGTACTGATTGTTATTCTCTAGCCATCCAGATGTGTTCATTTCTTTAATGCACATGTGTGTATAAAATGATATTGAAGTATGGTATGTATGATGTTACATCTGGGCAACTAATGGTCTTTTTCCTGTAGTTGTGTGTTGCGTTCCTGTAATGGGACAACACTGTGTGAACCTCACTGCTTTATATGTGTACTTCTGTGCATGTGGCTTGTCATGACTCAAAGTTGTGAGACAGATGCTGCCGTGTCACTTGAGTAAGCATATAAGAGAGTACCCACATCACCCACATTTTACTGCTGTTGTCCTTGTGTCCTCCTGATCATTCTGTGACAGCTCTGATAACTCCACATCAGACATCTGGGGTTCTTGGGGGTAGGTCGTCCACACCTAGGGCTGGCAGGCCACCATGTTTTTGTGTTAGCATGTAATGCAGTATGGCACACACAATGACCATCTGCGGAACCTTTTCTGGTATGTATTACAGACATCTAAATCTTGCTTTCAGCATGCCAAACACATGAGCAATGATTTTGCATATTGTGGCATGCACTCTGTTGTACGTATCCTCAGCAGACATTGATGGGGCACTGTATGGCATCATGGTCCAGGGCTCCACTGGATAACTGCAGCCACTTGTTTGTAAAAGAAACACACATCTAGTCCCATGCTTACAGCTGACAGTTCTTTCTTAAGATTGCATCATCACCGTGGTCATCTACTTCCCAAGTAGAAGCCCTGTTGGAAAGACAGCCTCAGCAAGTTTTTCATCCAAATAGCTGCATCATGCATACTACCAGGGTATGCTGCCACAATGTCAATAATGATGCTATAATGATGCTATCTGATGAGCATACTACCAGATAATTGAGCAATGGTGACTCCTTTCTATCAATGTATCATTCTGCATCAGATGATACTGGGGTTTTTACTCGTATATGGGTGCAGTCAAATGCACCCAAGACATGGGGCAATTTGGAGATGACAAAGAACCGGGCCATGTCAGTCTTGGGTTCCATGTCTGTTGCTGGGAAAGTAGATGTATTCATTCATTTTCCTGCACATTACTGCCAGGAAATGTCCCAGAATGCAACTAGCAGCTGACTGGGACACCCCTACAGCATCACTCATATGCCACTGGAATGTTCCAGATGCCAGTATACACAAACTCAAGCACATCTTTGTTTTTTGCATGACCAGGTTACCCCACAGGCTGTGCAAAGTCATGTGCACACATCTTACACACTGCCTACACCAGCTCTCTGTCTAACCTGCATCAATCTATTATTTCCTGGTCTGAGAGAGCTGGCTTAACTGTAGCCTGGCTCAAAGTCTTGTTAGCTGCCGTTTAGGATGCATTTGCAGATCAGTTTCTAATATGCCTTTTAGAACCATGTCTTCTGTAATGTATTAACTGTAGCTTGCATTTCTTTTGAAACATACCACAGAATCCATAGGAATTTAATGCGATCCATATTAGTTTTTAGGTCAAAACTGGTTAGCATATATGGCCTTCACTAAGTGCTGTCATAAAAATTGCTGGCACACTACCCTGTCACATTTTATTGTGGATAGGAGTACCCATTGTGTTTTGGAATCTGACAAAGGTGTGCTGAGTCTACAGTTATGCTACACTGAATAAATTATTATTTGAATATATCTTTCCATCCATTATGGAATCGCTTCCACCTGTAGTTCTCTGATATCTTCCTTCTGTGTACTACACTGTCCACAGCTTTCTTTTGGAATCTGCCCCATTACCTGTTTGTATACAGTCATATTGACTGTTCCATGGTATATCAGTCACTAATTCAGTATTAGCAAAAAAATGTAATATATAAAAATGCGATAAAACTACACATAGATCTAGTTTGACTGTGAAGCAAATAAATTGCTGGATAATGAAGCTTATAACAGTAATATAAAAATTTAAATTACATTTGAAGTGCAAGTGGAGAAACATAATATTACTGATTTCATCTTAAGACCATTTTCTTTACGAATCTGTTTTCAAGTAATTTCAGTGTCATTTTAATATTTTGCAAGGAATAATGAACATATACTTTACATTTCAGTATGTTTAAGCACTCTAATTATTACATTCCTAATCTCTCAAAAGCTTTTGTACTGTCTTAAAGCTTCTAAAAGTATCATGTAGAGCATGATTACTGTGAATCTCTGCCAGGCAATTAGAAATTGCTTATACTGAAGCATAATAACATACTGTCTGCAGTGTGCAGCTAACTTTATGGACAGTACAAAGAAATGTTAGAGGAATCATCACTGAAATAAAACTGACTTCATTCTGCATGACTAGTAATTGCTGAAATAATTAATACAAATGGCCTGACAATCAGAATGCTGCAGAAAGTAAATGTGAGCAATGCAGAAGTCACATGTATTTTATTTTTACATAAAGTGTGTTTGTGTGTGTGTTGTGTCTGTGTGTGCGTGTGCGTGTTTGTGTGTGTGTGTGTGTGTGTGTGTGTGTGTGTGTGTGTGTGTGTGTAAAGTTTTTGAGATGGCAGAAAAAAACACACTAAGCCACAGTCATACCTCTCAATCCCTTAGCACAAGAAATCTGGGCAATGCCAAAATTAATGGGGGACAAAGGCCAAAAAATAGGGACAGATTTTAAATACTGCTCTTATAAACTTAGAAATTTTCTAGAGCAACTGTTTTTTTTGTTAGCATGCAGTTTCTGAAAGACATGAAGTCTGAAACTTAAATGTCTATCATTTTTTAGTGACTTCAGTCTCAGTGGTTTGCCAGAAAAACACACATTTTATGAGGAACAGATAAAAAATATGAGGCAAAAATCTGGACAGTTAAGAGGTATAGCCACAAGTCATACTCCTATGTAACTTACACATACCTGAGAAAGCAATAAGCTAGGATTCCTCACCTCTCACTGTGGTGATGAGCAATTTCAATAGTATGTGACTCTATTTCAGGCCTTTTTTCTGCTTTTTATTGCATGTTACCTAATGTTCATGTATTAGCCTTGAAATGGCTTCAAATATGCTTTGTGCATTTCAGTTTTTAGTGTTGATGTACAAGTGCTGTTTTTAAAGTTCTGTCTGACTATTTCTGCTGTGTTTCAGACATTTTTATGCATTTTTACCTAATGTTCAATTATTAGCCTTGAAACAGCTTTTACCATGCTTTATGCTGTATAAGCTGTAGTGGTGATGTGCGAGTGCCAAACTATGGCACGGTTTCAGTGTTTCTTGCTATTTGTTTGGTATTTGTACTGCATTTTACCTAGTGTTTGTTTATAAGCCTTTTAAACTGATTCTAACTTGTAATTACACTGATTTAAGCATTGGCGATGTTATTGCAACATAGTCTCCAGCCTTTTAAACTCTTTTAACTTGCAATTATGCTGCCTAAGCTTTAGCGGTTTTATTGCAATATAGTCTTCATTACACTTCTATGGTAGCTTTCTGTGCATTACCATATCACATCTAAATTTGTTGCGTTTATATTATGCTGTCGAAAACTCAAACTGTCGACAGCGTAATAATCGACACGAAATTGTCGAAACCCCCGAACATCGAACACACACAAAAAAATAAAAACACCCAAATACAACACAAATTGCTCTATGAAGGGGTGCAAGACCCCCTGCACCCCCCACCCCTGTTACTTAAATATACCAACTCCGAAATCGCACTACATTGCAGTAAACAGAAATCTCCCCTTACAGAGATTTCCGTTTACACGCACAATGACTTTCGCTTTCGACATTTTGGTGCCGACAATATCAGCTTCAATATTGTCGGCCTTCGACAGGGTGAAGTAGACCCAGTCTGTTTGTACCATGCTAATTAATTGCTGCTACATCTTTTATGACTGTTTATACCATATTTCTGGTGTTGTGCTATTGATTTTATTATGACTTGCTCTTAAACTGTTTTTATTTATGATATGTAACTGATGCAGAGTTAGCACATATTTATTAAGATTGCAGTCAATCATTACGCACTAAACAATATTGTTAACTCATATTTACCTTATCTTTCCTCTCTCTACTGGCCACTTGGTGTTAGGCCCTATTTTGCCAATATTTTCTATGATCTACTTTCTCCATTTCACTTCCTTGCTACTTTCTGTCTGCTTTTATAACTAAGTCTACAGTTACTGTGTTCAGTTATACCTCCTAAACACACCTTTTATTCCTTGTTTCCCTGCCTTTAACCATAGGTATAAGACTGGTCTCCACCTCCCTTCCACAACTACAGCACCAGTTATTGCCTGAACAAAAAGATTTTATCCAAACTCGGACCCTTCTGCTTCCGTAACCTGCCTGCAACTTACTGCTGTATGTTTTTTTTTTTTTGATTTTCTGAATGACAATCATTTTTGCTTCCTCTAATTTAGCTTTGCCTGCTTATCAACAGGACAAACTAGTTTCCCATTATTACTCCCCATCTTTCCTTGCATATTGATAATCTCTACATTTCTATTTTCCCTCCTCTGTGTAAAGTTTTCTTTCTATTTTAGTTCTTCTGTCTACCTTATTACTCTAGCACTAATCATATAGTCTGATAATACTATTTTTTTCCTTTTTTTTCCCACTTTTTTTACAAACCTTAATCACTCTTTTCTTCTGCTTGTGTTTCTCTGAGGTCTGAAAAATCGGTACTTAATATTAGCATACTACCCAGTACCTACTCTAAACTTTACACTCTTGCACTGTTACAAAAAGGACATCAAATATTCCTTACTGATTGTTTCCTTTCAACCTGTATTTCCAACTGGGTTGTTCCTGCCCCATTCACCCTTGCTATGCTCGGGCTCACTCCACTACTCTACCCTACCCCCAAATCCACCCCCACCACTCCCAGCTTTATACCTCCCATAGTCTAGCTACTTCCATTTTAACCAATTAAAACTATTCTATTAATGCACATTATCACCTGCCTCCCTCACATATCCACTATATCTTATACCATCAAATTAAATCTCTTGCAAATCATATTACAGTCTCTATTATATCTGTCTGAATTTTGAATATACAACATACAAGCCAACACCATGCCACCCCACCACTAACACTCATTGTTTCCCTTTCTTTCCTTCTCCTTCTTCAACAAACATCCTAGCATACATTTACTATCAATACCAAATCACTTCTATGCCATCAAATGCAGATATCTCTAATAACACTAACAGTTTCTGCAATATATCACCAGATCTCCTCCAAACACAAATATTAACCTATCCTAAAATAAATCTTTTAAAAGAAAGTTCCAAACTCTGTAAATCTCAATATTACTTGACAAAAAGCCCTCCTCTTTCACTGAAACAACTTTCCACCTATTTTTCACTTATTTCCTTATCTGGCTATGTTCACCCTAACCCAGGCCCATCCCCTACCCCTGGTCCTTCCTCTAACCTAAGCCCATCACCTACACCTGATCCTTCCCATAAGCCAGGCCCATCCCCTCTACCTGGTCCTTCCCTTAACCCAGGACCATCCCCTACCCTTTGTCCTTCCCCTAACCCACACCCATCACTTACCCCTGGTCCTTACCATAATGCAGGCCCATCCTCTACCCCGGTCTTTTCTCTAACCCAGGGCCTTTCCCTAACTCAGGCCCACCCCCTACCCCTAGTCCCTCCCATACCCCACTGAACTCATCCCAAAGTAAAAAATGTGACATTTATAACCCTCAACTTTTACTGCATTTGTAACAAACTCTCAGACTTTGATGCCCGAGTGGCACTATATACTCCAGATTTCTTAGCTGCCATTGAAACATTGCTAAAACCTAAGATAAAAGATACCGAAGTGCTCCCTCCAGGATATAATTTAATCAAACCAGATACACTATACAAAAAAGCTGGAGCAATTCCATTATTATACAACAATTACTTCACAGTTATAAACTACTTAAGTCCCATCCCTAAATTTGATAATGCTGAACTACTTATTGCCCTCCCAAAAATGAACTACTCAAAAAAACTGTGTTTATTTGTCATTTACATTCCCCAAGCCCATACTTGAAAATATCATATCTTGGATCACAGATAATATCTCTTATGAAACAATTATTCTTGGCAATGTTAACATAAATTGGCTAACTCTTACATCAGTCTCACTCATTACCTCTATAAACCTCTTCAGTTTCCAACAACTTATACTATCTCCTGCAAGGTATGATAAATATAACAAACAAGTTTCCATACTAGATAGGATCCTAATTTCTGACCCAAAAAAGTTCACACAAACAGGGACCCTTCCCAACACACTAAGTGACTACCTACCCACTTTTGCCATCAGCATATCTAAACATTCTCCTAAAACTCATCTACACAAATCAATCCACAAACTAACAATTTATTCCAGAGTCCTTTCTACACATACTAAAATCTATTAACTGGACTATTCTAAAAACCCTTTGTCTTGGTGAACATCCAAGAATATTTGCAGCAGTAGTTATTAACAAATAATGTACAGGAAATATAGAAAACTTGCATACAGTAATAAGGAAAAAATATGGAACAAAAATACAGCATAACATGTCAATATGAAAAGTCAGTACTATATACAGTAGTATATGATAAACAGAGTATTTTAACAGTAAACTATAACACTGTTACTATCCTAATAAAATACATGTTTCACTAAACAGTCCATTTGGGAGTACTTTAGAACTGAGTAAAGTAGTAATATCTGTGCTAATAAAAGAGGAAGAGAGAAACATAATGCAGAGAAAAGAAAACAGTGAATGGATAAGGGCTAGAGAGGTATAATGTGGATCAGAAGGTGCAGAGAGGGCAAGTATTGAAAGGTCATCCTGGTGTAGTGCAGGAGCGCAAACAGTTGTTTGTTAGGTATTGCTTAAGAAGTAAGTTAAAATTGGAAGTATTAGTGGTGTTTTGAATGTGTTAGGGAATGGAATTTAATTTTTTGGATATCTGGTTAGAGAAGAGAGAATCTCCAGAGCTATTGTTAATCTTAGTGACTTGTAGAAGGAGTTTGCAGAAGATCTTAGCATTCTAGTGTTATTGCATTCCTGAATTAAGTTTCTGAATGCTGGACAGTTATTGGGTTTATGAACTATGGAGTGGGCAACCGTTAGTTGGCTCAGGGATAATAGATCAGGTAGCTCAATCCAGTTTAATTTATGAAGAGCAGAGCAGTGGTGAGATCTGTATGGATGACTGGTAGCAAATTTTGCTATTTTATTGTAACATGACTCTAATTTGTTCATTTCAGATTTTTGGAGGCTAGTGAGAATGAGTGAGGTCTATCGAAGGGCGGAGAGGAGGTAGATCCTGGCTATGGAGTGTCGGGTGTTGTAAGTACTGTATGGCTTGGATCTATAAAGTGTTCCAAGCTTTATATGGACCTTTTTGAGGAATAGTGCTACATGTTTATTAGATTTTAGGCAGTCATCTATTGTTACCCTGAGGAGTTTGGTGTGTTCTACAGGTTCAATTTTGGTTTTGTTGGAGAAGTATATAGTGAAAGTGGGAAGGGAGTTCTGTGTTTTGGTATTGGAGAATAGCATTACTCTTGTTTTGTTAGGGTAGAGTATCAGTTGGTAGTTAGGGTTGAGTATCAGTTGGTAGTCTAAGAAGGATTTTTGGGTTCTTTCTAGGAGTTCTGGTAGAGATGGAGCTGAGCAAATAAGGACTGAGTTGTCTGCTTATTGTACAATAGTGGCTAGTTGGGTGGCTGTCCAGAGTTTGTTTGTAAAGATGGTGAAAAGTAGTGGACCAAGGATTGAGCTTTGTGGCACTCCAGTTGAGATGGCTGGTAGGGTAGAGAGTTTGTTTTGCCACCTGACTGCTTGTTGCTGGTCAGTTAAGTAACTATACAACTGAGATAGAGCAGGATGGGAGAGGTTTAGGGATGCTAGTTCCTTGAGTAATTTTTGGTGTGATATCATATTGATGGAGGATACATAGAAATGTTTCAAGCATGGGCATTAAAGCCCTTCTAGCTTGCCAATATGCCAAAACACTTGTTCCCATAATAAATGTCCAGGCTGTTCTTAAAAATATCTAAACTAGTACTTGCTTTAATGTAATTTGATAGTCTGTTCCAAGCATCAGCTACTCTGTCAGAGAACCAATTAGTACACTTCTCATTCCTATAGAATCTTCTACATAGGTTATCTGATGATTCTCTAGTACTTTTTGATAACCCCAAACATTCCCAGAGGTAGTTATCCCTAAATGCCTTATATACTTGAATAAGATCTCCTCTTAAATATCTGTAAGAGACACTGTACAAGTTCAGATATTTTAGTCTTTCATAATAACTTGGATTTTCACATCCATGGATGCCCTTAGTATATTTCCGCTGTACTCTTTCCAGTTTATTCATGCTTGTTTTCCTGTAGGGTTTTCATATTGTTATTCCATACTCAAGTTTCGGTCTAATGTAACTAACAAAAATGACTGCATTATGTTTGATTTCCTAGACTTTATAAATCTGTTTATACAACCTATAGTTCTATAACTATCATTAGCCAATTTGTTGATATGATTAGAAAAACTCATAGCTGAATCTATCCATATACCCAGGTCCTTAAACGAGTCTACAGTTTCAATCACTGTGTGTTGTATTAAATATTCACCTTTCAGTTTATGTCTCCCAAATCTCATATGCTTAGTTTTTGATGTATTTATCAACATATTATTCTCCTGTGCCCAAATGGTCAATTTAGTCAAATTATTTTGCAGACATGCCTTATCTGTAACACTTGTAATCAGTTTACCCAATTTCACGTCATCAGCATATAGACTGAAGAACACCTCAGATGAAAAAGTAAGGTCTGAAAGATACAATCTAAACAAGTAAGGGCCTAGTACAGAGTCCTGTGGGACACCTTGACTGTAACCAAGGATTTCACCTGTCCAGTTGGTGTGTGATACTGTCCATGTCCTATTTGTAAGCCATGCAGCTATCCATCTTATCAACAGTACATCAATACCTAGTTGTACTAATTTATTGATCAGTGTTTTGTGTATGACCCTGTCAAATGCTGAAGTTAAATCTATATAAATCACATCACAGCACAATTATTCATTCATAGCTGTTATTATATTGTTATAAAACATCATGTTACAGGTGGTAATAAATCTATTTTCAAAATAGTCATGCTGATATATGGTTTCAAGTCCCAACCTATCCAGTTCTGACAATAACGTATCCACTATTACCTTCTCCATTATTTTTCTACAACATGAAAGTAGACTTAAGGGTCTATATGATTTTGGGTTTGTCCTACTCCCCTTTCCCTTAAAGACAGGTTTAATAAGTACATGTCTCCAGTCTTGAGGAATCTCTCCATATTTATATGACCTAGTGAATAACAGATGTAATGGCAGTGTAAGTTCTTGCTTAAGTGTTCTCAAATCATTGTTACTTATTCCATCTCCTCCCTGCACTTTGTTTGGATCCAGTTTTCACTGTTCTTTTTTAATATAATCTAATTTGATTCCAGTATCTGGGGTTACCTGGTTGTCACTAGGACAACTCAGCACCCCGTTTGTGAAGCCAAACTGTTTTGCATAAGATTTTGTAAGTATATCTATAATCTGTTGTGTCTGAGAGTAAATTTTAGAATCTGCACAGTTTATCAATTTGTGTATCTTTACTCCTTCCACAGCTTATGTATCTATAAAAAGGTTTCCTATTATGCTCAGTATCTTTATATAAATTTTCTTCAAATTTTTCTTGATGTTGTCTAACACTATGCTTAATCTGTTTGTCCAGCTTGTTAATTTCAGTTTTCAAAGTTGTAGTTTGACCTCTCTTCCAATTCTTATATTTTTGTCTCTCACCTTAATCAGGTATCTTGTTCTTATGGAAATATACCCCCCTAATGTTATGTGCCTAGATCCTGATGTTAAACATTTTTTTTACTTTTTGCACTCAAACAATTTCTCTTTCAAAACTTTTCACATTCCATCTGCAGTTTTTCCACTGAACACCTCACTCCAGTTAGTTTTATATAGCAACTTTTTTGCTTCCCTATAATCTGTAATTAACCTTCTGTGCATTGGCTTAGTTTTCAGTCTGGCAGAATTATCTAGCAACAAATTAACCTTTATGACCCCATGATCACTGCACATCAATGGTGGTAAAACGTGACTTGAAGTTACAGTAATTTCTTTAGGAACACAAACAATATCTAGTATATTCTGTCCCCTGGTAGGTATTTTTACAATCTGAAGCATTTGTTGTTCTGAATATACTCTGAATAATTTCTTTACTAACGTTGTTGAATCAATATTATTCCAGTCTGTTTCTGGTAAATTTAAGTCCCCAGCTAATATTATTCTTCCCTCCTGTGCTTCATGCAAGAAATGTATGAATTCCTCCAGGTCATCTGCACTTGACTTTGGTGGTCTGTACACTCCAACAATTGTTATATGTTCCAGGGTTGTCTTTATTGTTACAGTTACACATCTATAGTATTGGTATTATCATTAAACATGTAATAATCACAAGTCTCATAACTATCTTTAATGCCTATCATAACACCTCCACCTGATTTTTTTGTTAGAATGTCTGTTACACTAAAAACATTTATACCCTCACAGAACTGGTTTCCAGTCATTGTTATTTATCAATGTTTCACAAACTATAACCTTGTGGGAACATAGCAAATTTTCTAATAAAAACACTTTTAAAGCTCCTAGCATTAACAACCATCAGAGATGCATCAAATGTTGCTATCTGTGAACTGTTACATTTTTGACCTGGCAAAAATCCTGGCTAGTGTTTGGCAACTATTGCAAAATATCTGCTGCAAAAATTCTCTTCCCTGATCTAGACAAATGCACACCATCCTGTCTGAACATGTGTGCCCAAAAGAAGGCTTGGATGCTCTATACATTTCCATTTTTTTTAAAACAGGACATTTTTTCCATGTAGGTGTTTATCCAAAAAAATCTTTTCATTCACAGTACATGGTGACCCTTGTTTCTAAGCTCATGGATAGTGTTGATGAAACTTATTAAAGTGGTTGTAGTGATGTGCTTGGGTATAAAGCCATGTTGGGTAATGAAGAGCAGGTTATTGCTATCTAAGTAGTCAAGGAGTTGTACATGTATGCATTTTTCGAGAATTTTGGTCAGTGGTGGGAATATTGGTTTTGGTTGTAATTTGAAAAGTCAGTGGAGGAGTGGCCTTTATGCAAAGGAATGATATGATAGATGTTCCAGAGCTTAGGGATGTATTGCTCCGATATGGACCTGTTGATAAGGAGAGAGATGGGATACGATATGGGTTCTGCTGCCAGTCTGAGGAATTCATTTGGGAGTTGGTCAGCAATGAGGGATGTGGGTTCTAGTTTTAGTAGAAGTGTCTTGATGGTGCTGTTTATTTTATTGGTCTGACAGAAAAGGAAAAGGGGCTAGGTGCTGAGTAAAATGCCTGGTCAGGTACATGCTGAAGGGTACTTTGTACTCAATTGTTGGACTGATAAGGGCAGAGTATAGAGGTACTATGATTGCCTTACATCTGGACTCCATGCCCTTACTTATTAGTTGTGCTGTGTAGAATGTTCATCTTGTGCCCATGGACACATGGTGATCAAGGTTCAGGTTACTGTCATCCTGAGTTCCCAAGTTCCTTACTGCTGGGTCTACTCTTGTTACTGCTGGGTCAACTCTTGAGGGAGTGTTATCAAAGTTGCAATTTGCAGAGGTGGTCATCTTCCCAAATTGTATAATTACGTATCTTTTTGCATTGAGATTTAATCAATGGCTCTAGCACCAGTTATTTGTCTGTGTCAGACCCTCTTGGAGGATATCTGCATCTTTGGGAGATTCTGTGATTGTAACCAGCTTGCAGTCATCAGCAGATTTGGTCTGTCAAAGGTTCTGTACACTCCCCTTGGATTCAAAGAAGTATATTCCAAATAGAAGAGGTCCCAGTACCAAGCCCTGTGGACACCACTAGTAATAGGCCTCTTGATGGAGGGGAATGCTCCCACTATCACTTCACATGTCCTATCCATTAGTCATTTGGCTGTCCATTAGGTAACATAGGGATTTATGCCTAAATTTGTGAGTTTGTCTTTAATAAATGAGTGAGATATTGTGTCAAATGATTTTGCCAGGTCAAGATAGGCAGTATGCACCATTTTGCCCTCATCCATATGCACGACCTGCCTTTGACAAAACCGAACTGAGTTGTGTCCAGTGTTTGAAAATTTCCTTTGTCTTTGTTTATCAGTTGCATGATAATTCTTTCAATGGCCTTGCATATAAGCCCAGTCAAACTTATGTGTCTGTAGTTCCCTGGGTCTCTTTATGGTTCCCCTTTGTGTAGAGGGATGTCAGTTGCAGTCCTGTATTCCCTAGGGAAGAAGTTTGTCTGGAGGCTGTGGTTAAACAGAGATTCTAGTGGGTCCAACAGGTCATGTTTCAAGCTATTTAGGAGGCATCCTGAGATATTATCAGGACCCACTGATGCAGTATTTTTGGCTGTAGAGAGTGTAGTGAGGACCTGTTCTTTAGTGACAGTTGTGGAGAAATGGTGGAGGGTATTTTCTGGTGGGTAACTCAGGGTGATAGAAGGGTGAAATGGAAGCTAAATTTATCAGCCAGCAAATTGCCTGTATCCTCCATTTTGGATAGGGAGTTACGTTTACTATTAGTTCAGTACACTGGTGGGTGTTACCCTTAAGGTGGAGTACATAACTGAAAAATGCCTTCTGGTTATTCTTAGCCTGAGAGACTATTTGTGCCTCAAAGCTAGCTTTGTGGACTTGATTATTCCCCAGAGTTGCTTATTGAAACTGATGAGTGGGTTTTTGCCTGTTCAGCCTACCCCTTCCTAGTTTTGGACATGATTTTCTTTCTTTTGTTCTGTGACCTGTTTATACTGAGGGTTCACCAATGAGGCTTGTTTTGTAGATTGTTCTAAGTTTATTTTGGTTTGGTACTCTTGTTTCTATACAGTTGTTTACATTTTTGTATAGGGTTTCTGTAAAAAAACTTCTGCATAGGCCACAGTGTTCTTTGATTTTTTTTGGGGGGAAGGGAGGCTTGGAATATAGCTATGCCATGACTTAATACAATGTAGCTAGTCTTGGAAACATTCTAAAAGGTTCTGGGTTTTGCTGGGATGTTGTGCTTTATATTTATTTCAGTGGTGACCACATTGTGATCTGATCTGATATGACCAGGGAGGACATTACATGGAAGGGGGCGTGCAATATTCCCTGATGTTTGTGATTACCAAATCCAGGATATTTACCCCTAATAGGTGTGCAGACTAGCTGTTCCAGGGTATTTGCAATGACAAAATCCTGTTATCTTTCAACCTGCATGCTAGTGCTCATGTATGAATCCCAGTTTAAGGTGGGATAGTTGAAATCTCCAATGAATATGGTGTTGAGCTCAGTGGTGAGTGACTCCACTACATTGAAGTACATGGTATGGTTATTTTGGGTCATGGATGGGGAATATAGCTAGCAAGCATATGGTAAGGGACTCTACCTAAGGTTAGTTGGACATGGAACAGCTCATGCCTGGCATAGTATTTGACCAGTCTTGAGGTGTGCTTACTTTTTATGTAGGTTGATATACCTCCACCTCTTGTTCCTTCTTGCATGGTAATTGGTCTAAATGCATGGAAGGCATTATAGCCTAGGATTGCTGAGTGGCTTCCACAGTACAGCAGCCTACAGTGACAGCAAGAAGAGAGTGCATTTAGAGAGCAGTTAGAAAAAGCAGAGCAACATGAGTTGGGGTTGTTCACAGTGGACCTGAATGCATATATTGCGAAAGACAAAAAAGGATATGAAGATTGCCTGGGTCCACATAAGTGGGTCAAACTGAATAAAAAAGGAGAGACAGCTCTAGTCTTCTATGTGGCAAATGGTTCAGCAAGAGAGACATTCAGTAAGTCATATACAAGAATGGGGAACATGCAACTTAGGTAGACTTCCTCCTAGTAAGGAAAGTTCACTGGGGTATAACCAGAAATTGCAAATTCATGCCCAGAGAAACAGTCATCCCACAGCATAAACTACTAGATCCCACAATTAGCTGCAAATGGTGGTTAGAGAAGGCTCTAACATCAAGGGTACTGGGCTGAAGACCTGGATGTTGACTGGAGAGAAAGCACAATGGTTCAAGGAAATACTCAGGCCTCTAGCACCTCAGGAAGAAGAGGAAATATGTTGATTTGTAAAAGAATGTCAACACCTCAAAATAGTAGCTATGAGAACTATAAAACAGATATGTGGCTGAGCCAGGTATGGAAATAAGATACTTAAGGAAAGCTGGTAGTGGAAAGAAGAAGTCCAAGAAGTCAGAAGGAGTAAAGAAAATAGTGGAAGATAAAAAGGACTTTCCAAACCAAGATGGAAAACTAGTTGACTAACAAAGATGCTAAGAGATCAGTTGCAATGGCAAAGGACAAGGCATCAGAGTTATTCTGCCATCTTCTGAAAAGGGACTCAGCAGATGGCACAATTCTCTATCAGGTTGCAAGGAAAAGACATGAAGATAAAGAAGAGAGTATTCAGGCTCCCGTCATAAGGGATGCCAGCAACAATCTGCTTGCCATTCCACAGGGCATCAAAAATAGATGAAAGGAATACTTCTAGCATCTTATGAATGAAGAAAACCCCACATAAACTGTACTGCTCCAGGCACAGCCTGCAGTGATAGGAGAAGAGGAGCCCACCCTCAAGAAAGCAAAAGCAGCACTGAGGAAAATGAAGGCCGGTAAACCAGCTATCACAGATGAGGTAACAGCGGATATGATCAAGATGTTGGGTGAGTTAGATGAGAAATCACTCTACAGGGTATTCACAACAGTATGGCAAGAAAGGAATATCCCAGATGACTGGAGAATAAGCATTCTATTGCTTCTGCACAAGAAGAAAGGGGACATTCAGAACATGTGAGCAGTATCAAACTGCATGAGATTTCTGCACATGTTAATTGATAAATGACTATACAGAGCAGTAGAAAGTAAGATGGGAAATGAGCAGTTCAAATTCAGATCAAGATGGAGCACTGACCCGATGGTTGCAGTGAGACAGATAGCTGAGTAGAAGCTAGAGATTAGGAAAGAGTGCAACTGGGCATTCCTAGGCTTGGAGAAAGCATATGGCAAGGTCCCCAAGAAAGATGCTATGAGCAGTCCTGTAATGCTTCATCATCCCAGAAACATGGGCAGACTTAGTACATGCTAATTACAAGAACCCAATGACACAAGTACAGACAGTGTTTTGTCTCACAGAAGGGTCTCCAGTGGGAGTAAGTGTGCATCAGGATTCAGGTCTGAGCCCACTGTTATTCATACTGCTAATGGCCTACATTATCAAACAGGTCAAAGGAGACAGCTCAACAAAACTGTTTTATGTATATGATATGGCATTACAGTCAGACTCTGAACAAGAACTTTAGAAAATGACAGAGGAATGGATTGCAAAACTGAAGGCACGTGGGACAAAATTGAGTACAGACAAGATAGTCATAATGGCAGTAAATGGGGCGGTAAGAAGAAGCTGAAAATTGAAATGGAAGGGAAATAGTGGAACAGGTTAATAGCCTCAAGTATCAGAAATGATGTCTGAGGAGAAGAGAAGTCTGAATGAGGAGGCCAAAGCTAGAATCAAGGGTCTACAACTAAGTGACACACAGTGTCATAATAATATAAGAAAGAAGAATGCCAAAATGGCTGAAAAGTAAGGTATACAAAACAGTTGTACAACCAGTACTACTGTAAGGTACTGAAACCTGGACAGTAAAGGCAAATCAGTTGAGGAAACTAGAGGTGATAGAGATAAACAGCCTGAGATAGGTGGTGTGATTCATACAGTAGGATTGATGAAGAAATGACGATATTAGAGCCAAAACCCTAGTTGCTCCAATTGCAAGAAGGTCAAAAAGAACAGGTTTTGGTGTTTTTTTTCCACGTGTGCAGGAAAGCAGAAGACAATCTGATGATGAAGATTTGGGACAGATAAGAAGAAAGCAAGAGGAGATGAGGGTGTACAGCAAAGTGATTCAGTTCTGTGAAAGAAGACCTGTGACAGCCAGGCATGAATGTCAGTGAAGATAAGATAGTGGTATTGAACCAAGAGAGGGCTGATAGTTGATGCAACACCCCTACACCATGCAGAAAAATGGGAAAAATGGGATTGATGTTGATGATCAGCTGAAGAAATGTCAACTGTTGTCAGGTACTAAGTCCACGACCTACCATTATACTTTTTAAAGGTTAACGCCAAATCCCCTTCCACCATCTTGCATGTCTTTAACAACATTCATGTCCTTAATCATCAGTTGAATAAGTGACATAAACCTGATCAGTATACATGCATCTTCTTCTTCTGCAGCATGATTGCCATCTATAATGGCAGAAGTTCCAACAAAGTGTGGTCCCAATGCATGTCCGCTTTGCTCCCCCCTATGTAGATTCAAACTCTTTACCATTTACATTTTCTCTATCCTTACTGGCTTGCTACATCAGTATAAAACAAAGCTACTTATTGAAAATGCAATCCTCTATTTAAAGACTCTGAATTGTCAAGGAATATGGATTGTTTCCATATTCCAATGTCATCTTGCATGCCAGAGGTTGAACTATATACAAGTGAGTCTTTTTTATACCATGAAAGGAAATCATATCAATATGTTATTAGCTAATGCTTCTTCCATAAATACCTATTTATTAGTTGCTATAGAAGGCAAGGTAGCACATATGATTGACTAAAATCATGAATTGAGGCATTATATTGTATCAGTCAAGCAGAGATTACTTAAGACCTATACACACTATATAAAACAAAGAAGGTGAAACACCACTAACAAATCAGGGTACTATCAATTCTTTTTCATGGGCAAGTGGCCAAAGCCCTTGTAATGTTCTCTGTTTCTCTGTTGCTAGGCAGATGGAATTGTCATGCTTCAGCTGTTTCAACTTCTTTTGCAGAACAGATTTATTTTCATGAACGCTGTACTCATTGTATTTCACAGTTCTTGGTGTATCAGCATTAGTTGTTCAGTGTACAGTGCATTCAGTTATGTATTTAAGGAAGTCTATAATTATCAGAATTAAAGTGTTTTCTAACTTGCAGAGTAGCAAAATACATACAAAAATCCATTGAAACAGGCAGATAGACATAACATAATCATATAAAATAATAACCTGTCCATCAGTACCTTACAAGAATGAACCTAACCCAGTGTTCTTTTTTAAGCCCTACTGACCAGCTTAGTTCTAGTTGCCTCCCTAGCCAACGCTTTCCAGTGTAGTTTATGATAAAAACATAGTTTATAAACACCAGCATCTCTGTCAATAGGGTGACCATGGCCATATTGTAGTTTTTGACTTCATGTTGTCCACCACTGACCTTCCTTACCTTGTCCCTTGGAAAATGAGAGCAATCAATTTTAACATCAAACACAGTCCCCAAGAAAGGTACTGCTCCGGTGACCCTATTTGTTGCATCCTAGCTAATGAAAGGTCCTGAAAAGAATATACACCTTGTTTTGCCAGTATTTCCCCTTATGGAATATCAGGAAATCATCCAAGAAATACATTATCATTTAGCCCCTGACAACTGTCTCAGAATTTCTTGAGCCATGCGATAAGACTTTCAAACTGCATGCATATAGATACACATTCTACAAGTATATATAAATTTAAGTAAATTATGAGCCCTTCCAACTTGTATGAGAAGATGCTTCAGTTTGCTTTGCTTAAATGAAAGGATCTTAAAACTTGCCTCCATTTGAAACATGAAACACTGTTACTAAATGAGCCTTCTTCAGGGTAAAATACGACATAAATGTTGAATTATGTGATGTAATTATGTACTAACCCAACAACACCCTGTCATCAGATCCCCAAATGCCAGTACTGTCACCTCATTGAATGGAATAATTTAGCAGCACTTTATACTCTTAGAAACACTGGTGCCCATGCATATCAGCAACAATCTACCATACATAAAACAGGCATAGACAGGCATGCACAGAAAAGAGTACAGTAGCTATCAGATCTACTCAGCTCGACTTAAATGTAGTTCTGCAGAAGTATATATTTGACACAGAGTATCTACCCTTCTGTGGACAATAGCACAACAGTACAAGTTGAGATGCCCTCCATGAGATGTATACCACAAGCGCTTATCTCATAGATTCCCTTCTTATTAACATTGTATCCCTGCATAGATCACTGTGGCACTGCATGCATATTACTGAGGATGAGGATGAGGATGTAGGCTCTGTACTGTGAAGCACTAACTGCTGCCTTGCTCTTGCATATGCATGTTTGTCTGCACTACTGCATGAATGGCAGTCACCCATTGCTCTGCATGAGCACAGACAGTTTTACCAAGAGCATATTACTACACTGATGAGGTTCCCATTAGCTGCAGAGACTATATTGGTACTTTGGGATCAGCCAGCTGAGTTTTGCTGATTGGACTTATGGCCTATCCACATAACTGCAATGAATGTCCTAGAGTTATCCTTGTGCTTTCTTTGGAACAAGCCAGGTGGGAATATTTTTCAATACTGCCCTTGGTAGGTAAGAAAAGCACTGTCCACTATTATTCTTTTTTGTTTCCAATATCATTTGGCCCTTGCGATTATTTTGTTTTTTCCCTTTTTTAGCAGATGATTGTTCATAGAAAATTAGGTCAAATCATTCCTAGTATTCCAAAGCCTTTTCTTCACTACCCTCTAAAACCAGAGTGTAACCTAGCTGGCAAATCCTATCCCACCACATTGTGGGGGGGGGGGGGTGGGGGGTGTTGATTCTTTTTATTCAAGTCAAACCTCCCTTTTTAATGTACCTTTTTTGCTAAATAGGCTGAGTAATAAAAAAAAATACCTATCTTACCTATACCACTTACAAACATGTCTAAAAGTCACGTTAATCACATGAGTGACAGAAACTGAATACCTGACATGGCTTTTGACCCTGAAGTCTTGGTTCAGCTACTTTTGATTCAACCTTTTTGGTTTCACTTTCTTGTGATAATTAACATATGAAGATCACAGTGGCTTGCATCCACCGCCAGCTGCCTAGTTTCTAAGTAAGCTATCTGCTATAGGCTAACCAGTTTTCGTACTTTTATTTCATGTGTCTTCCTAATTATCCAAGGACCTGAGTTTCACCATGCTAGCCTTCCATCTACTATGCTCTCATTTAGTATGCTAACTGTGTCCATGTCCACCAATTCCCACATGTTAACTACCTCCCCTCTGACCTGTTGCTAATGTAGTCCATCAACAGTATGAACAGGAGTGGGCTCACAGCTGAACCCTGGTGTACACCCACTCCCACTGGGAACCCCTCTGTGAGACCTAACACTGTTTGTACTTGAGTCATTGGGCCCTTGTACATAGCCTAAAAAAAAGCAATTGTCTTTATGTGGAGAGGAAAATAATTTAAAAGAAGTGCTATTCTCTGTTATATACATATATCCCTGCAATATGTTCTCTTTATGTTGCAAAATAGATTTAGAACTCAGTGGCCTGAAGGCTTGGCTTCATTAACCCTTAATGAGGTTATTTCTGTTTTGGGTAAGAAACTAATTGTCTCAAGGTTTCTCATCCAGGAAAAAAGATGTCATTGTTCCCCTCTACTCATCACTCATTAGACCCATTATAGAGTACAATGCCCGTTTGGTATGTACCTCACAAGATATCTACAACAACTGGAAAGGCCACAGAAATACCCCACAAAGAGGATTACTGGCCTCAAACAGATGCCCTACGCAGACTGTCTCAAAAAACTCCAGCTTTACTCTGTCGCATATTACCTACCTCAGAGGTGATCTCTGCCTAACATACAAAGCTATGTCAAACCCAGAGCTGTTGGACATGCTCCACTTAAAGAAATCCCAATCCCTCCAAGCTACACGCTCTAGGGACCTAAACCTTGTCACCACAACAAACAGAACATGCTGGAGAGATAGATTCCTGTCCCAGAGACTTCCCATACCGTGGAACAAATATATCAAACAAAGCTCCTCATTAGCACTCTTCAAGAAAAATCTTGATGATTGAATGGGAGATAGGAAATTCACCTCGGGGATCACTTCTGTAGCTCTGCTTGACAGGGGCATAGGAAAATAATTTTCTTGGGTGGCAAAAGCCAGGGTACCATTTGACTAGGCTTATATAGGCCCTAGGGCCAATAGCCTAGTACCTACCTATGAACCTATGAGTGGTTTAATGAAGGATTTAAATATAAGGAATTACATAGTGGAATTTTTTAATTTGTTTGGAAAAATGGTGAGATAAAAGTTATAAGAAACTGAAGGCCTGTTGTTTTGAATAATCCCAATTATAAAATCATTATCAAAATACTACAGAAATGAATTGAATCAAAACTTAAGTGTATTCTATCAGATTCACTACATAGTGTTAAAAGAAAAGGTTGTCAAGAATTATTAATGATTTTTGGAAAAATTGTGGGTGACATGCTAAATAGACAAGAAAATACTTTATGGTAGGATATCTAAGCAACGCTTTTGAAACTTTTCAGCATAATATGCTATAGGATGTATTCAAAGGTTAACATTAAAATACAAAACAAAAATGTGCATTTTACATCATACACACTGAGCAAAATTAAAGTTTTGATTAATGAGTAGCTGATTGAAAACATAAATATTAAACGAGGCATAAGGCAAGGATGTCCTTTTAGTAACATTATATTTTTACTAGTTATGAATGAAGTAACTAATTATATTAATTCAGTAGATGGTAATGTCAGATATAGAACTAAGAAAGATGTTGATATACCTATAATGTTATTGTATGCAGATGACATCATTCATTCATGTAAATGGAATGGAAGAAGTTATAAGCAAGTTGAATTTGTGTTTAGATAAAATTTGTATGTGTTTGAACATAGAGAAAATTAAAGGTTTAGGGCATGAGGTAGGATTAAATGTATTGAATTCAACTCTCTAAAAATAAAGCTGTTAGGTATTGCATTTGGAAAACAAAATGTATTACTACAATGGGAAAACATTATGAACAAAATCAAAATGTGTGTTCTTTTTGGAGGTATTTTAAACTTTCTTTAAATAAAAAAGTTTATCTGCTTAAATCTGTTGTATTGGGAAATATTTCATATACAGCAAGTGTGTTTAGTATTTTTATTTTGCATTTGTTGACCAGGATAGTCCGACTGGATACATTTCAATTTTCAGCGGAGGCCCGGGGAGAAAAGCTCCAAGGTAAGCTGTTAAGATTATGATACAATATTTACAGTGGTTACATACCTAAACAAGTTATACAGGTTTCAAGGTTAGAGATCATCCTGAGTGTAGGTCAGCATTAAGTAACACAGTTAAGCTAAAATACTGTTTTAAACTCATTCAGTTAAGATTACAGATACAATATTTAGAGTGGTTACATACCTAAACAAGTTATACAAGTTCCAAGGTTAGAGATAATCCCACATGTAGGTCCGGATTAAGTGACACAGGTAAGCTAAATTACAGTTTTTAACTCATTCTAGAGGAGAGCTAGTCAGGTTTGCTACATTGACATAGCCAGTTTAGTGTCAAATGTTGTTTGAGTCTTGTCTTAAACTGACTCAGGGTGGTAAGTAAAGTAATATCAGCTGTGAGAGAGTTCCAGGATCTACCTACAGAGTTAGCAAAGAGAGAGTCACCGGCACAGTTATTAGTTTTGATAGTCTGAACTAGTAATCTATTAGAAGATCGAAGAGGTCTGGGATTGTTATAGGGGGTGATAATATTTTTAAGAGTATTGTCCGGATTGTAAAGGATTGTATAGGCCATAATCAGTAGGTTATACTGGATCAAGATGGGTAAATTCTAGCCACCCCAGCTGGTTTAGGTTGATACAATGATGTGTCCTATAAGGCAGCCTGGTGCCAAATCTGGTAATGTGGTTGTAGCAGATAGAGAGTTTGTTAAGGACAGACATGTTTAGATTAGATAGTAAAGAGGATGCATACAGAAGAGTTGAAAGTAGGTGAGAGTGAGCTATGGCAAATCTAGCAGGAGGGGTTAAGAAGGCTTTTATCCTATAAAGTGGCCCTAGTTTTTTATTGATGGTCTTGATGGATTGAATAACATGGTCAAATTTAAGATTATTATCTATATAGTTTTGTAGAGGAGTCTGGGGAGATTATTGTGCCATTGTTAGATTTTATGGCAAAGGTGAATGCAGTTAACCTCTGTGTTGGTGTGAAAAGCTGTGAGTATGCTGCTATCAGTTGAAACATATATTATTAATGCTGACTTCTCCTTATATGGGGATCTCATCTTAATCCTGTAAAGAGAGGAGTGCTATATGTAACAAGAGGATGGTGGTTTAGCACTTACAAATCCAGTGGTATTTGGAGTTTTGTTACATCTATATAAAATACTTAAATGGTTAAAGGAAAAAAATGGTATTTTAATTTTGTTATTGAAAAACAAATATACAAATTATGGAATATGAAAAGTAGTGAAAGAGTAAGAGTATATGAATGAAGAAATGAAAGCATATCAAGAGAAAACTGTAATGTGAAAAGAAGTATAGAAGATTTAGAAGATGAAAGAAAAAAGAGATATAAAAAAAGTAATGGTGAGATATTTATATGCATATCCATGGAAAGACTTGGAGGAAGTGAAAAAAGAACTATAATAGCAAGACATTATAGATTTAAAAAGAGAACAGAATGCCATGATCTTTATGGACAATGGAGATAAAGAAATTACAAGTCAAAGCAAACATGCCATAAAAAACTGAAATAATATGCAATTGTTGTCATAAAGGAGAAACTACATCTTTTTTGAATGTAGTAGAATTGATGTGTTGTTGATTAATTTAAATGAGAATCATTATTTAGATAAAATTAAGGGGAAAAAATAACACAGACATGAGTGAATATAGTTTTTATAAAGATAAAGTGTTTATTAAAAAGGTTGATAAAATATTTAATGTTATGTGGATAATTTGAAACTGAAGAGTAAAAGAAATTATGTATAATGCTAAATAGAATTTATCATAATGTTAAACAAAAATAAGATTTTGGTTGCGGGAAATAGAGTGGGGGACAGACATAAATGTATTTTGAATGTAAAAAAAGTGAATATGAGGTCAATAGAAACAGTTTGTGTATAATATTATAAATAGTACACATATTATTTTATATATTAAGTTTATATTGTAAACATTCAAGATTTGTTAAATAATAGACCCCTACACTTTTGAGCTGCTAGATG
This sequence comes from Protopterus annectens, assembly GCF_019279795.1. NCBI lineage: Eukaryota > Metazoa > Chordata > Ceratodontiformes > Protopteridae > Protopterus > Protopterus annectens. The sequence goes on along the minus strand of NC_056745.1, from coordinate 1,539,035,720 downwards.
GCACCAATGGTCATGTACAGCAATAAGTAAGAGCCCCAACATAAGCAGCAACATGGAGGAGGAATAGAAAATTTGGTGAAAAATGTGTTCACTAGGGACCATCAGAATGTAAACAAAAGTCTTGTATAATGGATGATACAAATGCACAGCATTTAGCTGTTGCAGTGGAGGAGGAAGTAAGTGTGTCAACTGGAGTTGTATAGATAACAGGACAGGCGTCAGGGGGCTTGCAGATGACGTTCTGTTAAAAAATAATTAAGCAGGATGATCCAAGTGACAGTTCTGCTGTTTGTGAAGTGAGATGGTAAATAACTTTCTAGAAAATTCTGAGGATGGTAATGTAAAGAAGGAGCCAGGTGATGTGGCAGCAGAGAATGCAGCAGTTAAAACTTATGCATCAGTGACTGAAAATAAAACAGAAAAGCAGAAAAAAACTGGAAACATGTCTAGTTTTATGGCAGCAGATAATGCAGTAGGTAAAACATATATGCAGATGTAATAGCAGGCAGAAAAGGAAAGCAGCAGCGAACTCTAAGTAAAGCTGTTTTTAAAAAGAAGAAAAGACATATTGTGAGAATAAGAACAAAAAATGACACCATAATAGAAGATATAATGTTTGGGACAATTTGCTAAATATTCTGTTTTAAAGCTCAAGAAATGTGGTCTTATACATATATATATATATATATATATATATATATATATAGATATATATATATATATATATATATATGTATATATATATATATATCGAGACAGAGACTTTTTCTGACCTAACATTTGAAACTGAGGGAGTGATGGTAAAATTTCTGAAAATGTGTAACAATAAGAGGGGCATATGTCCATGGACCAATTATTTGTTTTCTGGTAGCAAACTAAATGTAAAAACATTTTAGTTTGCAGTTTAGAACTAATGAACTGGATGAAGAGGATGTTAAAATTTTGTGCAGGGTTTATGTTAAACTGTTGATAATGCTGTTAAAGTTATAGATGAGAGAAACTTATGGAATGGTGGGTGGAGGTTGGAAGCTATTTTCAAATGTGATAAAAAAACATGGTAAAACACTTACTGTTATTATTGTGGCTGGTCATAGAGGGACATTAAAATATACTGGCCAACCTACATCATGTTTCTTTTGCGGGGGCTTTTCTCATTTAAATAATGATTATGACAAGGGACAATGTACCAATGTGGTGAGAAAGGACATACAGCAAGAAGTTGTGTGCCTGACTGCAGGTTAAGTAAAAAGGGGACACATTTGAATGGATTGTCAGGATCAAACAGTGAATAATGAAAAATAAGGGGAAAGGGAAAAAAAACATACACGAGGAAGGACAACAAGAGGCTGGGAGAGAGGGTGAACTAGGTGAAAAAGAAACTGTAAAAGAAGAAAAACATGGAAATGAAAAATGATGAGAGAGAGAGAGAGACTGCAGGAAGAGAGGTAAGCAGAAAAAAATATATTAATATTTTTTAAAATTCTAGCCAGTGAAAACTCTGATTCTAAGGATCAAGGATTATTTGTATATAAAGGCAGTAAAATATTCAGTTGAGGAAAGAGTGAAAATAAGAAAATGAAATTTTAAAATTATTTCTGTGAAGCTTGAAAGAAGGAAAAACATCATTTTGGGAGCAATTTCAATAAATTAATTAAATAAATGCACACAGACACACACACACACACACACACACACACACACACACACACACACACACACAGTAGGATACATAGATAGATAGATAGATAGATAGACAGACAGACAGATAGATAGACAGACAGACAGACAGCTAGATAGATACATTGCACTTACATCACTTAGATAAAGAAACAGAGTGAGAGAGATATTGTTTAAAGCAGGAAATCAATATCCTAATAATCTGTGATTCCATCAATGGATGATGCTTCAACTAATTTTTAACTTGCAGATGAGATCAGACAGGAGGCCCCATGGACTATGATGTTTACAGATGACATTGTGATCTGTAGTGAGAGTAGGGACCAGGTTGAGGAGATCATGGAGAGGTGGAGATATGCTCTAGAGAGTAGAGGAATGAAGGTCAGCAGGACTAAGACAGGATATATGTGTGTGAATGAGAAGGAGGATAGAGGAATGGTGAGGATGCAGGGAGTAGAGTTGGTAAAGGTGGATGAGTTTAAGTACTTGGGATCAACAGTTCAGAGTAATGGTGAGTGTAGAAGAGAGGTGAAGAAGTGAGTACAGGCAGGGTGGAATGGGTGGAGAAGAGTGACAGGAGTGATTTGTGACAGACGAGTACCAGTAAGAGTGAAAGGGAAAGTGTACAAGAGGGTAGTGAGACCAGCTATGTTGTATGGGTTGGAGACGGTGGCATTGACAAAAAGGCAGGAGTCAGAGCTGGAAGTGGCAAAGTTAAAGATGTTAAGATTTGCACTGGGTGTGACAAGGATGGATAGGATTAGGAATCAGTATATTAGAGGGTCAGCTCAGGTTGGATGGTTTGGAGACAAAGTCAGAGAGGCAAGATTGCGTTGGTTTGGACATGTGCTGAGGAGGGATGATGGGTATATTGGGAAAAGGATGCTAAGGATGGAGCTGCTGGGTAAGAGGAAAAGAGGAAGGCCTAAGATAAGGTTTATGGACGTGGTGAGAGAGGACATGCAGGCGGTTGGTGTGACAGAACAAGATGCAGAGGACAAGAAGAAATGGAAGCATATGATCCACTTTGGCGACCCCTAACGGGAACAGCCAAAAGAGAAGAAGAGTGTTCAGCTTGGTGATTGGTACTTATCACAGAAAACCATTGTTTGTGTAGTTTCTAGTTGCATGGTGCCCATGATAGGCGGTGTGTGTGTGCTTTTTTCCCCTCTGTGGTTGAAAAAAACAGCTGATTTAGTATATTTATGTAAGGGGTGTGAGAAAAGAAGGAATCTGGTTTCTTGCTTACATTCACTTTTTATAGATTTTCAAAGGATAAAGGGAAGCACACCATATAATTAATTAAGCTATTCTATACCTATGTCATCAACAAACTGTATGGATTCTACCAGTACCATCAAAAGCTGAAATGGACAGCATTCACATCAACCGTTAGGGAGAGTTTGGTGTGGACATAAGTACTAAAAAAATACATATCCCTTACAGCCATACAAAAACATCACCTAATTAACATTAAACTCAGCTTAAAAATGAATATGTTTACTTAACTAAGAAAGAATATAAAAGAAAAAAAGTAATACGACACCCATAGACCATAACTAACAAAGTCAGAGAAAGAACTCTTTCAGTCCGTGTAAGAGCAAATATGCATGTTATTTGTTAGAATTATTAGCTAATAAAAAAGCAAGAGTAAAAATGAAGAATATAGTATAATCATGTCATATTATCATTTGCGTGCATGCTTGCCACTTAATAGAATGGGTCAGATTCCAAAACAGTTGCTTTCACTGTAAGTCTGCTCTAATTCTGAAAGACTTGCCTTCAGTATAAGTGAGTTACTTGGTGCAAGGCCTATCTGTAAACAAGCTTACTATGGGGACCTGATTCTAAAACACATGTTCTCAGCCTGCTCTCAGTGTAAGTGGCACCTACATAAAGAGCAAGTTTTTAGGAATTCGGGAGAATGAAAAAAATCTAGCTATAAAAGTATATATGATGAAATACCAGTTACACTACACATACCACATTGAACAGTGCTGTAGCATAGGCAGTAACATCATGAAATTCATCTATATTAAAAAAAAAAAAGAGTCAGACCAGGCAATTTCGCAGACTATTATGAAGGTGAGTATTGTACCCTTCTGCTGAAGACAGACATTTTTTAATTTCGGATTGGGTGCAGTTCTTAGCCACCAACCCTTTTATTAAATAGAGAATACATTTGGTGTACCTTTATAAAACAAGCACTATCAGCCAAGAAATACACTTCAGTATGATTTTGTGATTCATGGAAATATCCCACTATCTGGAAAAAGCTTTATTTGTTATGCTATAAGAGCTAAGCTAAGTTAAGTTAATGTTTACTCATCTAACTCCATGTATCTGCATCTTTAGCAGTTTTACTTATGGATCTTCTAGATACTTCTAATACTTAAACTAGTCCATATATGTTACACTCTTAATAGGTGTTTAGTTGTACTAACTCCCACAGTCCTTTAGCCTGTGTCTACTAGACAGTTTACTAAACACCCAGATTTTCTATATTTAAGAGCTGGAGCCAACATGGAGCCTGTGGGTGTCCTGGGGGTCTGTCCAACTACTTCCATATGAGTGAGTTTGTTTTTCAGGAAATCTCTGTTTTTAATACAGACAGAGCAGTGAGTTTATTCTGTTCTTGGAAGTGACTATTTCCTTTGATTACTTTTGTATAATATTGTTCAGTGTTCAGCTGTTTATTTCATAATTTCAATATTCTACTTGTAGTTTTTATGCAGTTGATGAAAAAAAACACAAAAAAAAACTATGATCTGGATTCAGAAAAATGAATTATGCAGTTGTGTACAGATCAAGCAAACAGTGCAATCCAGCAAAAAGGTGATTAACTCTGCAGTAGGAGTGTGATGTTGCTGAATGGGGTTAGAAATCTCAGTGGACCACATAATGACCAGGACAGAGTGATGGCAATCACTTGATCACATGAACCCAATAGTGTGCATGTATCATGCTCATGAATATGTGTGTACATGGGCTGAATGACATACCATGATGCACAAAGAGCAGATCCCAGATAAGGGCTGCACAGCAAAGTTCCTGCTATTTTTACTATAAATAGGAAGGAAATGGTTATACCAGATAGACAGAAAGGAAGAAAAACAATTTTATCAAGAGTAGTGGTGGGGAAGCAAGGTTCTCAACAAAAAACAGAACTCAAACTTACCTTATTTAACATGAACCTAAAACATTATGTATGTGCAGTAAAAATCATAACATACATACATACCTTGCCACATACACTCCTGATGTAATCATAGCTACCAAAACCTGGTTATAAAAAGAAATAAAGGATGATGAGGCCCCACCAGGATATAAAATACTCAGGCATGACAGCTAAAGGGTGACACAGTGGTGCAGCATTAGCATCGTTGCCTCACAGCAAGAGGTTCTCTGATTCAATTTTTGGTTGGGGTGCCTCCTTTGTGGAGTCTGCATGTCCTCCCTGTGCTTACATGTGTTTCCTCCAGGTGATCTGGTTTCCGCCCACATTCCCAAGACATGCTGCAGGTGGATTGCACACTCTAAATTGGCCCTAGGTGTGAGTGTGTATGTGTGTGTTTGTGCCTTCTGAGGAAGGTTGGGTGCTGAGCTGGCAACTCAACACAGTAAAACTCTACTGCCATCCGCTGTGGTGACTCCTAATAGGTGCTGCCAAAAGGAGAAGAAGAAGGCATGACAGACAAAACAAGCATTCAGGTGGAGTAGCAATTATCTATAAACATTCTCTAACCATCATCTTACTCCCACAGGAAATACCAATTCCAAGACTATATATTACCCATTCTGAAGGAGGTATGGGCCTCCTCAAAACTGATTACATGTATAGATCCGCAATCATAAGACTGCATGCATATATGCTGACCTCACAAGACTCAAATGTAGTGAAAGTTTTAAAATATGAGGAGCATAAGTCTAAGATGACTTCCCTAATTAGTTTCGTAGAAGCATATTGGTGTCAAGTGGGAATGAAATAAATCAAGCAGTAACTGAATGTGCCAAAAATAAATAAATAAAGAAAGAATATAAGGTGAAGGATCAGATGAGAAGGCAAGAAATGTGGAAAATGCATAAATATACTTTTTAAGTACAAAAAACTCTTGGAATAACTTCATGTTAACCAGGACTGAACTCAGGAATGGTTAAGGAGAGATGAATTTAAACCAAAACATGAAAGGTTAACTTTGGTGGCCTAAGACAGTGGACTATGAACAGGTTGGTTTATAAAGTCTATTGAACACATGGGCAAAACAGACAAATGCAGGTTTTGTAAAACAGAATTGGAAACAGTTGCACATCTTGTTGCTGGTTCTGATATACGAATGGCAGAAGGACTGTATATTGAAAGGCATAATAATTTGGCAAGACTGTTGCATTGGGGATTGTGCAAACATTATAATATTGCAGTAGCTGAAAACAATGGAAAAATGAGCTACAAAGCATTATAGACAATGATGGGATCACCCATTACCAACAGTTCAAAAAATAGATACTCGAAAATGAGATATAGTAGTTCACGAAAAGAAGACACGAGTAGCATTCATCATTGAAACTGCTACACCCAGTGACTAAAGTGGCTTACATACAGAGAGACCCAAAGATAGCCTACCAGACTACGTGCTGCTTAGTTCCATGCACAGTAATCCAATGAGACATATCCAGAGAGATCCAGACATAATACACATGGGACACAGGGACTAGACAGCAATAATGTTCAATGATATAAGACTGTCATCATGAAACAGCAACTGACAGCTTGCCAGATGCATGAATATTGAATACTAGGTGTAGCTATCACAGGAAGAGGGCATGAGATGGACAATGGGAATTTAAGGAATAGCAGACTAACCAGGTCACCATGCATTACTGGTAGGGATAAGGCCATGGAAATGTCGCTGAAGGAAGGCAAATAATCAGGTTCAGTATAAGCAATGATACCTGAAATCGTAAATGAACGTCCACTGTCAGCCCACAGAGCATCACTGTGACACCAGTGAAAAATCCATGGTGATATGATGGCTGGTAGAACAGTTCAACCACCTGCAATGACAAGGTATGCAATTCATAATGCAAAGGAACGTTGTACTCAGTGTGGTTAAAATAATTACCAACAATGCAAACACTGGCAAGAAAGTAGGTCCAGCTATAACATCAGTGACAAATATGCATCCCAACATCTGTGCAGTCTTGCTTGATACTGCTGACAAAACAACATATTGTCTTCTATTTCACAGGTGCTGAAAACAGGAAAAAAAAAACAAACAAAAGATGTCTTTGATCCACAAGTCTCACATACAGCAGAAACATTATGCATACAAAAATAGAAGTAACCACTTATTAATAATACTAACTGCTGATTTCTGGTTTCCTGTCTCTAATTTCCTCTTCCCACTGGCTAAGGTCATGTTGGCCCATCTTTAGTTCATGTGCAGTAAAGCTGGCACTCCTCGACAAGCAGGTGATGCCTGTGGCATCACTCACCAACCTGGCGAGGCAGTGCCAGGCATCTACTTTTTACTGGGTGCTTTCATAGGAGTTCCCCAGTAGTGATTCCCAGTTGTCCGTATCGAGGAGGTACAGAATTAAATTTTTTTGTTCTCCTCTCCCTACATCATTCTTCTGCACTCTATCCAGTGCCTCATGTCCATTGCTTAATCTGCTAGACAGTTTATTAACCGATCTGGATTTTCTATGTTTTAGAGGTGGGCCGGCATGGAGCTTAAGTGTGTTCTGGGGATCTGGCCAACTACTTTCATGAGTATGAGTTTATTTTTCTTTATGACTGACTCATTCCATCCCCTCTCCTTCTTTCTCTGACCATCATCTGAGGGCTACTTCTATCATTTGACCACTGTTCTTCTCATGGACATTATTATTGATTACCATTACTCCTGATATGGGCCCACCTATCCTTTCCTGACAGTGCCTTATGCACGTAAGATGCTATTTGAAACTGGGTGGTCTGGGCCATATTTAGGGCTTCAGCCCTCTACAACATAGCTGCGGCATGAGGTACAAAAAGATTTTAGTTTTTTTCCTGCACTTCATGGGAGATATCCCACACTCAGCATCTTCGGACGCCATGGCCACTTTGCAGGTAGGTGTGTAGAAAAGAAATTGCAAAGGATTCACACAGAGGCATGTTGCAATTTCATGTGATGTGCATCAATGGACAGTAAGGCAGTACAATGAAGCATAATGCCACCATATAGTCACATATTACCAACCACTGAATGAATGTAATAGGGATGCTACATTGGGCTAAAAGGTTGTGCCCTGTAGGGGCCACTTTGGTATCCATGGTTGTGGCACACTATTCCTAGGAGATACAAGACTGATTAAGAATCATGATGCCCCATAGAGATCATGGACTTGCCTGCATATGCATACTGCAAATCAAATCTTCAGTGCAGGTGTACAGGCTGTGCAGGCAGCCATGAGCCTCACTGTGCAGTCTAGATCTGCTATGCAGTGTGCTAAATGGCAGTTTAAAGACATTCACCATAAATTGGCTCATTAGCATAATTTCCAAGACTTAAAACTCTGTGACATAAAAAAAAAACAGTCACAACCATTGCTGTGCTCATTGTCCTACTGAAATTTGCAGGAATACTGAGTGGGATATCGTTTCTGCTATTGATCCGGAGAGTAAAGTAATGCTTTACAGATGCAGTGTTAAGAGTCCACAAGCCAGCAGCATCAAACAAAAATGAATAAATAACAGAACTGAAGACAGGATGCTCCACCGCTGTCTGCTGACATGGGGTGGGGGCTCAGGGATGGTTATGATGGAGCCCTGCAGTAAATAACTACAGTGCTCTACACATTACAGAAGCATGGCACATCTGATGGGGTAAGGATGCACAGACAACAGACAGATAGGGAGATTGACTGAATAGCTAAGAGTTTTATGCAGCTCAATAACCACCTTCTGATATGAGTTTGGGAAGCACAGGAAATGTTGCAACAATGGATGACTGGGGACAGGGCTTAGGTGCAGGTGCTGCCTGTCTGCCTGGTGTCTGCCTATTAAGATATTGGCTGTGGGGTTATGTGAGGTGCACTATGACAACTTGTCTTTGGATAATGCTCAAAAGACTGTGTTATGATGCACAACACTTGTGTCTCTGCATTACATATGGAATAGCGAGGACAGGGCCAATATTTGATAACTGACATGGGGGGATACTTGGAGCATATGATGGCCTTTATTTACTGGACACAGGCAAGCACAGGACACTGACAGTGTGCATATCATAAAACAGTCCATCCCCATGCTGTCCTACTGGGATGGAATGGGGACCTTTTCTGTGACATTTGGGGTATGGTAGGCATAACACCTTATTACATTGTAGGTAACACCTTGGGTGTATAACCACATATGCATGTAATATATTTGCTCATGGACTATAGCTGTAGGTCCACATTTGCAAGTTGGTGTTTAGCACCTAAAAAGAGGAAGCACCTAGAGATGTTTAATGAGGTAGAGAAGGAAACGCTACTGCAGGCCCTCCATGAGCATGGATGGTGGATACTGGACTCTAATTAGAATGACCTAGTCTTCCTTGTTAGTTGGTGTCATGATCTGGTGATGGATGTAAATGCAATCAGTGGCCACAACAGAGCAGCCCATCAGGTCCATCAGTGTCACATGATTCTGTATGCCCAGCAAAAGACCACTGCCATTGCACAAGACAGTGGGTTTTGAATGCATGGAACTCAAACACTTGTAGAACACCCATACATGACTACAAAATGAAACAAAGGCAAATAGGTAAATTAACAGGAATCTAAACAGTACAAATAATCATAGCTCGATCCTTGTTAATGAAATAGTCCATTATTCCAGAATATCCTGGTAACTATGGAGGAGTTATTGTTGCCCTTATCTGGGGAGACTGAAAGGACCATGATACCTGGCAAAACTCTGAGTATGACAGCTGAACTGGAAATGCCATTCCATGTCTCTGTTAACGACATTCTACCTTAGTATTATCTTAACTGAAAATACGGTTTAGAGGCACACCTCTGCCATAAATTTGGAGAAGCCCAACATTGCCATATATCTTATACAGGCATGCATGGGATTCAGGCATGAAGGCATACCATGCAAGGTACATTTATTTACATCCTTTGCATAGCTGTTCTCTGCACAATTTTACATCACCTGGTGATGGGATTGTCACATATTAGTAATATTCACTTGGGGGTTATCTGACTGCTTTCACAGGTGCTATAGTCATGATGTCCTACCCCATGAAACATGACATGCTTGTTGCATGTGCTGCATTTAAAGTTAGTGGTGATGGTGGCCTTGTGATAGCTCAGATTAAGAACACAGTACCAGTATTGGAAATGCTGACTGTGGAAGGCACAATATCTCCTGAATATAGTGACACAGCTCTGTTTCCTGTGGAAACCAGTCACATCTCTCCTGATTCCATGAAAGGCCAGGTCATGGCCAGCTCTCATACTCAGGAACCACCCTTTTAAAATGTCTTTGAACCTGCAGTGGGTGAAGGAGCATCCACACAGCATACGAACAATGTTAGAGAGCACTGGACAAGTGAACATCTCTACCGTTCCTCCTGGTCATTGCCTGACATATGTCACAATGAGAATTACACAACAAATATGCAAGGCAGTCAGTTGGGCGCATGTGGATGGCATTACTTCCATGGTTGAGAACATCAGTGTAATGCATAGCCACTGTGATGATGTACATAATGGCCTCAACTGATTGGTATGTTGGAAGGTCACATGGGTGCCATCACTACCTCTCCAGGTCAATTTGCCTCCATGCTTCAAGGTCAGCATCATTCCTGTGGCTGCAACTCAGCTGCTTGCAATGTGGACACACACCACTGGACAGTGCAGACAGGTCTTGTTCACCTCCTCCAAACTATCTACTGGTGTTATGCCTAATGAAGCAAAGAGGGGCCACTTGTGCAGATGTGGAGTTTGCACAAGTTGAATATGTGCCATGGCCAAGCTGTCATGGTCTTCTGGTTTGCCATCATCCTTGCAATTAGGTATTGTTACCAGTGCCATTCTTAAGAGGGATTCACCCATGGCCAGAGGTATTCACAATTTGCATACTTCCCACGTGAGGTCACACAACACAACACAACACATACACAGACACACACACACACACACACACACACACACACACACACATACACAGTGCAACCACATTGGCAGGAATAGTGTCACCTGGAACCCATTCGGAACACATGCCCGGTATTGCTAGACACCTACTGTGCTCAGGCAGCACTGCCCCATCTCTGTCTATTTTAGCCACTTCCCAACAATCCCCTGACCACATCAGGAATTCCCTTTCACATCTTTAGTTAAAGCCAACACTGCATCTGTTGTTGAATCCTGTCACTGTGCCACCCCTCCACTTATGAATATGATGTCTACTGTGTGCTATTGTCACAGCTGTGTTACATGGCTATGTCATGTCTGATACTGCTCTTCCAGCTGTGTTACATGACTATGTTATGTCTGATACTGCTCTTCCAGCTGTGTTACATGACTATGTCATGTCTGATACTGCTCTTCCAGCTGTGTTACATGGCTAAGTAATGTCTGATGCTGCTCTCACAGCTGTGTTACATGACTATGCGATGTTGGATGCTGCTTTCACAGCTGTGTTACATGGCTATGTGATGTCTGATGCTGCTCTCACAGCTGTGTTAGATGGCTATATGATTTCTAATGCATGGTATTCCCAATGAAGGCACTGAACAGCTTAGCCTTGATGTACTATTACATACATGCATCCATTTTAATCTTTGTTGTGTCTAATATGGCCCATAAATGTAAACCAGATGCCGCTTCTGTGTCAGTGTCACAGCATATTATCTAGACCCAATCTATTTTGGAAAGAAATAAAATACTTAACAGGGACAATAAATAACTCTTCAGCTACTAAACAATGAACAAACAATATTGAATCACTCCACCTTACATTTGCTAATCATTATACTCAATTTTTTCAGTTCACTATAACCGACAAAACTGTTATTATTTATTTATTTATTATTGTTTGTTAACCGGGTTAGTCCAGCTGGGCTTGTGGCCCATTTTCAGTGGAGACCCGAGGAGAAAAGCTCCGGTACATATTATAAAATACAGAGGTTTGCAACATTAGATAAATTTATAAAGTAGAGAAATTTTCAACACGTTGTCTCCTCACAGTAAGACGCTGTCCGGTTCGATTCTCAGCTAGTGCGTCTTCTGCGTGGAGACATGCATCAATGGGCGTACCTTCGTTGAAGGTTGTGCATCAGGCCTGGCAAGCCGGTACATAAAAATCAACTGCCAATCATTAGCGGACCGGAGTTCCGCTGTGGCGACCCCTAACCTGGAAAAGCCGAAAGACACAAACAAACAAAGAAAATATAAAGTACAGAAATGTGTAAACTTACAAAAAGACAGAATACAGAAGAATTTCACAATACTAATAGATACTGTGAGTTTCATATGTCAATGTTAGTCTGTACAGGATTGACAGTTTTACACTAACATATAGATTGTTTTGCAATTAGGAGGATGTCAGTTTGAGAAATGTGTAAGATAGGCCAGAGGCTAGCATGCAAAAGTGTTTGGAAAGATGTTAAGAGAAAGACAAATTACATTTTGTAAATTTGGCAAAGAAAGTCGATTTAGGTTTGGAGATTAGTGATGTGGGTGTTTTAAGTGGGAGCATGTGAAGGACATTCCCATTTGGAGGACAGATGGGAGAGAGGCATGGATTTGAAGTTGTTATGGTTTGGTATGTTATGTAGTGGTGTGAGTAGAGCATTCCACGGTTTGGCTATAGTGTGGGATAGTAATAGTTGGCCAGGTGGGTGTAGGGGGTTGTGTACCTGCAGGAGGTTTTGGCCTTTGGATCTGAGAGTGCGGCTAGGTGTGTAGGAAGTTAGAGATTTGGCTAGAGAGGGACATTCTGTAGGTTTAAAGATGAGTTTGTGGGCTGTAGTTAGTTGTAGGTATTTTAGGTGGTTGTGGAGTTCTAGCCAGTTTAGGGTGTGTAGGGAGTGGCAGTGATGGGAAGAGTTCTTAGAATTGGTTGCAAATTTGCAGATTTTGCTGTAACAGGCTTCGAGTTTGGAATGGAGGCCAAGTTGTAGGTTAGAAAATAGGGGAGCACCGTAAAAGAGAGAGGAGAGGAGGAAGGTAGTTGTGAGGGCCTAACGAGAGGAGGGAGTAAGGTAGTAGTTTTGTCTGTAGAGGAGACCAATTTTCTGGTGGGTTTTTTTTTGATTGCAGAGAGGATGTGAGAGTCGAATTTAAGGTTTTCATCAATGATAATGCCAAGTAGCCTGGTACTAGGAACGATTTCTAGAGAGGTGTTATTGTGGCTTTTTATGGAAAATTGGTCTTTGCTGAATTGGAAGGTTTTGGTGGGAGTGAAAATCATTAGTTTTGTTTTGTTGGCATTTAGGGCTAGGTGATGGGATTGCATCCATGATTCAGTTTTGGAGAAGGCTATTTGGGTATTGAGTAGAAGTTTGGAGGGGCAGGAGGATGAGCAGATGATGGTGGAGTCGTCAGCGTATTGGATGACAGAGGCATCTGGGATGGAGCGGTGGAAGTTGTTGATGAATAAGTTAAAGAGGAGATGGTCCAGTACTGATCCTTGAGGAACTCCTGTGGGTGTAGGTAAAAAGGGGAGTTTGATTCTTTCCATTGTACAGCCTGTTGGCATATGGTAGCTGGAGAACCAGGCTAAGGTTGGGGGGATAGGTGCAAGTGTGATAGCTGGGACAGGAGTAGGGAATGGGAGATTGTGTCGAATGCCTTTGAGAGGTCAAGAAATAAAGAAGATACGTATTTGCCACTCTCACGTGCTAGGTTGACTGTTTCAAGGAAAGAAAGGGGGGCTGTCATGGTGCTGTGACCAGGGCGGAAGCCGTGCTGGGTAGGAAGAGAGGAGTTTGTGCTGGGTTAGGTAGGGCATGAGCTGTGACTGGATGTTTTTTTCTAGAATTTTTGAGAGAGGAGAGAGTATAGCTATGGGCCTGAAGTTGGTAGTGTCTGTGTTCTTACTGCCTTTGTGGAGAGGGTTAATGAATAAATGTCGCCAGATGGTTGGTACGTATGATTCCTGAATGGAGCTATTTATGAGAATTGATATGAGATAGGCTACTGATTCGGCTGATAGTTGAAGGAAATTTGCTGGACAGTTATCAGGGGCATTGTGGCATGGTTTAGGTTTTGGAGTAGTCTTTTTATAGTGTTGGTGGAGACAGGTTTAAGAGAGAATTCGGGGGGAGGAAGAGTGTGAGAAGGGGGGCATGGACAGGAGGTAGCATTGGTGGGTGGGTTAGGGAAAGTGGTGGATAGTTTAGCTATGCAGTCAGTGAAAAATGTATTGAAATTAGTGGCTGTTTCAAGGCTTGAGAGGTTAGGATTGTGGCAGAGGTTGGTATTATTACCAGGGTTGAGTATTGAGGAGATGGATGTCCAGAATTTCTTTGGGATGTTTGAGTGTTTGGATTGCAGATTGTAGTAGTAGTTTTTGCGATCTTTTGTTATTAATTTTTAGGCTAGGTTACATAGCTGTTTATAATGTTGGAGGGCGTTGGGGTTTTTTTTTGTTTTTGGTACAGTTTCCACTTTTTGTTTCATTGGTTCATTATCAGTATAGTTTCTTGGGATAGCCAGGGGCAGGGGTTAGTTTTGATGCACTTGGTTTGGAGAGGAGCTAGTTTATCAAGTAAGGTAAGGAAAGTATGGTTGAAATATGAGACAGCATTATCAAGTGGAAGGTTATTTAGTGGAGACCAGTCAGTAATCTTAAGGTACTCAGAGAAGATTTTGGGGTTAAAGGAAGCTAGGTTATGGGTTTGCTTGTATAGGTGTTTTTCTATGTGAGAGTGTAGTCAGTCTATGAAGGCTGGTAATTGGTCGCTTAGGGGGTCTGGTATTATACTGGCTTTGGAGATGTGGTTGGGGTGGGTTGTTAATATCCAATCTAAGATGATACCAGAGGTACCATCTTTATTTGGCCTGGTCGGGAGGTTTATTAGTTGGGTGAAATTGTAGAGGTTGATGGAGTGAGTTGGGTTATCTGAGAGGAAGGAGTCCCAGTTAATATTTATGTCACCTAGAATGTAAGTTTCATTTTTGATGTTTGGAAATTTTTGTTGTTTTTGAAAATTTTATGTTTTTTCATTTTTGATGATGATGGAAGCTAAAACCTTTCCAATAATTTACTCCTTCATCATTGAAAAACATGCTTCAAAGACCCTACTTCTCAGACTCTGTAATGCAATATCTAAATTCAGCAAACTTCATCCCACATTCCTAAGACTTCTACCTGAAAAAAATGCTAAACCCCTTATTCATATCTTTAACCTCTGTCATGCCTCAGGAACTGTCCAACCAGCATTCAAACATCCAGATATAATCCTTCTACCAAACATCACTTCTCCTAATGGGTTGAAGGATCATAGATTTGTTTCTACCCTGTGCCCTATTACCAAAATATCTGAAAACCTTTTCTACAAGCAACTACTTAAGCAGAATACAACTATGGCCCATAATGTGACATGCAGTATGACTTCTGCAAAGTTTTCAGTACCATTATTGCACTAGTAATGGCCAGTGATTTCATTTATTGCAACCTAAATGGGAGAATTTGTGCTGCAGGTCTCACTGTTAACAAGAAAAGGGATTTTGAAACAGTAAACCATACCCTTCTTCTCAACAAACAAAAAGACTCAGTTTGGAGACAGATCCTTCCAAGTCCATAGCAATGTCTCATCATCTATTGCTGGTAAACTTAATATAGGTATAACATCCAGACATTCTGCAAAAATTTGGACAGCCAAATGCCTGTTACTCACAAGGTCACTGCTAAAAATATTTAGTACCTGAACTGGAATATGGCCTTCCTTTTCACATTATGCATTCAGCCTACAATACATACAGAATTCTGATGCTGAGAATAAAATCTGCAAATTCATTGTATCAGCAGATAACAAGAAGCATCATTTCAGTGCCTCATCAGGCTCCTTTTCATCTGAGTACTCTAATGTACTTGATTCTAAAACATGGTCACTGCCCCCTTTAAGAATTAAATTATCTTTTCAAGACAAACCTAATGTACTCAGAAGTACATAGAACAACAACTTTTCTCTATTACTCCAACCATTCAAAACTTCTCTAGGTCAGAAAGCCTTCTGTAGATTGGGACCTGCCATCTGGAATCACCTGCCTACAGAAACTGAAAATCTAGAAAAAAATTAAAGCTTCAAAGATGCACTGATAGGTTCATAAGTTCATAGAAGGTTACTAGGCTAATGGCCCTAAAGTCTTTACAAGTCTAGCCATATTCATTCCGAGTTGCCCTAATTGTCAGTGGTTAGGTGAGTGAAGTTTGCAGAAGTAATGGTAGTTAATACCAACTTCCTCTGTCCAGGATGGACATGGGCACCTCCCCAGGAGTGAATTTGCAGTCACCCATTTGTTGATCTAAGTTGCATTTGAAGTGGGTCAGGGAGGGGCTTTCTTGCATGTGATTTTGAAGCTTATTCCACAGAAGAGGTAGTCTCTGGGAGATTTATCTATTTGTCCAACATGACCTGTTCATGTCAGAGGCTAGGTTAAGATCCCTTCAGCAAGTAACTCTCGTGCAGTTTGATTTATGAATGTGTAGCATTTCCATCAGGGCCAGGTCAGACACTGCACTGTATGCCAGGCACAGATCACCCCTTAGCAACCTGTAAGAGACAGGATATAGTCACAGGGCTTTCAGTATTTCTATGTAGAACTTGTTTTGTGTACCTTGTAATTTCTTGGTGAAAAATCTGTGGTGTCTCCAATTGTTGTAGGTGTCTGGTGAGGTACATGTAAAAGGGAGCA
Source organism: Protopterus annectens (assembly GCF_019279795.1). Classification (NCBI taxonomy): domain Eukaryota; kingdom Metazoa; phylum Chordata; order Ceratodontiformes; family Protopteridae; genus Protopterus; species Protopterus annectens. Next base: position 1,539,019,151 of record NC_056745.1, on the reverse strand, counting down.
TTGTATTCAATTACTAGTCTGATATATAATGGAATTATAACATCCTTAGATCTAGATTTGATGCCTTTACTTGTAAGATGTGCCACATAGAAAGATTTCCTTACTACTGTGGATATGTGATGGTCAAAGTTCAGGTTGCTATCAAACTGAGTACCCAGATCACACACCACTAGGTCTACACTTAGGGGGATACTGTCTATAGTGTAATTATCAAGGATGTCAGCTTTCCCAAAGAGAATAATAATTTGTTTTTGTTTTTTACATTTTCTTTTAATCTCTGGCTTTGGCGCCAATCATTTTTCTGTGTTAACTTTGTCTGCAGTATATTAACATCAATGGAGAACTCAATGATTGCTTCCAATTTGCAAACATCAGTGAACTTGGTCAGCCACAGGCCTTCTAAGTTTGCCTGGATTTCTGAGAAATAAATTCTGAACAGTAAGAGGCCCAGCATATTACCCTGTGACATGCCACTGGTAACTTGTCTTTTGCTAGAGGTAAAGTCACCCACTTTGACAGTATGTGTCCTGTTGGTGAGTCAGTTGGCTACCCATCTGGTAATATAGGGGTTAATTCCCAATTGGGAGAGTTTTTCTATAATACCTGAGTTGGAGATTGTGTCAAATGCTTTGGCCAGGTCAAGATAGGTGGTATGCACTGTCTTTCCCTCATCCAGAGCCTTGGTGACTTTCTTGAAGATGTCAACCATGTTTAACAGGCACGATCTACATTTAAAGGATCCAAACTGGGTTGAGTCCATAGTTTGGACATTATCTATGTCCTTGTTAATAAAGTCCATAATGATTCTTTCCATGGCCTTGCAGATGAGGCTAGTCAAGCCTGTAGGCGTATAATTCCCAGGGTTGGTTGATGGTTACCCTTTGTGGAAGGAATTACTGCTGTTGTCCTCCATTCTGCCGGAACATAGGCAGTTCTCACACTGTGGTTAAACAAAGATCCAAGTGGGTCTGCTAGGTCATGTTTTAAGTTGTTTAAAAGGCAACCTGGGATGTTGTCTGGTCCCGTTGAGGCTATGTTTTTGGCTTTGGAAAGCACCAAGATGACCTGCTCTCTTGAGATAATAGGCTGAGGAATGGTGGCAGGCATACTTTGGGGGATGACTGAAGGGAACAGGGCAGTAAAGATTTCTCCAAATATGTCAGCTAGCAGGTTGGCTAATACCTCCAATTGGGTATGGGTGGTGCCATCCACAACCAGTTCAGTGCATAGCTGGGTATTCCCTTTTACATTCTGGACATAGTTAAAGAATGCCTTCTGATTGTCTTTACCTAGGGAGGATACTTTTGCTTCATAATTACCTTTGGAGAACTGGATGAGCTTGATAGGGTACCTGGTCTTATAATTACATTGAACAAGATTAATTTATGGTCTGATCTTACCAGGGAGGACATCACACAGGGGAGGATGCAATACTCTCTAATGTTAGTAAGTACCAAGTACTATGTCCAGGACATTTGAGCCTCTTGTGGGTGTGTTAACTAGCTGTTCCATAGCATTTGCATTGACAAAGTCCAAGAACCTCTGAGTCAGCATGTTTGTGGTCAGGTATGTTTCCCAGTCAATGGTAGCATAATTAAAATCACCTATGATTAAGCATTGGGCTGTATGGCAAGTGAATCCAGTAAGTCCAGGATTGTGGTATGGTTTTCCTGTTTTGTGGTGGGGGACCTATAGCTAGCCATGATGTGTTAAGGGGCTTTGCCTAAAGTTATTTGGACATAGAGTAGCTCAAGACTACTGTTTGACTAGTCTCGAGGTGTGCTTATCCTTAATGGAGATGGCTACACCTCCTCCTTTGGTTCTTTCATGCTCCATTTGTGCTCTGATTATATGGAAGACATTGTAGCCCTGCATGTCCAGGGTGCTTTTCATGCCTTTGAACCATGTCTCTGTGACTGCACAGATGTCAGCATCTTCCAAAGTGAGGAGTGCTTCCAAAGAGTGCAGTTTCTTGTTTAGACTGCCAGCATTAAGCAGCACGACCGTGAGTTTGTCTTAATTAGATTTTGTTAAGTTGGAAAATTTGCTGTTTCAACATTGCCTAAAAATGCACTGTGGGGGAGGAAAGGGCCTTTGCCAGCATCCAAAAGCCAAGGGGGGGACAAGTGCAAACCATCTTTAGCAAAGCAATGAGGTATGTCTACCTTGAGTTTATCTAGAGAAGATTTTATTATGTTGGGAGGTTGGTTATTTTAACACTGCTTAAAAAAAGGCACAATAGGCATGGCTAATACCTTTGCCAGTATCAAAAAGCCTATAGGAAACAGATGCAGACCATCTCTGGCAAAACAGTCTGGCTTGTTGATGGATCCTCTTGGACTGACACCAGAAGCTAAGTCAATCGTTAAAGTCAATCATTTTTTGTTTGTATTGTGACATCATCCTAGGAGAAGGTAGAATGCTGCTTAAGGCTAGGCTTATAGCTGTCTGTGACACACATTTTGAAAGATCAGTCATGTCTCTCTTCATACAGTCCAAAGAAATATGCCTCAAGTCACTCAGCCCCACTGGACTACGACAAAGTCATACCAGTACTTGTGGTTGAGTGACTTGATGGATCCTGGCACCTGACAGGCAGCTAACCATAACCCACTCCTTATCCGGTCTGCTGAGGGGAACATCCGTGTGTCTCAGAATGGAGTCACATATGAGCACTACATTAGGTTTTGTGGTGTTACACCCTATGCGCTTATTTGTTGAGACACTGGTGTGTGTGTTATTATGTGGTTGTTTTTTGCATTGTTATGTGTGTAAGTGGTTTCCATTTGGGAGGCCTTTGATCTTTTGATAAGTTACTAGTGAGTACCTCCATATATGTGGGTTTATGTGTTGTGTCTTATTTAGTGTGAAAAGTGAGTATGTGCTGACACCCTCTTTGGCATTCAATTTTTCCTTATATGAGAGACTTGCCTCCAATTTCATAGTGCAACTACATCGCTCATATAAAGTATCTGTTTGTTTCAGGGGTAAGTGGCTGTTTGTAAACATGTGACAATTGTTACATTATCTCAGGATGCCCATGTCTATCAAGGTGGCCAGAGAGATGATGGGAAACTGCCCATCCATGATAGCAGGCTCTTAATGTATGTTTTATTAGGGAAAGGAATGGGTTAATTTGACAGAATTTACTGGTAGACTACAAGAGGAACCTATACATTGTGTAGGCAAAGGTTGATGAAAAAGGCAACACTACTCAGTGCACAACTGACTTCCTCCTATTGCAGTAGAAAAGCTTGGAAGGATTTCACTGACAGCTATTTAGGAGAAAAAATTAAACTTCTAGGCTTTTGTGTCTATACAGGACACTGCTTACTGCTGCTGAGTGAAGAGCAGCATCAGACAAATGCAAGGCTTAAATACAATCAAAAAGAAATGAGTTTTACACTAACTGCCAATCAAAAAAGCATACACTAAGCATTTCACCAGCAATCCCCAACTCAGACAGGTTAGATCAATACATTTTTGCCACAAGGGTGCAGAAAAACACCCCCTTAATGTAGAATAGCTGGTTTGGAGCCCAAGTGTAACAAGATCATACAAACTACCTACAACACCCTAACAACTAACAGATAAAATGTAATACAGTGCAATTAATGACTTAAACCAGCAGTAAACAGTGAAGATTTTTTTGCTATACAGTGCAAAAATAATAGCAAATAACTTAAGAAACTGCTAAAGCACACTCACAGTATGCAAGAGAAGTACAAAAAATACTTATTTTGTCTTTTCTGTAGTAGATTGCTCCAGGTGAATGCAGATTCTCAGCAATTAGTAGGAAAGTTACCAAATGATGAGCAGCTCTGAGTATCTATGCCAAAGGCTACATAAAAGGGAGGTTTAAATATGAGCAAAGAGAAACAAGTTTTAAGCTAACTACCAATCAGAAAGGCACACAATAAGCCTTCCACCATGTAGCTCAGAGTGCAAGTGATGTGTGTACTGTATCTTTAAGAAGCATGTCGAGGCTGTACGTGCACATATAAATTCCAGACACATGCAATCCATAGTGCTATTTTGAAAGAGCAGCCAGAGAGAGAGCATGCATAATCGCAATTGTTAGTTTGTATATAAGTTACTCAAGTTAGTCAGTAAACTTCTATAGTGATGTGTTTGTATAAAATAAAGCTGCTTGAACAGAACCCATGAAGACTCTTCTATTGCGTCCAAAATAGGAGAGTGACATGGTGTCAGAATTGGGATCACAGAGAATAATATTCAGAGCCATGAGATGCAGTGATGACAGCGAATGTAAAACTGAGAGAAATGAGCACAAAAATAGCCAAAGGTAATGGGAAATTGCATAAACTGTTTATTTGATAGAAAAGACAAAAAGGGGCATTACAAGGGCACAAACCACATTACTAAGCAAGCGGAAGGCATGCAATGTTTGTTAACTAAAGGAAATGTTTAAAATAATGGTATATGAAGAAACGATTAATAGTAAAGCAAAACGAGTATGTTTATAGCAAAACGAGCATGTTTAAAGCAAAACCGGGCATGTTTAGAGTAAAACAAGCACAATAAAGTACATTGGGCATGAAAAGGGTTTAATCGAGAAAAAGACTATAATAAGGGCAAAAAGGGCACATTAAGCAAACATAAAGCAAGGCAACTGCATGCGTTTTGGCAAAGTGCTGTGTTTTGGCATAACTATGGCTTTGTATTGTATCAAGGGCATAACTAAAGTTATTCAAAGTATCTTAAAGTGTGTAAAAGTACTTACTGTGTGTGCTTATTACTTTGCATGTATTTTAAAAGACTTTATTGTGTTCAGAGTGCAACTATTTCAAGAAATACACTCCAAGTATAGCCATTTCAAAAAGTTTCTTGTGCTGGGTGTGTCTATTCACAAAATTACACCATTACAGAGTGTTTCTTGCACTGTGAAGAGTTACCTAGCAAGGTACCACCATTTTGGGAACATTTCATTGTGCTGTGTACAGTTATTCGCATCATGCAGTTATTTGAAATGCTTTTTAAAATGTTGATAAACGACTTTAGCAAGAGTATTGCAGTGCCCAAAAGTTTATTTCATTCGTGTCATAAAGTTGTTTGAGATGTTTCTTAAAATGATGGTAAATGACTTTAGCATTGCAAAATATTACAAGAGTGTTAAAGTGCCCAAGAAGTTTATTTCACAAAGTTCAATTATTCAAAGGTACTTTGAGTTTGTCCATACGAGTTTTTCCATTAGCATAATTTCGAAAAGCCCAAAAGGTATAAATTCAGAAGCACAAAGGCATTGGACAAAGTTACAAATACTGGCATAAATTTCTGGAATATGTGCATGTGTGTATGTTTGTGCTTATTTGCAAAACCCTTCACTGGTATGTGTTAATATGGCAGTTGGATTTCAAAAGCCCCTACCACTTGTATTTGATTAGAATATTGCAGAACACTGGAGAATATTTGAGCAAGAGTGCAATATTTTTATGCAAGCATGTTATGCAGATAGAGAATCATTCACCAGGGTATTCATTTTACTAATATTAGCTGGGTCAGAGGCCATAGAAAGAGAGTGTTCATTTGTGTATGCACCAGCAGTATATGAAGGAGACGGTGAAAACCATCATGTTGTTGTACAGGTGGAATCATGGGAAGACCCCAAAAGTTTGAAGTGCAGTTCAGAGAAATGTGTAACCCCCAGACAAATATTACACTAGAGAAGCATCTGTTTTACACAAGACATCAGAAACCAGGGGAAACATTTGCAGCTAATATAACTGACCTGAGAAACAGAGCTTACACGTATCAGTTAGGTCACATAAAAGATAAGCTGATAAAGGACAGGCCTGTGTGTGGTATTAATAGTGCTGCTGTGAGAAACATTTTACTTCGTGACAGTGATTTAACATTGAGCAAATCCACAGAGATTTGTCAAATCCATGAGATGACAGAAAAACACACAAGTATGCTTGCGAGTGACAAGAGCATGGTTTCAGTAGGCTCCAGAGCAAATGTAGACAGTATGCAACACGTGACAAACAAAAGCAGGCCCAAGCATATGGCAGTTACAGGGTTTCCAGGGAAGCCATGTAGCATTCTAGAAAGTTCTAAGAAAGGCGGGCACTCCAGCTCAGTGCATTACAAACATGAATCAGCAAAACCCAAATCTAGCTTTATTGTTAAATGTCGCAACTGTAGGGCAAACCTGGAGTCTATTATTTTATTATTATTATTTGCAGTTTGTTTACCAGGATGGTCCATTGGGCCATGAAGAGCCCATTTTCAATGGAGTCCTGGGGAGAAAAGCTCCAGAATAATACAAAAAATACTAAATGCAAGTCTAAAAGAGAGAAGTGCTTAGCATTTGTTTAGCAATGCCACAAATGTAAAAAATGGAACTGTTTCCAACATTTTTTGCAAATCAAGTAAACTTCACACAGTTATAAAGAAAGGTTGCACAAAAAGCAAGTTGATCAGGTAGAGCCAAAACAGTCAGCTTTCTTTGTAGATGGTGTATCAGTGCTTGATGAAAGAGTTGATGCAGTAAATTTATTAACAAGGAGTGAAGTGCTTTGTACTGTCCAGATTAATGGAAAATCTACAGAGCTTAAAGTATTCACTGGTTCAAAGTATAATGTTATATCAGCAGGCACATTTGCTAAAGTGAGAACTAACAAACAACTCAATGTAGCCAGTAGTGAGAGACTTGTCGCTTATGGAGGTGAAGAAATTCAAACTGAAGGTTCAGTGATGCTTTCATGTTATTTGGCCAAGAACTGTTACAACTTGGCATTCGATATAGTCTGAAGACCAGTGCAATCTTTATTGGTCTCAGAGACTGTTTTGAGAATGAATCTGCTTTCTTTTGCTAAAGAAGTTCATCATATAACTGCATTTCCAAGTTCTAATTTTTCTGAAGCCATTTTTCTCAAGAGTATGTTGATGTTTCGATGACAAGTTGGGTAAACTTCCAGTTGTGTATTCCATGAAGTTAGACCCAGAAGTCACTTCAGTAGTCAGACCAGCAAGAAGAGTTTTGATACTTATGCAGGATAAAGTTAAGGCTCAGTTGGATAAAATGGTGCGGCAATGTGTGATTTTTCCAGTCACAGAACCAACTGAATGGATGTCGTCCATGGTAGCAGCTCAGATGAAATCAGAATATGTATTGACCCAAGAGATCTGAACAAAGCATTAAAGAGACCATATCATCCAATGTGCACAGTGGAAGAAGTCGCAGCTCTAATACCGAATGCCACTGTTTTTTCTTTCTTGGATGCAGAGTTTATTTTGGCAAGTGATGCTTGATCACAAATCATCATTACTACTTTTGGTACTCTGTTTAGCAGAAACAGATTCCTAAGGATGCCATTTAGAATAAATTCTGCAAGTAAAGTCTTTCAACGTGCAATGGAACAAATGTTTTCAGGTTATCTTTGTGCCATAATAGTTGATGATTTAATGGTTGGAGACCATGGTGAAGCAGATCTTGATAGAAACCTCAAGTAAGTTCTAGACTAAGCACATGAAGTAAATTTGAAGCTCAATCCTCTGAAGTACAAATTCAGACTTCCAGAAGTTGCATATGTAAGTCATTTGTTTACGGGTACAGGCTTGAGACCAGACCTGACCAGGCAAGCAGCTATTCTCGAGATGACAGCACCAGACAATGTACAAGCTCGACAACATTTTCTAGGCATGATCAACTATTTAGGCAAGTTTATACCAGACTTCAGTGAGTTGACAGCACCTTTAAGAGAGCTACTGTGCAAACATTTTACATAGTCATGGTTGGAACAACACCAGAAAGCATTTGAAGATCTTAAGCAGAAAATTGCCACCCCACCTACATTAAGATACTATGATGTGAACAAACCAGTTACTCTTTCCTGTGATGCTTCAACATTTGGCCTTGGTGCAGTTATACTTCAAGAGGGGAGACCAGTAGCCTATGTATCTAGAACACTTACCAAACTGAGATGCAGTATGCTCAAATTGAGAAGGAGCTTTTGGCAATAGTATTTGCATGTTCCAAGTTTCATGATTATATTTATGGTTGAGCTATTCAGATTAAAACTGACCACCAACCTCTAGTAACTATTCTAAAGAAGCCTATGCATTCCACTCCAGCAAGATTACAAAGAATGATGCTCAAATTGCAAAAGTACAATTTCAAGATGGTCTACATGAAAAGCAAATTGCTCTATCTGGCTGATGCCTTATCCAGATTGCCCAGAAATATGACAGTACAGTTTGACACAGAGAATTTTGACTTTGATGTGGTCATTGCACATTTTTCTACCACTAGACTTGATGAGTTAATAGATCACACTCTGACCCAATTTTGCAAAAGCTCAATCACTACATTAATTTTGGATGGCCGTCAAAGCAATCTAGTATACCCCCTGAAGTGCAAAACTATTTTACTTACAGAGATGAATTGTTGATGGAAGATGGCATTATTTTTAAAGGTCCTACAACTGTTGTTCCTGCTCCCTTACAGCAAGAATATATCCAGATTTTGCATTGTGGTCACCCAGGTTTCGCATCCACTAAGAGAAGAGTGAGAGATATCTTTGAATGGAACAATCAACACTACTTGGTTTTGGTAGACTCTTATTTGAATTGGTTTGAGATTGATCTATTACCTAACCTAACATCCACTGCTATTATTACTAAGTTGAAATGTCATTTCTCAGTTCATGGTAGTCCACACAAAGTTCTTTCTGACAATGATACTCAATTTACTAGCCAGTTGTTTCAGAAATTTGCAAAAGAATGGGAGTTTGTACATGTCACTAGTAGTCCTGAATATCCTCAGTCCAATGATCTAGCTGAACGTGCAGTATAGAGTGCAAAGTAATTACTTGAAAGGACAAAGTGTGACAATATCAATGTGTCTTGAATTTCCTTAATCTCAGAAACATACCCCATGATGATAGTCATGGTTCAACTGCTCAAAGACTGCTTTCCAGGCAAACTAGAACTACACCTAAACCCAAAAACCATAAAACTATCAAGGCTCAATTGTTTAAGAAGCATAATATTCAGAAATCTATTTACAACAGAATGAGCAGATTATGTCATCCATTGAAGGAAGGAGAGATGGTACGGATCCGAACAACAAAAGGTTTTGATTGAATTGGACAGATTACCGGCATCTGTGCTGAGCCAAGATTCCACCTGATAGACTCTGACGGTGTGGAGTGTAGGAGGAACCAGAGTCATCTTCTTCCTGCACCAGAATCATCATCACCATCACAACATTGTTTCTTTGATACAGACTCCAAATCTAAGAGTGAATCAAACACTGTTTCCATACCAGAATGTGTTCAAAATTCTTATTCCATTCCATAAAATGTTCCAAACATTTCACAGGTCAAACATTGTGCAGAGACAGTTCCAGTTGCTAAATCTAATTCCCAGTTTTATGGCACATGATATGGATGAGTAGCTAAGCCCAGTGTGTGAAATACGCAACAATGTGGACTTGATTGTAGATATATATATATATATATATATATATCTAGGTTCCATTCAGAATCTTGAGCTACTGAAATCCTGAATTTCAGTGGCCCGAGACCAGAAGGGCGAAAGTGCAGAATACCGAAACCCCAGAAGCGCGGCTGGAGATGTAGGTAAGTGTTGGTGTTTTATGGGTTTTTGGTAGGGTTTTAGTGTGTGTCTGCCTGCTTTGTTAGTGTAATGTGTGTGTATGAGGGGAATGTAGCTTGTGTGGTGGTGTTTGTCTGTGTAGTGCGACCTCAGAGTTAGTATATTTAAAGAGGGGGGTGGGGGGTTTTGGGGGGGGCTTGCCCCCCTGCTTGTATGTAGGGTAGGTGTTTGTATATGTGCAGGGAGGTGTATGTTTGAGGTATATTTAGTGTTGAAGTCGTGATTTTAAATTTTGCGCTTCTGGGGTTTCGGGTTTATGGATTTTTGGTTTCATGGTCTTGAAATACTGAAATTCGGGATTTCAGTATTTCGAGATTATGAAGTGAATCCATATATATATATATCTACATGTGTATTTAGTATTGTATAATACATGACAAAGAATTACCTGTGATTTCTGCATGCCAAATAGAGTCATATGATCTAGTTCTCAAAGAGGGAGGATGTAGATCAGAGTGCAAGTGATGTGGTGATGTATCTTTAAGAAGCATGTCAAGGCTGTTCGTGCATGTAAATTTCAGACACATGCAATCCCTAGTGCTATTTTGAAAGAGCAGCCAGAGAGAGAGCATGCATAATTGCAGTTGTTAGTTTATATATAAGATACTCAAGTTAATGTAAGTAAACTTCTATAGGGATGTGTTTATATAAAATAAAGCTGCTTGAACAGAACCCATGGAGACTCTTCTATTGTGTCCAAAACAGGAGAGTGACATCCCAGCAATCCCCACCTCAGACAAGTTAGATCAGCAAACTTCTGCCATAAAGGTGCAGGAAAACACCCCGGGGGGGGGGGGTTCAGTAAACTCCATGTAGGTTTTGCGCAGAGCCTACATAGAGTGTATTTGCACATGATGTTGTTCATCATGTGGTATCATGCCATAAATATTAATGAGGCACAGTGTATGTAAGCAAGGTTTCATAGCTCACACCAGTGTTGCTGGCTGTGAAACCTCTAATATGAATGCGGAATTGCAGATAACATTTCAGTGTAAGGTTGCTGGCTGAGAAAGTGGATTGTATGACAGTGAGGAAATTGCTTTTTCCTTTCTTGAAAATTTGTTTGGTGGCATTACTATAGATTGTTTTTCCTCCTTTCAACTATTTCTTCAATTGTTTTTTTTTTTTTTTTTTTTGGAGAAGGGGCAGTGTTAGTGCAATGCGCTGCTTAGCACGAACATGTTTGGATGTGCTCATCTAGTTTGCATGAAGAGTGGCAGTTCACAAACTGGATGAATGGTCCACCCAGGTTGCAGACAGGACCCAGACAGCCACAAACATAATTCTGATGCATTCAGTTAATACTATTGTCCATCCCATAAACACAGTAAGTGGCATTGCACTATGATTAACAGTGAGAACTTTACAATGAATACTAAGATAGGGAATGTCATGTAATTAGTCCTGTGGCAGCAGGTAAGTTTGTAGTACAGACTGTCCTGGTTTCTAGTACAGGGTGTTCGCACTTTGTTTTACTGTTGTAACATTGCAGAATACAACAATGAAGTGCAACATACACAACTCTTTTCTCAACCTTCTTGTTGAAACAACTGTAAGTATATGACTACCGTACACATGGTCCAGGGTTTGAATACACCATATTCCATACACTTTTAAGGTTGTTCCACTTCATATTATAGTCACTCTGACTTATAACACTTGACATAGTGTAGCTGATATTAATATTTATATGTGTGAGAGCTGTGACACTAATATCGTGTCAGTCATTTATCTTTTTATTTATCTATGTATTGTCCATGTACTATCACAAGTATGAGTGTGGACATTCTGTGTACTGTGTTCATCCAAGTATATTTGTGCTCTCTGGACTGGAATGGTCTTCCCATTTGACTAAAATATTTACACAAGTGCCTGTATATCAAGTAACATTGAAATTGCATTACTTGCCCCTGTTGCACATGACTTACTATTATGCAAACACATTGCCTGGCAGTGCCCACCCTCAACTACCATGTTTGCACAATGCTAAGTGATTTGCAACTTTTCAAAGTTGCAAAACCAAAAAGTGCGTATTCTCAGTAAGTGCAATATGTGAAATTGGCAGGAAAACATCAGAATACAAAATGCAGTTGGTGAGAACTACTTATTCTACATTGGGCTTGATCTGTGGTAGGCATGTCTGGTGTTTTGTGGTGAGGGAGTTGCTACTAAGTGCAGATGTGGGATGTTCAGGGGTCCAAAGTGTTGAATGGACTCCTAGTTAAGCAGAATGGATCCTGGTTGCTGCAGAGGGTAGTTTATGCTCAGAATACAAAGCTGAAGCCTGGAATAGTAATGCTAGGGCTTTGATGTACCTACAGGTATCCCCTGCACTGGTGAAGAATGCCAGGATCATTTTGATGACCTCCGAAGGAGGATGCAGGAAACCACTGATTGATTTCAACAATTGACTACGTTTCTGGTGTCATTCTAAAGGGATCCAGTATCTGTCTGTCTGGGATGACATGAATGACAGACCTCAATGCTTTGCCGGAGATGGCCTGCATCTGTCACCCCTGGGCTTCCAGATACTGGCCAGGGCTCTTGCCACCCCTATAGTGCCTTTTTTAGGTGGTGTTCCAAAGACCAAATTACACTGTAACAGCTATAAACAAATGCAATATGGGGATCATGCTGCTCAATGCTAGAAGTCTAAATCTCAAAATACAATCACTCGAAGCACTCCTTAAAATGGAGAACATCGACATTTGTGCTGTAACAGAGACCTGGTTCAAGGCAGCAGAAAGGACCCCTGCACTACCAGGCTATAACTCATTCCACACCTTTCAGCCCCAGAACTTGGAATGAAGCTCCAAAGGTGGTGGTGTTTCCATATTCATGAAGGATGTGCACAGTTCTAGACTGATAGCCCAACATAACGCATCTGAGATACTTTAGGTGCAGCTAACATTGGGTAAGACAAAGATTAAGGTCATAGCATGCTATAGGTCCCCAACCATGTCCCAAGACTCACACTCCATGTTCCTAAGCACCCTAGAGAATATTAGGGTCTAACCTAACACTCTCATATGGAGTGACTTCAACTACCTCTCCATTAATATACTTGCCCAACGTTTCCTGGAATTCATTAATTCCAATTCCCTGGACTAGCTCATTCTTACCCCCACTAGCGGTAGCAACATCCTTGACCTGGTCATTACTAGCATGGGCGACCATTGTTCTACAGCAATAGTTAACTCCTCCCTGGTTAGATCTGTCCACAAACTAATCACCTTGGAAATCCACATCCCTCACTTCCCCCACCCCCGCAAAGGTAACCACCATGAAAAACTTCTCCATAGCTAACTTTGGGCTCCTAAAAACAGAGGTGGCTAACTTCACTGCACCTATGCAAATGGAGAATAGTTGCATGACCGCTGAATCATGCACCAGTGCACTGTACGAACACGTACACAGATGCATGGATCTCATCATACCTAATAGAACCAAGAACTCTCCTGCAAAAAAAGAAAGCTAATTTGTGTATGCTGCACCAGCTAATCTGGTGGTCCCCTGCCATAAACAAACTTTACAACAGAAGGAGAAAACTGATGCGGAATAAGGTAAAGTCCCAAGACTGGAAAAACTCCCTTATCAGCCTCAACAAAAAGTTGAGATCCCTCATCAAATCCTCTAAAGCTAGCTATGAAAACAGAATGGCAGCAGATAGTAAAGACAACCACAAGGCCTTCTATATTTATGTAAAAAATCTCCACATCAATACCCAGATTTTCTCTGAGCTGCTGTACAATGGTACCTCCTATACTGAGCAAACAGATGTTGTCAATATACTGGCCGACAGATTCAGTGCCAACTTTATCCCTCTATCCCCCACCAAAGACCAATCACAATACCAGCAGATTGCCAGGCACCCAGTATTACTGCTGTACAGATTAAAACAGCACTGTCCAAGGCCAAGAACACAGCTTCTATGGGACCTGACAATATCCCTGGCTGTGTTCTACATGAACTACAGAGTGAACTGGCACCTCACCTGTGTGCCCTGTTCAATCACAGCCTCACCTCTGGCTTTGTCCCTACCAAATGTCGCACTGCCACAGTCATCCCTCTCCACAAAGGAGAATGACTACAGACCCTGGGAACTATCACCCCATTAGCCTGATGAGTCTGATATACAAAGCTATGAACACATCATCATGGACCTAATAAACAAGGATACAGGGAGTCTCCAAACTCTGGATCCTACACAATTTGGTTTTGTGAAGGGTAGATCATGATTGCTCAACTTGGTCAACTTCTTTGAGTCATTCACCCGAGCTGTGGATGAAGGCAAGGTGGATCATGCAGCCTACCTTAATCTGGCCAAGGCCTTTGATACCATTCCCCACACAGGAATCATAGAAAAACTCACAAAGCTAGGCATCAACCCCAATCTCTCTGCACCACATTCTCCAGAGACCTCAACCTCATTACCACAATCGACAGAACATGCTGGAGGGGCAGGTTCATAACCCAGAGACTGCACATGCTATGGAATAGACTTCTCATACATGTCAAGCAGAGCACCTCACTGGCCCTCTTCAAGAGAAATCTTGATGAGTGGATGGAAAATAGAAATATTCACCCCAAGGATCACTCCAGTGGCTCTACTCAAGAGAGGCACTGGGAACTAAGGTCGGGTGGCACGATGCCAGGGAAATCCTTTGGGCTAGGCTTGTAAAGCCTCCAGAGCCATTAGCTAAGTACACACCTATGAATCAATGAAAATGTCAGTCAAAACTGATATTCATAATGGTATTCTGTTCTGTTCTTTCCACAGCTGCCACAGAGTGAGCATTGGATGTGACATCCCATGCTGCATGTTTTTTAAGTATGCATGAAGCATGTGATATGTATGCATCAGAACAGTACTGTTACTGTAGAATTAGAAGTTAAACATGACCTAGCTGGAATTCCATACAGTTGTATCAAATTGAACCTGCATATCTCAGCTGTAAAAGAAAGTATGTATGTCTTAGTCTGTAGCACAAAGCAACAGTTCCATATTCTCAAATAACAGTGAACATGCATTGCTAAACTGTAAAAGGAAAATATGCATGCAGTAGTCTGTAGGGCAAAATAATGGTACAGTATTAGAGAGCAGTCCGTAGTTGTGGGTTCAGAAACCATACTTCTTAAATATACAATACTGTTAGGTTTTTATTATTATTGCAATGTAACTACAGACCTCTATACCAGTGGCACAAATGGCCTGCTGTAAACTGTAATCAGTATAACTGGAATGCGCATATGTGCAATATATGCACATGTCAAGGATTGCTGGCTGCCATCTGTACTGTAGTGTACATCTGTTATGAACTGTGTAGTCTTAAAAGTAATAAAAAAGTATGTTACTTGTTTGTAGTGTTATAAGTAAAGGTAACAGAATAAAGTCAAACTGTATCAATGCTTTGCATGTCATATATGAAGTTATTAATGTTCTCCCTTTTTTCTTCACCTCAACCTTAATCTTCTGTTTTTTATTTATTTAATTATTTTTTTACTTGTTTTTTCCCCAGAGCACAGTGTGGTAGGCCTGTCCCACAGAATCCTCCTACCCCCACTCCACAGGCTACAGTACCACTGCCCAGCACGTTTGGTGTGTGACCTGGCAGCACTCTCTCTGCTGCCCCGTAGTACCTGGCCCCTCAGATAATTCTTTCCTGGAGGATAGGCCTGAGGTTCCCTCTGGGATCAGTGCCAGAGATGGTGATTTTATCACATGAGAAGTACTTCCAGGGATGGTGCATAGAATCATGTGCCAGACTGTGGGTTCATGCCTATGCTGGATGGAGTGCCTGCTTTTCATCCTGGTTCAAAATACCTGAAGGAGATGCAGATATCAGGCACTGCAGCCAGTGGTGCAGTGAAGTGTCAGTGATGACAATCCAATGGGTGAGGACTCGATTCTCAGTGGCACCCAGCTTGACATGCATAGGACATCAATTTCTCCAATCTCACCACATCCATCGTGTTCACCCACCTCATGTGTCCTTCACCATCCCTGTGGCTTCTCTTGTTGTATTGTATGTCCTGTCTGTCAGTGATTACTTTCTCACCTACCCAAGTTACCTGCCCAGATATACCTTTGTCCATTTCCCAACATTCTTCTCTCTCTCTCTCTCTCTCTCTCTCTCTCTCTCTCTCCAACAACAACAACAAAAAAGGTCATCCCATACATAGGTTTCCATTTTGCACACATGTCTTCTTGACAGTCTTGTTTTGGTCCAGTTGGCTATATAAAATAATTAGGTTGTGGTCACCCCTCTCTCTAGAGGTGACAGTCCAAATTTAGCTAATATTTTGCTTATATATGATCATGTTTTACTGTTGAAGAAATGGATAGCTGTAGTTCTTTCCTACATCCCTCCTGCATATTCCTGCCTTCCTTTCACTTTGTTTTTCTCCATGCTTGCTCCTCATTTCACCACTTTCCTGTATTCCCCATTTTTTTTCATTAAAGCATAATTGTGCACCATTGTGAAGCAATGGTGAATGGCAGCAATATAAGTAAATGTATTTAAAATTAACATACACACTTGTAAATTACTACCTAAACCTGTATTCAAACCCAGTAACATCTGTCTTCAACAACAATGCATTAGCAAGTGCTGTCACAGAGTCAGCTAAGTACCAGATGTATTTTATACAATCAATAGTAACTGTCAAAGTTTAGCAAGGATTTCCATTTGTATTCCCCTGTGCTTGCTCCCCATGTCGCCAATATCATATATTCCTCATTCATTTTGTATGAAGCATCATTGCATGATCCCCATTAATGTTTTATACAGCCTTATTGCATGATCCCCATTCATTTTTGTAAAGCATTAGTGCATGATGGTACACATCACACACAATCGGTAAGCAACACTAATGCAAAAGTAGTTAAATGTATTAGCTACAACTGTATTTGGAACCAGTACCATCTGGCCACAAAAAGGAACTTAGTGCATTAAGTGAATTAATACCAGCAGCCAGAGATTCAGTTAAGTCGCAGGTTTATGCAACAGCAGTTAAGGCTGCCATTTGCTATTCAGTCTGTAAAATACATGTGTGATTCAACTGATTCTGTAACACCATCTGTTAATAATCCATTCATTTATGGGGTCAGATGGTGCTGGGTTTGAATCCAGGTATATGTAACAGTTTCAAATATTTTTACTTGTAAATCCAAATTATAAAGTGTGATAGTTGGTATGGATTCTCTAAAATGTAAGTGCTAATTGACTAACTCTGTGGCAGCATGTGTTCATGCACTCAATGGAGTAATATGTACATTTTGGGGCTAGATGGTACTGGTTTCCAATGCAGCTGTATATAACACTTATAACTGCTTTTTGCCATAGACATGCACTAGTGCATGATGCGCACCATTGGGCAATTATGCTTTAAAGAAAACAAAAGAGAAAGATAGGAAAGAGGTGAAGAGGGGAGCAAGCAAGGGGAAGAACAAAGTGAAAGGAGGGCAGGAATGTGCAGGAAGGATGTAGGAAAGAACCATAGCTATCCATTTCTTCATCAGTAAAAAATGTTCAGATGTGTAGAATATTAGCTGAATTTGCAGTGTCAAAACCAAAGAGAGGGGTGACCACAGCACAATCATGTTTTACAGCCAATTGGACCAAATTAAGTGTGCAAAATGGAGAGCTATTTCTGGGACAACATTTTTTTTGGGACAGGTGCCCTTTTTGCTTTTTTGAGCCAGAGAGAAATGTAGGTGAAGGGGCATAGGCATGTCTGGGTCAGGTAGATTGGGTAGGCAAGGAAGCAATCTCAAACAGACAGAACATGCAAGACAAGATACAGGGATGGTGAGGAACACAAGAGGTGGGTGAACACCATTGTTGGGGTGATGATAGGGACATCCAAACCCATGGACATCAAATTGGGTGACAGTGAAAATCAAGTCATCATCCACTTGACGGTCATTACTGTCACCTCACTGCACCGATGGCTGCAGTGTCTGATACCTGCTTCTCCTTGTGTTATTCAGTACAGTGATGGAGAGCAGTGTTCCCATTTGGTGTAGGAATGCACCAAGTGTGTGATGCACAATCCTACACAACAATCCTACACACCAGCCCTGGCAGCTCTATGTGGGTGATAAAATCACCACTTCTTCCACTGCTCTCAGAGGGAACCACTGGCCTATCCTGCAGGGCAGAACTACCTGAGGGACAGGTGGTGCAGGGGCAGTGGAGGGGGTGCTATCAGGTTGCGTCCCAGACATGATGGGCCTTGGTGCTATAGCCAGTGGAGTGGGTCAGCTAGATACTGTGGGCCAGGGCTACCCTGCTATGCTGTGGGGAAAAAAACAACAAATTAACAAAAAAAGAGAGAGAGAAGATGAAGCCTGGGGTGAGAGAAAAAAAGGGAGAACATTAGTAATTTCATACATGACACACAATGCATTGATACAGTTATTTGACTCTATTCTGTTACCTTTAATTTTAAGACTACCGACTCCTAACAAATAACATTTTTACTGTTAGGACTACACATCTCATAACAGATGCACACTATACTACAGATTGCAGCAAGCAATCCTTGAAGTATCCATATTTTGCACATATGTGTGTTCCAATTATACTGATTACAGTTTACAGTAGGCCATTGGTTCCCCCGGTTTAGAGGTCTGATGTCACATTGCAATACTGATGAAAGCTTAACAGTATTGTATATTAGGGAAGTGTGTTTTTTTTAACCCTCAACCTTTGACTACTTTCTAATAATGAACTGTTGTTTTGGCCCACAGACTAATGCATGCATACTTTCCTTTTACAATTGAGAGAGCCATGCTCAATCTGATACAACTGTATAATAAACGAAAAAAGGTGTGTTTAATTTTAATGTTACAATAACAGTACTGTTCAGATGCATGCATACCACATGCATCTTGCATTCATGCCAGTCACGTGGCATGGGTTCACATATTCAGTTTTTGGTCTGTGACAGCTGTGGAAAAAAACAGAATAGAACAGAATACCATTATGAATACCAATCCTGACTATATCCAGCTTTTAACTTTTGCAAATAGTGTCTGTAAGTGATGCTTACACATCTGTGGGGTGCCCCCAGTCCTACATTCCTTGATCCAACATTCAAGGGTATCCCTCTTCCTCATCCAGAGGTCTCTGTAGTGATTTCTACATTGTTCACCAATGCGGGGGATACTGGTAGCACTGGTCAAAGCCCAGCAATATTATTCCATGCCTCTGACTATTAATCCAATAATATGTGCAAACCAAATGAGCATAGCCACACCTGTTTGTGCTAAGCATCACATCATTCAAAGAGTGGCCCCTCCCCCAAAAATACTGAGAAATAGTTGAAATCAAGAAAATCAATCTATGACATACACAGTAGAAAATGTTAGTACACATGAGGTATGTCTACATAGGTCTAGATTTCAACTCTCACTCTAACCCACCCTCAGAAAACAGGATGGATGTCTTACCCATCTTTGCTACACAAACAGCTTTGCAGCAAAGAGATGAAGTAATTCCTCACACAAAGTGCAACTGAATGTACACTGGTATCAAGGCATAAACTGTTATTTGTACATTTATTGTATTTAATGTATTTGGATGTGGTGCACTTAGTAATCACATAACCTGTTATGATTATTGCTTGCAAATATATAGCTCTGTCTTACCTTTCAATGTTTCTTTGTCATTCATCAGTTATGTAACCAGTATTTAGAGACATGCAGTGTGTAAGCCAGTCTATAAAATTTACCTTAAAATATGTGAGAATATTAACTGGGAATACTATGACATGCAGTTGACATCAAATGAAGGGCAGGTTGGATAGCACAAAGAAGCATAGAATGCTGTTTTGTGGGGAGCAGCGCTGAGTTCCTGTTACAGCACATGCAAAGGCACACTGCTCTTTTGATTTGGGGAACCAAGCTGAGCTACTGTTATGACACAAACAAAGATATGTTGCTCTTGTTACTCTCCTTGTTTTGCATCCTGCCTGTTTGATCTTGTGAGGGGCATGAATTCAGAAACTGCAATGTGTCTCATTAGTTTTGAACTTCTCTCTGTAATGATTTCCCCTTACAAGCTTATGGTGCTAAACTGAGGGCATGTAGTGATCATCAGTATTCTTCAGAGATACGATTGTGTGAATCCTTGATGCCTGAGGCCTACTACTTGCTAATGGAGACATGCAAGTCAAATGTCTCTGCTGTCACATGTTAATGGAATTTCTGTACAAATCTCTAACCTTTTACTTGCTTACTGTACAAAGTGATGAAATACAAGGACATGCCATGATATTATTAAATAAAACACTCCAGGTTCAGGACTTACCTTGTAAATACAGCAGTTGCCACAGTGTTAGTTCAGGGCTGACTCTGTCTGATGCAAGCAGTACACAGCAAATACATGGAAAGGTAAATGTTGTGTGAGTTGCCTGGCATCAATGCTACTATATGTATGTGAGTAGGAGGAAGGCTTTATGCCCCTAGTTGGTGAGAGAGTGTGCTATGCATTATCTCTTAGCCAATGCAAGGACATACTGAGCATATCTATGCCTGCCTAAACCCACAGCAGCTGGTGGTTCCCCCTCTGACATGAATGCAAACAGTGGCAATAAATAAGTACTTTAAATGAAGAACACTAAGGAGAAGGAAACAAAAATGCCATGCTGTCATATAGTCCTAAGATTGGAATATCATGGTGTGGCCTTTGATGTGCACCATACATTTTGACTTGAAAATCCTGTAAGAGACATTTCAGAAAGTAATTATATACATTTCTATGTCTTTCTTCACAACCCTCACAAATGCATCCACTATAATGTGACATTTTGACGGTATCAACTGTGGAACTGTCCAAGGTCTATATAAGTTAAGTGTACAATGATCAGTTAAACATGACAAATACAGTTATACTAAGCAGTAAGTTACTATGCACCCTGAGCATCAGATAGAAATCCTTTTTCTCCCTGACTCTAAAATATAGAAAACAGGGATATGGCTCAGGTATCATCACTCACACAGGATGTTGTGTGGTGGCTATTACAGACAGAAGTTACAAAGTAATGATGCACATTGCAGTTTCTGCCTTCCCAACCCTTACAACAGCATACACTATCTTCTTCTTCTTTCGGCTTTTCCTGGTTAGGGGTCACCACAGCGGATCACCTGTCTGCTCATGATTGGCAGTGGAGTTTTACGGTGTCGTGTTGCCAGCCTGGCACCCAACCTTCCACAGAAGTCACGCACATGCACACACTCATGCCTAGGGCCAATTTAGAGTGTCCAATCCACCTACAGCATGTCTTTGGGATGTGGGAGGAAACCGGAGCACCTGGAGGAAACCCACGCGACCACAGGGAGGACATACAGACTCCGCACAGAAGGCACCCCAGCCAAGAATCAAACTGGAGAACCTCTTGCTGTGAGGCAGCAATGCTAACCAAAGCACCACCGTGGCCGCCACAACAGCATACACTATAAAGTTGTGATATGTGGGTGCTATCATCTCTCTAAATTTCCAAAAGGCAATGTAAGTCACAGGTACAATGAACATTTCTACAACACCAATGCAGATATAGTAAGCAATAAGTTAGCTATGCACCTAAGCATCAGACACTGAATTTGTATCCTTGAATCAAAAAGGTAGAACACGTGGGTATGGCACAGTTATCATCACTTGCACAGGGTGTTGTGGGGGGCTGCAGGATTCCTCAGCTGACATAAGAGGTCAGTGAGTGCATGTGTGAGTATGAAATGAAAAAGGTGGACAGTAGGACAAAAAAAAAAGAAAAAAAAGAGAAGTGAGACAAAATAAGTAAGTGTTGTGTGTGTCTGTGTGGGTCCTCCAGGTGAAATTGGTGTGTGAGTATGCGCCTAAACACAGCCAAGCTGGGTACTAGCTGTATGCCATTGTGTGTTGGACAGGTGTGAGCCATGCATGGTAGAGGTAGCAGTTCATCATCTTCATCCCCAACCACAAGAACTGGCTCTGCCAGGAGTTGCACTGGCAAGATGACATCCAGGACCATGCTCAGATGTAGTGCTGCTAACTGAATGTAGCTTCTGTCTGTTGGATGAGCTCCCATCATAGGTACACCCAGGACCATGACCCCATGGCCTGCCATGTCAAGGTATGGGCATCACAGTCACTGATAGAGCAGTGGAGGTACTGCCACTGCAGAACTGTGATTGGGCACAGTCACATTGGCTATCAGCAAATGTTGTGGCTGACTTACACCCACAAGGATAATGTTCCCCTCCCAGTAGATGTTCCATCACAGAAACTGTTCATTCCATGACAGAAACCCCTAAAATCATCACATACACCCCTCATTCCAACATGTCATTCATACAATCTAGTGACTCAGCAACATGGTGGAGGCAGTCACGCATGTCAGACTGAGTCGCAGCCACAGCCCTAAGCATTTGTCTAGATAACCTACAGGAATGTGCCTGTGCCTTCATGATGTCCCTAAGCATACATAGAGTGGCAAGGGAAATGACACCTGCACCAGGTGGAGGAGGAACAGCAGGCCCCCTCAGAGCACCCCTATCAGTCTTCCTGCATGGGACTTCACTCACACTATGGTTACAAATAGCATCAATGGGCACTGAAGCCACAGCAGCCACACTTCCCTGATCAATGTCCTATCTCTCCACCTGTCCAATATCTGTGGGTTCAGTGGATTGGTAGGTGTAGGCCTACTGGCCATGTGCAATGTGAATGCAGGGGATGGAAGTATGTCAACCTCTGTGTCAGATTCAACCTCTTCACTCCCTGACCATGACTTGGGTTGTCCACCATCATCATCAGAGTCTGATGAGATACTGACATCAAGTGGCACAGGGCCCATAGTTCCACTGTCAGACTCACCTGTAATAAAAAAAAAAAAACAAGAAACACAGGATTGCATTAATACTGGCACTACTATAGTGCAATGTATTGTAACAAAGTAACATTGATGCCACTATTACAGACTTACAGACAGTACTGCAATACTTCTGAGATCAATATCACACATTACAATATTTGTTTAAATTGATCAGCAGTACTGACAGAATAATTGGCTTACCAACTGCAGGATGCAAGTGTTGCTGGTGAATATCGGAGGCTGAAATTTTTCAGGCTGATGGTCCTGAAAGCAGTTAAGCAAGAGGTAAGGGCAACAACATCAAAATCAACAATAACACAGGGGTTAATACATTTGCCCCTGTATAGCTGCAGTAAACAACTGGTTAAACAAGACTGGGTGACAAATCCAAGCTAAGCTTATACCTGTAGCAATCTTCAATCCCCACCAATCAAATAAATGCATGTGACACATATTTAACTTATTCCTTTAAATTATTAAAGCTCCTCCTGTGATGAAATACTGGCTCCCACATCCAGCATATGTGACATGGCAGTGTCCTGGGAGCTGACTGTGTTCCATAGATCTGCTAGACACAGTTCACTGGGGGTCAGTGGTGGTTCCCTAGGAGGGCCTCCACCTGTAACCAAGAGGTTATGGCCTACTGCAGCTGCTTGCCTTCTTGCGGCATTTATCATGTCAGTGGCCCTGTGGCACAACTGTTCATAGGTTTGGCTGTGGCCGCCAATGCCATTCACATTGACAACAATTTGTTGCCATAGTATGAGCCTACAGCCCATATCTATCTTGTCTTCCTCATTGAAGGATGAAGGCACCATATTGCCGAAAAGCTTCAGTTATTACATAGTTTTTGGCATCTGTGAAGAGTCTTAGACATGAATTCACATGTCTTGGTTACATGGTTGCAGATGGCCTAAAAGAAAACAGATGTATAATACACACAAGTATCATATAACTATAAAATATTGTTTACAAATACAACAGAAAAGGCAGCCAGTCAGTATTACCCACCGGTAAATTACAATGTAAAATACTAACAGGCAGGATGCAAAACAAGGAGAGTAACAAGAACAAGATATCCTTGTTAGTGCCATAACCGTAACTCACCTTAGGCCCCAACCCCACAAAAGAACAGGTAAATGACCCTTTTAGCTAACAAAATATCTTGGAAATCCTACAAGTGCTGTCAAAGGACCTGTCCCTGAAACATTTCTACATATTTTTCACACGACAGTCATTTCCTTTTATTTTAATATCTTGCCAGTCATATTTAGCTCCGAAATGGCTGGAACACCATGGCCATGACATCAGTATACTTCTAAGTACTGCATACAGATAACAATGTAAAAGCATGTGCTTCACATGTTAAATACATTCCAGCATATGCAGTATGTAGGTGAAAAAATGGATCCACACTTTGTGAGAATCAGTACTCCTCTGGAGAGATATAGTGAAGACTATGCTTGTTCTCAGTGTTCCAAACATATAGAACTAACCTCAGCTTGCCTAGCTACAGGGTTGCCTTTTTATATGTTGTAGATTAGTAATGGATTGCAGCTGTGAATTTCTGTTTGGAAGGAGTTAATCACAACAGCACTGCAGGCTGCCTTACTTCCACTGGGTGGGTCAGCTTACATCTAAAAAGTGTGCCTGGAGAGACCACAGGCCTTTCTCATCAACATAACACAGACACTACAAACCATGCCATGATTTATGTGGATAGATTAAAAGCTATGTCACTGTAATCTGTTTGATATATGATAAGGTCTTGTCTGCCTAGCCTCCAGTCCACTGTCTGACCATGCCCTGGCAGGATTACGGCATATCCAAAACTATCATATAGCTGATGACATCAGCAGTATCTGTTGAGGACAAGATAACAGTGCCCCACATGCTTTCTGTAATGTTATGTAACAGCTCTCACACACACACACACACACACACACACACACACACACACACACACACACACACACACACACAAACACACTTACACACATACCAAGTTCAGTACTTAATGCAAGCATCATGACACAGGTCTGACTTCTACAGCAGTGCAGGTGAACTTAGAGTAGATGACATTAGCAGGTCATGTGAAAGACAAGAGGTTGGGAGGCCTGTGCGACAAGCCCTCTTTACCCCAGGGTAGTAACTAAGGAACCTCTATCCTTATCACTGTCTCCGGTAAGGGAGCATCATTAAAAGCAGGGATAGAAATACACAATTTCCCTAACAATACACCGGGAACAGGTTCCAAACCTGGGACTAGACTATACGCTTCACTTCATGTTCCCCAAATGACTCTTCCACACTAACCACTGCAGAGAGCTCTCAGTTATAGGTATCTGAGACACTCATTCTTAAATGTTTGAAATTCACACATAACATACAAACATTCTTCAGAAAGACAGGCACATATTTACCTACTGTGTTCCTTTGCCCAAATTATAAGGTAATGGCTGCCACCAGTGAGATACCACAATGCCCTCCAAAATGGGTGTTAAATTATATTTGGTAAAATAGATATTGGGTAAAATAGATATTGATACAAATGGTAGTATGTAACCCAAGCAGTAAAGCTTTTCAGAGTTGCTCTTTTGTTATCACAATATGCGTAAACACCCTCAAGTTATTAAACGTATTCACTAAATAACCAGCCACAATGAGAGATAGTAAAATATTACTGATTCCAATAAACAACAGAGTTCTACACACAGGAAATATGAAAATAATACTGTATGATAGAGCTCACACTGATTTTATAAAACCTCTAACTAACTAGCTGTAGTTTCCTGACTATCTGAAGATCAACTGTCCCTATCCTAATCTAGATAACTCAGCAAAGCAACATTATACTCTTACTTCTGCAAGGCTGTTGTCTGTCCTCAGTGACTGAAACAACTACTCTGGAAACAACTGGACTACTACTGCTAAACAGCTCTGGAAACAAAAACTGAACAACTGACTCAGAACCTGCTTTTATAGCAGATTTTATTTTTAAAGTAACAGGAAGCTGCTATGAGAATTCTACTGTCTCATATCAGACTTTTGAAAAGTAAACAAACAACTGCAGTGAAGATTCTATTGTACCAGCTCTGGCACACAATGACATCAGATCTAGGTCAGCTGACTCTGGCATAATATATATTAAGAATTCTCTTTAAAAACATGCACATTGGTCAGCCAGAAGAATAATAATGTTTGACATTCAAGCATCTTGCATAAATCAGAGTGATAATCAAAAGCCATAAACTTACTTAGAAAATTATAGTTAGTCATGCTGGCATAAGTAACACAAGGTAATTTACAAAACTTCAGCTAGTCATACCAACACAGATAGCAATATCCAATATCCTCACATTCTGTATGAAATGGAAGTGTAGGGATGAGCAACTATCAAAAAATTGATCATCCATGCCATTGGAGATGTAACTGTAGGATACCACATATACTCTGCTGCCTAGACACATGCACACACATGCATACACACACACACACACACACACACACACACACACACACACACACGCACACGCACACGCACACGCACACACACACACACACACACACACACACACACACACACACACACACACACACACACACACACACACAGTCAACTGAAGTGAGAACAGAACCCTTACCTATCTAAGTGCACAGCCTACAGAACACAGTACTTAACATTAGCACCACAAGTCTGATTTATACAAGAGTGCAGGTTAATAGATGACATCAGCAGGCCATGTGAGGAACAATGGCTTGGGAGATCTGCATAGGCACATAGCTTCATATCATCATATGAGGCTACTAGCCTAATAGCACTAGGCTGTGCAGAAGCCTAGCTGTGTAACAGCACAGTTGGATGTGTGGGTTTAATAGAGCAAGGTTGTGAGCACCACCAACTGGCCCTGTTCATGAGGGAGCAAACGACATTATATAGTACACTTTATAGTGTGGTTGATATATGTGTGGAAAAAGTACTGAGTCCCCAGGGTTGTTGAACTTGTTGGGGGGGGATCACACGTATGTATTGTAAATTTATGATGTATAGTTATATCAGGCCCTTAGTTTGCAATGTTTCACCATGTAGTTTTATGTCATACTAAGGGAATTGACAATAATCACCAATAATAAAGCATTATCTCTACAGTTCCATAGTGTAGTGAGCAGCAGATTTGCATGATGGTTAACTAAGTTTACACACATGCAAGATATGCCTGCTTGCTTGTAGGTAAGCAGTGCGCAGATGTGAGCTGCATTGCTAATGTCTGACAGTTAGTAGTAGCTATAGTAGAACCCAGTACCATCTATACTCGAGGCTGGGATTTCAAGATGGACAAGAGCATTATTTAAATGGATCTGGTTTCTATTTATGGCTGTCTGCTTCCTAGGTGGTCTGTTTTTTTTTCTGTGTCTGCAATGCCCCGCTTCATGCAAGCCACATAATCAGAATGAAACCCAAATTTATTTGTGTTTGCGCTACACTGCGCTTTGTAAAAAATGGAATTAAAAACAAGAAAAGTAGGGAAAAAAAAGAAAAGGGAGACATATGTGAAATGAGCAATGTTTGACATATACAGTACAAAATGATAGTACACATGAGATATCTCTACACAGTTTAGGATTTGACACACCAATGCAGCTTCATAAAACAGGATGGATGCTATTCCTTTTTGCCACACAAATAGCTGTGCAACAAAGAACTGAAGTCATTCTGCTGCTTTCTGATTAGTGCGCTATGTGCACCTTCATGCACCTTCACACATTTCCATGCACCTTTGTATAAATAAGGTAAGCACAGGCAAAATCGGTATTACTTTCCTCCATTCTTGTGATATCACACAAACATGGAGCATAAAAAGTGAAGGAAAGGTTGCACACCTTACACTCAAACCCAGGACCATATATACTTTAGCCCTACACATCAAGTGCTGGCACAGGAATAGTTATATGACAAAAAAAATTACTTAAAGCAGACAGAGATACATTTTAAAACAAAATTCAAAATATGAGACAGATATTGTGACTTGTGCACTGCTTACATGCACTTTAACCCTTTACTGACCTACATGTACACCTCTGTAAGTGTAACCTGACACCCCCCTATGTCATCATTCACTGTTGATATCCATTGAAAACAAACACTGTGGAAGTGCCTACATGAAGTGAGCATCCCTACACGGTTATTACTTTTTGTGATTCAACAGTTCTAATGAGTTTTGACCTAATTTGCATATTCACCATGCTGACAGCCTGAATCTACATGGCTGGTAACTGTGCAGGCAGGGAAACTGCAGGGCAGCCCAATGTTGTAAACACAAGGGAGGGTATTACTTTGCTATATATCTGCACAGAGATATACAGTTTTTGATAAAACTGGACTGTATTCTGTCAGCTGCATACTGCATATGCTTACATGACAGTATGATTAGTCTGTTTCAGGGGGTTTACACTTTTACCTGTCTAGATTAGTTATGAGTATATTTTTCATTTGGGGGTGGGGGAGCAAAGCTGCATTAATGTCATGGCACTTCAAATGGAATTGTTGCTATTTTTAATCTGATTTTCTAGCATCCACCATGTCTAATAATACCATAATGTGTGTGGTACATGTTATGGTCATTTCTGTACAAATATAGGGACTTTCACTTGCTCTTGTTTCCATCTAGACTCCTTTCTATGGCTGTATTGGAAAATTTTCGAATACATGGGCAACACAAATGCAGAGTCTACATGGTTGCTTTACAGCTTGTTGACTCTCTCCACTGTGCTGATTTGCTTCATTAATCAGCATGCCATGGAAGTTTCCATGTTTGCATGTGAGTGCAAGGAACTATACGGAGTTTACTGAATCTAAATATATTCGTGGCCATGTACCACATCTCTCCATCACTCGCTCATGGTAGAAAATCACTGTGTAGGCTTTATTGAATCCCCTGACATTTTTAATATAGAATAGCTGGTTTGAAGCCCAAATGTAACAGGACCATACAAGCTACATTCTACAGCCCTGCAACTAACAGATAAAGTATAATGCAGTGCAATTAACTACTTAAAATAGCAGCAGCAGACACTACATTTTTTAAACTGCTGAAGTACAGTCACAGTATATAAGAGAAGTACAAAAAAGTCCTTAGAGCCCTTTTGTGTGCTTCCCAGCTCAGACCGATGAGGTAAGCACCCACTGCCACTAGATGAATACTCCCAGTCGTCCTACTGTAAAACCACAGTAAAGAAGTGTCTGGAGTGAAATGCTACCACAAACAAACTTAAAGAGATGGATATAGCAGTGTACTTTAAACAGCTTATAAAAGTGTGATTATTCAATAAAATTATTTTGTTTTGTATAAATGAGCCAAGAGCAACTCAATTGCACAAAATTTATAAAGGCACTAAAAACAAGATTAGCTGATTAATAAGCTCTCCAGCCAATAAAGCTACATGCAGAAAGTTCACGTGTTTCCCCAACCTATGCAGACCAGTATACCTCCCAGTGCACTAGATGGGAAATTCATAGACCTCTAGATGTCAAAATAAGTGCTTGCTAGGGTGTGAAAATACACTACTTTTTGATGATTCATAGAGCAGTTCTTTACTGAATATGCCATCTGCTACCATGACAATGATTAGATAATTTGCCATTCCATGTCATGAATCCATCCACCCATCCACCCATCCACAACCCATTTCCTCATTTTTGCACATGGGGGTCATGGTGTCACTTTAACAGTAACAGTCATCTACAGCCAATAGAATACATTTAAGAAAAATTTCCCAGCTTGCTAATGTGTCATCTTATATGCATATTATATGTATGATCATTCTGTAGTTTATGCATTTCTTAGCTTGAATTTTTTTTTTCTTCTTTGTCTTCTTCTTTTTTTTCTCAATGTATTCTGATTGGGTCTTTTAATCTTACACTTTCTGCATTGAATCTTACCATATCTCCTATATTTGCTATGTACTCATTCTGTATATATTTTTGATTAGAAAGACTGTGATGTATTTTCTGCTTTCAAAGCTCGGGTCATGGCTGAAAAGAGTCAATAGACAATTTCACCTAACTTGTGAACAAAGAGTAAAGAAATAAATAAATTGTGCCCACCTCTGCCCTGCATGGTCTTCCTCTATATCCGTTTTGTCTGACATCTGCTCAACTGGCATGTTGTTCACTACTTGCTCATGTCTGGCTAGTCTTTTAGGTGACAGTCCCCTACTCTACAAGTCTGCATAACACCATATTGTAAAGAATTGCAGAGACTGTAAATATCTTGCTACTGGTCTCTATGGCATATTTCAGTAGGCCACCAGAGGAATCTAGGCAGTGGAAGTGAGTTTTCCTCATTCTGAACACATGCTGAACAATGTTTTGGATCTGCAACAGTGTGGTGTTGTATTACATCCCAGTCATTCTCTGTGGCTTGCATATTAATGTCATGAGCCATGGCTCCAGGGCATATTATTTATTTATTTATTTACATTTGTTGACCGGCAGAGTCCGGCTGGGCACAGGTCCGTTTTCAGCGGAGGCCCGGGGAGAAAAGCTCCACATTAAGTATTATTTGCATTATACAGTTAAAAAACATAGCATTTAAATATAGACATTAGTCCAGTTAAGGACCCAAGACCAGAAGAAAATAGATGTAAAACAGCTGTAGAACATAGTACAATTTTTAAATATGGCGACATATACTAAACATGGTTACAAATGTAGTTGAGATTCATCAGGTAACAATTGATACAATCTGTTTTTGAGGTACATAACAGCTATTAGCAGTTGTTGCTACAAGAAGTTAGTATTATGTGGTAGGTAGATGGGAACATAAGTAACCAAGCTTGCTAAGAGTAGGTTGTTGATAGGGGGCTGAGAGAGGTAGTGGGTGGGGGGAGTGGATGGTATTAGAGGGGGGGTTGCAAGGGCATATCTGGAAAATTTTGAAGTGTGATTTTAGTAAGGATTTGAAGTGGGTGCAAGAAGTTACAGTGGTAATTGAGGATAGGAGGGAGTTCCAGAGTTTGGCTATAGTGCAGGAGAATAATGCTTCTCCAGCAGAGTTAATGGCTTCCGTGACCTGTAGGAGGTTTTTGTGGCTGGATCTTAGTGGTCTCATGGTTATGTAGGGTTGGAGTAGATTCTGGAGGGATGGGACTTTTAGTGGTTGGTTTATTAGTTTGTGGGCGAGTGCGAGTTGGTACCATTGAAGGAGGTAGGGGAGCTCTAGCCAGCCCAGTTCTGCTAGTGAGAGACAGTGGTGAGTATGGTAGGAAGCCTCTGTGGCGAATTTGGTGATTTTGTTGTAGCAGGTTTCGAGCTTATTTAGATCACATTGTCTAAGGTTAGTAAATATTGGAGAGGCGTAGAGTAGGGCAGAGATAAGATGTGAATTTAATACCGAAATTTTAGCTGCTTTGGTAAGTAGTTGCTGATTTCTATATAATGCTCCTAGTTTTTTGTGCACTTTTTTAATGGTCATGGAAATGTGAATGTCAAAGTTCAGTTTATTGTCTATTTCTACTCCTAGTAATTTTGTGTGTTCTGTAGGATAGGGTAAGTTTGGTGGGATAGAAGATTAGTAATTTTTTTTTGTTTGGATTGAGTATTAGTTGGGCATTGGATAACCAAGTTTCAATAGAAGAAAATGCTTCCTGTGTGACTTTTTGCAGTTCTGGTAGGGAGTGGGCTGTGCGGATGATGATTGAGTCATCTGCGTATTATATGAGTGTGCCATGTGTTGTGGCTGAGGCTAGATTATTTGTGAAAATAGAGAAGAGTTGGGGTCTCAGGATGGACCCTTAGGGAACTACTATGGAGACTGGTAGTTGGGGGGATAGGTTGTCCTGCCAAACAACTGCTTGCTGGCGGTCAGATAAGTAACGCTGAAACCAGTTGATGTCTGGTTGAGAGAAGGATAGGTTACTGAGAAGAGAGATGAGTTGTTTGTGTGGACCATGTTGAAAGTTTTAGAAAGGTCTAGGAAGGTAGGTGAGGAGAGATAACCTGCATTTTTATTTTGTAGGATAGTGTTAATGAAAGAGAGTAAGGCTGTGGTGGTGCTATGGTTAGGTCGGAAACCGTGTTGTGTGTTGGAGAGGAGGTTGTTAGTAAGGAGGTGATCTGAGACTTGAGAATGAATGCATCTCTCTAGTATTTTGGAGAGTGGCGAGAGAATAGCTATGGAGTGGTAATTGGTTAGATCTGTGGAGGGGCCTCCTTTGTGTAGGGGAATTATGTGTGAGACTTTCCTTAATGTGGGAACATAACTTTCTGACAGAGATCTGTTAATCAAGAGTGATATGTGGTAGGCTAGCGTCAGCTGCAAGTTGAATGTATTCACCTGGGAGGTTGTCTGTTGATGGTGTGGGTTTATGGGGGAGATTGTGTTGTCTAGCTAGTGATAGTATGGTTTGTGTGAAGTGATTGTTGAAAGAGGTAGCAATATTTTCGGAGGAGTGAGTTAAGTTAGGAGTGGGTGTACTTACTTTACCTGGGTGGAGGATGGAGTTTATTGAGGACCAGAATTGTTTGGGGCTATGTTGGGAGGAGGTAAGGGCAAACAGGTAGTATTGGATTTTGTCCTGTTTTATAAGCTTTTTGGTTCTATTGCATAAGTCTAGGACTTTTTGCCTAGTAGAGGGGGTTTTGGTTTTGCGCCAGTTGTCTCACGTTTTATCCCTGTTTTTTTTTTGTAGCCATGGGGATTGTCGGGCTCTAGTTCGGGAACGTCTTATGGGGACGTGGTAATTAAGGATGTTTAGGAATGTTTTATTAAAGTAGTCAACTGCGCCATCTAGTCTGAGGTATTTTAGAGGTTGCCAGTTACAGTCTTTTAGGGATGAGCTGAATGAGAGAGGGTTGAAGTTAGTTTTTTTGCGTATTTGACAGTAGATGATGGGTTTTGCTTTATAAAGGTGTTTTCTTAGTAGGAAGGTTGGAGAGTGATCACTGAGGCTGTCAGATAAGCAGACTGCTATATATGAATGGGGGCTCTTATTGACTAGTATCCAATCAAGGGTAGTGTGTTTGTTGGAGTTATTTATCCTAGTAGGTGACTGGACTAGTTGGGTGAAGCCATGAAGATTTACATGATGGGTTGGGTGGTTGCTAGAGCAGGATTGCCAGTCAGTGTTGAAGTCTCCTAGAATTAAAGTTTCCTGGGGTAGGTGATGGGTAGTCCAGCTGAGGAGGTTTTCAAGTGGAGGGATGTTGTGGCCAGGTGGGAAGTAGCAATCTATTATGTTTAGGGTTTTATTTTGGTTTATTTTAAGGTTGGTATTTATTATTTCTTCCTTACCTATTTGGGGAGCTGCTAACCTTAAAATCTGGATGTCTAGATGCTGCTTAAATATTATAGCTATACCACCTCTTTTTTTGTTTAGTCAGTCTACTTTTAGTATATTGTAACCAGTAGGGAGGATTTGCTCATTAGTAATGTGTGGTTTAACCATATTTCTGTAAGGATCACTACATCAGGGGAGTAGAAGTCTATGGTGGCATGGAATTCATGCACCTTGTTGCATATGCTTCTAATATTTAGGCTTATCAGAAGGAGGTTGGTTGGCTTTCTGTTGGTTGTGATTTGGAAGATGTGGTTTGTAGTCTGATTATGAGGGGAGGGGTTGGAGATAGAGGGACCAGGATTAGGATGGATGTCTTCACTGAGTGTTAGGTTGGATATGGATGAGATTATTAGTTTTATCAATTTCTGTATATGCTTGCTTATAAGGGAAGTTTTTTGATTGTGTTCTGTGGGTAATAGGTACGGTGGTAGGGTTATTTTAGGTTGTGGGGTTGTTTTTAGTTTTGGTGTTGTGGTCTGTAGTCTGTATAGAGGGTGTACTGGGAAGGTTGTTGACCTGATGAGAAAGTAGTAGAGTAGAGGTGGGATATGAGTGGTGGTGTGTGTGGTGGTACAGTGGTAGTGGGTGAGTGCAGGAATGGTGGAGGTTTGATAAGATGTGATGTATGCAAGGAGTGTGCATGCAGTGAGTATAGGTATGGTGTGCTTGCACATATTAGCTGAGTAGAAGGGATAGTAGTGAGAAGTTGTAGGAGGAAGTATAGGTGTGGTGATGTTATAGGTTGAAGGGTGGGAGGGGTTACTGTTTGGAATAAAGGTAGGACCACTGGGGGCAGGGGGGAATTGGGGGAAGGGAGGGGAGCATAGCGGGCAACAGATGAAGGAAGACTATCAGTAAGTTTATAGGTTATAATGAAAAGGGCTGGCCCTGATTAGGCTGCAATTGTTCTTGTGGGGAGGGGTAGGATCAGAATAGACCAGAAAAGTGGTGGATAGCCTATAGTATGATGAAAAGGGCTGGCCCTGATTTCACAGATATGCAAGTCTACAGAAACAATAAGAAAAGGCAGTAGGTACTCTGACTTGCTTGTTTTGCATACCTGTCTTATTGAAATGAAATAAGCCAATTTTACCAAGGAGTCAAGAATTTATAAGAGAAAAGGTTTAGTAGAAGTAGAGAAACAGCAGAGCATACAAATAGTACAGCATATAAAGAGAGATTGCAGTTAGAAGTACAGCATGGGGGGGCAGCTAATGTCCTGAAACAATAAAAAAATCAGTAGGTACTTTGGACTTAACTTGTTTTGCATAGCTTTCTTTTGAAATAAAATAAATACTTCTAACCAGGAGTATGTGGGATTTGGAAAGACCACAAGTTATAGGAGAAAGGGTTTAGTAATACTAGAAAAACATCAGGGCTTTCGAATAGTTGAAACAGCTTACAAAGGGAGACTGCTATTAGGAAGTACAGTAGGGGGGTGGGGGCAAGCTAACGTCCATGATGGAGTGCTTTACTTAAAAATAGAAATTAAACAAGGGCTAACAATTAATTTTGTCTGGAGGATAAAACATACTTTTTGTATATTTTGAAAATAACACTCATTCCAAGATTGCCTGGTTCTGTTAAAAAGCACTGCAGGCCAATAGATCGAACTTGGCTTGGTGGGGATCCGGGGAATGTAGAATTAAAAGGAGAAGCTGGGAAGAAAAATAATCAATATTAATGCAAAATACAGCAACTGTTAAGAAAAAAATGCAAAAAAAAAAAAGAAAACAAAGCTGATGACAGAGGAGTGGAAAGAAAAGAAAAACTAGGTAATCTATACACAGATAAATGCCTCAGTTTGTGATAATGTGAAAATTAAGACAAGTTGTCAGTTAGCACATATTTGGCATTATCAATAAGATGCCCTTGTGGGAAGTTACCCCACAGATATCTTTGGTATAAGACATAGTGTACCACATGAGGGATCTGTGTCAACTGCTTAGTTGGCACATAGCTGTATTAAATATAATCCCCTCCCTGCTGCATACCTTGTGAATGGCAGACAGGCATAAAAACACTTTTAGTTTATGACCCACTGACCATGTAGACCAGGCAAGGCCTGGCAACAAAATGGGTGCAATCAGTGGTGACTTGAACTTCAGGGAATTGGGCTAATTGTTTAACTCATTTGTCATTTTTGTGACCCTTATGACCCACCACTTTCTGCAGCATGATATAGAGGAGATGAAGTAACATTCATGAGGCAGATGTCTGTGATACTCCCATTGTGGCTCCTGATGGCTGCCTGAAGATATCTGTAAAAATTATTTTCAAAGCTACGCATATTTTACTGACAAAAACGGTCAGTACTCCATGTGAGAGAAGGCCATATCTACTAACTGCCATATGGTGCCTCTTTCCACACAACATCATTTGTCCATGTTCCTTTTGTGGAGGTGAAGCTTTGTTAGGAGCAGTGAGAGTGTGATGGGATATGGACAGTGATGATGAACCCCTACAAAGACTCTGGCTGTGACAACAGCCTCTAACATTCACTGTGCAGCTACTATGGCTGCTGATCCTAGAATCATGAAGTGCTCTCTGTCTCTGTTCAAAGAGATCATAGCATACACGCTCGCTAATGGACACAGCTAATCATGCAATTTTTATATGCAATTTCTCCTGCTGGTGCAATGGCACTACCAGTTCCTCTGAATTGGCCTCATTCTGTGCAACACCACTTATTGGCTATTTTGCCCAACACATTGTGGTATTTATTTCTGAATCCTGTCCTGTGAATGAAATATATATACACTCACACACACACACACACACACACACACACACACACACACACACACACACACACGCGCATATATATATATATATATATATATATATATATATATATATATATATATATATGTGTGTGTGTGTGTGTGTGTGTGTGTGTGTCTATAATACACATATCAAAAACTATCTATCTATAGATGTAAATATATACAGGAGAAATTGCATATAAAAATTGCATGATCAGCTCTGTCCATTAGCGAGTGTGTATCCTATGATTTCTCTGAACAGAGACAGAGAGCACTTTATGATTCTATCATCAGCAGCCATAATAGCTGCATAGTGCAGCTTCTAAAGTGATTGATGGGACTTCTGCATATCCGCAAGTCAAGATCCACTCGAATAACCCACACCTATGACCTCAACCTGGTCTGTGACATCACCTGGTCTGTGACATCAATAGGACTTGTTGGCAGGACAGATTTGTGTACAAGAAACTCCACCATCTGTGGAAGAGACTCTCTCTTCATGTCAAGCAGAGTACCTCATTACCCCTTTTTAAGTACAACTTCGAGAACTGGATGGGAAACAGTAAATACACACCTGGGATTCCACATGTGTCCCTGCTGGACAGGGGCATCTAGTGCTGACTTTTCTAAACATTGGCTAAACTCTTGGCTAGACTTATAAGAGCCTCAGGGCCAATAGCCTAGTAACTTCCTATGATCCTATATATATATATATATATATATATATATATATATATATATATATATACATAGGACACAAGGGCACCAGCAACATAAACACATTAGACAGACTATAAAAATGCCAATACAAACATCAGACAAAGAACACTATTATGCAGCAGCAACAGACTCAGGAAATAAATGACTACAACCCTGAAAACAGGATATCATGTGACTGTTACTAAGGCGAGGAGCAAATTAGCCATGATCTACATGTTGCAGGAGTAATTGCAATTCAGAAAGCATGCAAATTAGTCGATGAGGTCCTATCTCCTCTCCGCTACCATGTTCCTGAATTGCAAATGGGGGTGTAATGCCGGAAGTGTCTTTCTAGCATGAACTATGAATTCCGAAGACTGTTCAGAGCAATACTGCTCCAAATCAGTGCAGTGAGGTGCAGCTTCCATGTGACATCGCCACAAGTGACAGAAGAACTGTAAGTAGTAGTTAAATAAAGTAAAAAAAGCAAGATAACCGCCAACAAACAACTCTGGAAAACCAATAGTCTTCAGACACTGGGAAAATGGCAACAATTAACCTTCTCTCACAGGAATAACTACTACAATTTCCAAGATGGGTTACAGTAAGGGCTAGGGAAGAGGACAGATTTTTATGTTATGAGTTGTAGTGGTATGTGTGAAATGTGTTTGTGTGTCTGTGTGTGTGTATCTCTGTGTGTTTATCTCTGTGTGTCTGTCTGTCTGTCTATCTCATTTAGTGGTGCTTTTAGAGAAGTTTTTTTAATAATGTAGTGTGTAGGGCTGGTATTAGAGACAGGGATATCGTTAGAGTTATGGTTAACAAACATGTAAGGTGGTGCAGGGGAGTAAAGCAGCCAGTGTCTGGTTAGTAACAAGATATCATGTCTGCTAAAACCAAGCAGTCATTCAGCCCTGACAAGCGTCTTTTACATGGTACCTGGTTGTTATGAATTAGAGGGGACATATATAAACTGTGATACAGAGACAGACAAGCAAAGAAAAATAATTAATACAGTACACCAGAATGACAGCAGATGACGGGCTATAGAATAAAGTGCAAATATGGCAAACAGGAGAAAGAATTCATGATAACGGAATGTTCTGATCATTAAGTAACATGATTAGAGGACAGGATAAACTTAATGTAACCTGGAATAAATAAATAACATTATGCCAAAATGGAAAATGTGACAGCCTAAGAGTTTATAGGGAATTGCAACTTATCTTGAGAAAAGTATCACTTT
Organism: Protopterus annectens; assembly: GCF_019279795.1. Lineage (NCBI taxonomy): Eukaryota > Metazoa > Chordata > Ceratodontiformes > Protopteridae > Protopterus > Protopterus annectens. Next base: position 1,538,981,603 of record NC_056745.1, on the reverse strand, counting down.
TGGTAGAAAGACCAGGCAAATATATACTGAAGATACGACTATGGGTGTGGCTCCTAGAAAATGAGGAAGGGAATTATATATGTAAGACAGAGCCACAAAATATGAGGCCATAAATAATGACAAAGAGGCAATAATGTGAAAAGATAAAGATAAACCAATATATGTGACAGAGGAACATGCTGATGGAACAAATGGTGTGCATACATCAGGATGTTTTTGCAATAGGCATCATCTGGTACCCATCACTAACCCTGCAAAAGGAAAATAAAAAACAGCAACTATATTCTACCCCCAAATTCAGAGCAGCCTATCTGCATATAATGCACTTGCCCAAAGGCCCCTAATCCTGATCCATATACTCTGTTGTCAACACAGATAAGATACACCATTGCAGAAAACCAATAGCAGCAGTCCTTACGGTAACGGAGTTTTAGACTTGATTTAAACTCAGTGCTACAGTTTGTTAAGGTTACACTACGTGTCTGGATTGACCGAAAGAATTTTCCTCCTAATCTATGTAACCTATTCCGGCACCATTTACTGGGCCATAGATGTAACAGTGTCTGCTCTGTATGATTCTGAGTCCAGATGAAAGTTTACAAATGATAACATAAACCTCTGCAGAAGGGCTGCAAATTCTAATTGTGTAGGAAACATTCAGCCAACCATCTCCAAAGTGTAGAAAACCATCTCTCATAATGTGAAGAAGTGGGCAAAATGTGGAGTACTCATTAAAGCTTACTAACAACTTTGACTAGGAAGCTCACAGTATAGATAAAATGTGTTACTTTATGCTTATAAAATGCCATTTTCATGAATTAATATGATTCAGAATTATTTGTCATGGATATCAATTAATAACAGTAAATGTGAGAGTGACTCTTTCAATGTGGAACTGAAAGGAGAGCATAGACCTTTTAAGGTTCAAAATGAGGAACATTCCTCATAATCAGGTACATTTGGGAGGTATGATTGTGTAACCAGGAACAGGCTTTGTTCCTACCAAATGGCGCAGTGCTACAGTCATCCCACTCCACAAAGGGGGAGTGACTACAGCCACTGCGAACTACCGCCCCATTAGTCTGATGAGTTTGATATGTAAGGCCAGTTCCCCTTTATAATCTGGAAATACTGAAATCTCAAATTTTAGTATCCCGAGACCATAAAGGCGAAACTGTGAAATAGAGAAAGTGCATAATCACGAATCTGAATATCTCAAATTCGCTGCTATGGATTTACGCTAAGTTGGTTTGGATGGTGTCCGGTGTACTGTGTGGAATTATGTGGAATTTAAGGTAAGTGGGTGTATGTGAGTGTGTTTGTAAGTTGTATGTTTGGATTAGGGTAGGCAAGTGAAAGTATGAGTGTGTAAGTGTTGAATGTGTTGGTGTTTGTAGATGTGTGATGTGTGTGTGTGTGTGTGCGAGGGACTGTAGAATGTCTGGGTGTGACTTTGATTTTTTTTTCTGTTTGTGCTATCTTGAAGTTAGTATATATAAGTAGGGTGTGTGGGGGGGGGGTGCAGGGAAGCTTGCCCCTTGCTTATATGTACTGTAGGGTTGTTTAGTTTTTGTAGTGTGGGTAGAACGGTGTGTGTGTTGTGTGGTGTATGGTGTGTTTGTGATTTTGTGTTTCGTGGTTTTGTGTTTTGGGATTGTGAGTCGTTTGCCTTTATGATCTTAGGATACTGAAATTTGAGATTTCAGTATTTTGAGATTATAAAGGGGAACCGTAAGGCTATGGAGCACATCATCATGGACCTTATAAATAAGGACATAGGGAATCTCCAAACTCTGGACCCCACGCAGTTTGGGTTTGTGAAAGGTAGATCATGCCTGCTCAACCTGATAGACTTCTTCGAGTCTGTCATCAGAGCTGTGGATATGGGCAAGGTAGTTCACGCAGCCTAGCTAGATCTTGCCAAGTCCTTCGACACCATCTCTCACTCAGGGATCATAGATAGACTCACTAAACTAGGCATAAACCCCTATGTCATAAGATGGGTTGCCAACTGGCTCACTGATAGAACCCACACTGTGAAAGTACTGGACTCCAAATCTGATTACCAACTAGTTACAAATGGTGTCCCACAGGGATCGGTCCTAGGTCCTCTCCTGTTTGGCATCTACTTCTCTGAAGTTCAAGCCAACACAAAGGGACTCTGGCTGACCAAGTTCAAGGATGATTGCGAACTGGGAGCCATTATTGATTCTCCAACTGATGTAGACATTCTACAAAAAGACCTCACAGACACCAATGACTGGTGCCAGAACCATGGCCTTAAGCACAATGCCAAGAAGTGCATTGCATTCCTTTCGGGAAAAATTCAGTGCCCATGAACTAGCACATAGGCAGGAGACCACTAAACACCAAAGCTGTGATAAGAGACCTGGGGACACAGGTTGACAACATCCTCTCCTTTGATAACCACATTACCACTGTAGTCAGAAAGTCCTATGTGGCACATCACATTACAAAAGGTTTCTCATCCAGGAATAAAGAGGTCATAATCCCCCTCTACTCGTCCCTCATTAGACCTATTATTAGAATACAGTGCCCCATTTGGTATGTACCTCACTAGACACCTACAACAACTGGAAAGGCCACAAAAATACGTCACTAAGAGGATCTTTGGCCTTAGATACATGCCCTATATAGGCAGATTAAAAAAACTCCAGCTATACTCTCTCTTATCGCCTACTTAGACGCAATCTCTACTTGACCTGCAAAGCCATGTCTGATCCAGAGCTACTAGATATGCTACACCTAAAGAAATCCCAATCCCTCCATGCCACATGCTCCAGGGACCTAAACCTCATTACCACAATAAACAGAACATGCTGGAAGGACAGGTTCCTATCCCAGGAACTTCCCATACTCTGGAACAAACATCCCATTCACATCAAGCAGAGCACTTCACTGGCCCTCTTTAAGAGAAATCTTGACGAGTGGATTGGCAATAGGAAGTTCATCCCAGGGATGACTTCAGTGGCCTTGCTTGACAGAGGCACTGGGAACTAACTTTGGGCGGCATGATGCCAGGGAATCTTCTTGGGCTAGGCTTATATAGGCTCCAGGGCCATTATCCTAGTACACACCTAGGAACCTAATACATTAAAACAAACAATACAGCTCATGTAAATGCTTGTATTTTTGTGAACTAAGTAAACATACTAGGCACAAGTCCATCTCTCAAGGGTGGTTCTGGAGAAATATCTGTTTAAATGACTTCTCCACAGTCACAGAGCAGACAAGTGGAATATGTATAGATACAAACTAAGGACTGAAGTATAGCTCTTATTAGCAGCTGGTAACCTTAATCCACTATATTAAGCTCTGTTCTTGGGAATCTTCTGACAACACTATATAAAAGAATATGCCAGGATGCAGACAAAGCTTATTCAGTCTCTTGAAGCTGTATCTCACTGCAGAATGAATATTTGTGTTAGGATATGTATCTAACCCATAAATGCACTGAATTCATAATTCAAACTGTAAAATGCAGAGACTGAGATCTTGCTTAGCTTTGGTTATGAGCTCTGGTGCTGGGTCTATGGTTATTTTTATTCAATGATGCATAATGCTTGATGCTTTGTCTCTGAAAATTTACAGTTTACCTAGAAACCATATTTAAATACTGCAGTTCTCAGGAGATCACTAAAGCTGAATACATGCCTACACCATTTGTCAGCCTCAAAACAGGCAGAAAGTATGGATTTAAGAAAAAAAAGGCTTTTGGATTCAATGGTTTTATTGATTTATGTAATAGCTGAAGAATGACTGAAATGAACTTTGCTTGCAGTGCAAGTAAATATACTAGCTTAATGACAGAATACACTTCTGAATGAAAAAAAAAATACATTGGTGGCAGAAAAGGATTGCTCAAGCTTTTCATCTAATGTATCACTATGTCACATTCTTTGCTTGCACAGTTACTGACCCAAGTGTAAGCCGTCTGTAAACGAGCTGCAGAAGAGCTGCAAATTGCACTTGCCTCTGCCTTGTATGATCCCCCCCTCCCGCAGCTGTTTTCTCTCTAATGGTTCCTCATCCAGCATCTCCTGTACTTCTGTAGGAAAAGGGGATGGAACAGCTAATAGCAGGCTCACCTTTTCTTGAAACAAACTGATGGAGTCTTTCAGCCGCAGCAACTGCAGACTATGCCCTTGAAGCTAGTGATCAAAGTTTAATAAAACCATGCCTCAGTTTATCATACAGGAACACATACATTTTACAATTATATAATTAATCTCGTGTTCATGCCCAGGAGAAGTAGTGTATAGTCTTGAGGCACCCAGACATCTGATGACACAGATCCCCAGACTCAGATACAAATAATGCAATCCATTCGCAAAATTGCACGTAAAGCAGTAGTGTGCAGGTTGAGGAGTTTCAGAGAAGTGCCATCTTGCAAGTAGATGAAATTGCCTACCATCATATGCTAATGACTGCATAATGGCACAGAACAGAGTCAAATTATGCTAAAGGATGCCAGTGCAAATGGGGGTAAACAATATGATAAAACATTTCGGAAATGAATAAAGATAGGCCATATTCACTCCCTGTGTAACAAAGATCTAACCACATCTGACATACTGTCACCTCCATGACAAGGCATATCTGACTGTTAATTGTATGAACAAAGACACCATACAGTAGGTGGGAGATATTCCTTGTCCTCATATCGAATTTTGTGGGATGCATGGAACACCAATCTCTGTGGACACTAAGGTATATGTAGCTTTGACTTTTGCTGCAACACAGACCTTGTAACAACCATCAGAGAACACAGTGGATGTAACACACATATCGGCCGCACAAAGGCAGCACTAAGTCCTTGATGTGATGCTGCAGCTTGTGAAGATGCATATGTGTTTCCCAATGACCAGAGAGGAACAAAACATCTCTGTGCAGACAATCTATGAAATATCTGTTTTCCTGAGGTTGTAGGGTGCATTGACTCACCCACATCACTATCAAGGCTGAACCTGGTCCACATACGTAACATACATCAATGATAAAGGTTTCATCTCTCACTCCATCAAACCTTTAGCTGTGTTTGAGAATCAACCATGCATTTCCTGTGATTAACACATTTGGCACACTTCCAGTCTATATCAGCAATTTTTTTCAGGGTGAGTTCCTTCAAGGATATCTAATTGGTGATGCTGGATATGTCTTGATGTCATGGGTCATGACACCGATACTCAACCCCCTAAGCATGGCAAAGATGCAATACAACAGCACACTGCCATAGACCTGCAAAATTATTGAGCATGTGTTTGGACTGGTGAAAACCATCTACTCCATAGATCTGCAAATTATATTTGCTACCTGTACAAGTCTACACAATCTGACTGCATGGAGATAGCTAGAGCAAGAGATTGACAATGGAAGACCAGATAGACCAGAAGTGGTGGAGATGCTAGGTGAGGAGCCATTAGTGAGAAAACAGCTGCATGAGGAGATCATGCAAGGCAAAGGCAGGTGCAATTTGCTGGAACACTGGCAAAGAGATGGCATTTGCCCTATAACTGTGAGCCATGTTAGACACAACAAAGATTAAAACTAATGAATCCAGTGTTACTTCCAGGATATCATCTACAGGCCATAATCTGTATCAGACACTGGCTACCTATATAATGGCTCTGTGAGTAGTTATCATACAATCTGGAGGGGAGGGAGTATAGTGACAGGGATCAGCTATGGTCACAGTGTTAGTGGACTAAGGATGTGGAAGGGAGTGTGTGATATAGCCAGGGGACTGGGATAGCTGGGTATACTGTGTATGGGTGATAGTGCTTCCTGACAGGGGTAAGTTTCCAGCTGGAAAACATTCATTTGGTTGAAAACTCAAAATACTGAAACCCAAAATGTTGAAAACTCAAAATATTGGAAATGGGAATTTGCCCATTGCCCATTGTTGTGTGATCCTGGATTTGGTATATATAATTAGCAGGGGGGAGGTGAGCAGTTGCACTGAATAACACTGCAGTAGTTTGAGTAACAGTATATAAGCATGACATGTCCTCCAAGTGAGGTGTACCCACAGTGGAAACAGATAAGCATTGGTTACAGGAATGGTAACAAATTCAGTGTGTTGAGTCAGAGGGACTCACAGTGGCAGTGAAGGCACCCAGGTACCTCTCTAAAACACTGATAAGTTGGGCAGTTTATGGCTAGTCCTCACATATGTCATCACTCAGGCTGTGGATTACATTGATCATCTCTTTAATGTCAGTGATGTCATCTGCTTCTACCTCTATGGCTGTTCTGTGTATCCTTTGTGTAATGCCCATTGTGGCACTTATCTCAGGCAAAAACCATGAGGCATGGTAGTGCTGGCCTTCAACCCTTTGCTCTTCTCCCCTGTTTCCATGTTATCACCCACTGCAGGTAAATGGTCGAAGGATGATGGCGTACTCTGTGTTAGTGCAGCCGGCATCACATATCCTTCCTTTGGCTCTGGTAAGTTGAAGGGGCTTCTACAGGAAACAGAGCTGTGTCACTAGAAGAGCATGATAACATGTCCTCTTCAGCCACTGTTGCTGATATTGGCACTGTGCCCTCAGACAACATTATAATAATGCCACCATTACCATCAGTGTCCAATGCATCTTTGACATCAGGTCTGCTCTGTTCAGTGCATTGGATCCCATAATAATAGTACCTATGAAAGGAGACAGCTAAATACCCATGTGGGACATTACTAATGTATGATAATCCTAGGACCCAGTAATGCACCAATGGCACTAATAATAGCTATGAAAAGAATGCAAACAAATGTGCATTGTGTGGTATGTCTTTGTACCTTTATCCCAGATGTGCCTGTATAGAAGTGATGAGTATGGTTATCCCTACACTTATGGCACCGGTTATGTACATTGTGTGATATGTCTTTGTACCTTTATCCCAGATGTGCCTGTATAGGAGAAGTGATAAGTATGGTTATCCCTGCACTTATGGCACAGGTTATGCACATTGTGGGATATGCCTTTGTACCTTTATCCCAGGTGTGCCTGAATAGGGGATGTGATGAGTATGGTTATACGTATACTTATGGCACAGGTTATGCACATTTTGTGGTATGCCTTTGTACCTTTATTCCAGATGTGCCTGTATAGACGTGATAAGTATGGTTATACCTACACTTATGGTGCAGGTTAGGTACATTGTGTGATTTGTCTTTGTATCTTTATCTCAGATATGCCTGTAAAGGGGATGTGATCAGTATGGTTATCCTTACACTTATGGCACAGGTTATGTACATTGTCTGGTATGCCCTTGTACCTTCAACTCAGATGTGCCTGTATAAGGGAAGTGATGAGTATGATTATCCCTATGCTTATGGCAGAGGTTTACCCCTAAGCTGTGTTAATGATATAAAGGAATATTAACCTGGTACATCCCAAAGAGAAATGTGGGATGGGGCATCCAGTTTGGCTCCACAACAAGGCTTCTGCCAGGTATCAAAGTCCTTTCCATCCCCTCTGACAGGGCAACATAAATTTCTCCATGGAGTTCAGAGTGCTCTGCATTTGTGGACTCCCACCCATGAGAAATGATGTGGGCTTTCTGGTGGGTATTCAAGGTCATATTAGTAATCCTGCAGCAGAGCTGAGTGGCTACCCTGTTGTGGAACAATCCCAAAGCCACCATGATAGCGGATTTCCTAAGGTATGATGCCTAAAAGGCAAAACACTAATCTTCTGATGAGTCAAGCCATGCCATATAAACCTGCAGTAGATCCAAGGTGGTAGAGTGAGTGCCCATTGGGAAAACAGGGAACAGGCATGTCCATCACAAGCTCATACCTCACTCATTCTCAGAAGGGCCAGTCAGCCTAACCTGTTTCTATCTAAGTTCAGTCTGGATCTGACAGCAGCACTGCCATTTCTGCTTGACTGAACTTCTGTAGATGCCTTTTCTCTTCAGGCACCAAGTCTTAAACTGTAGCTGTGGACATACAGTCATGATTAGTGAATGAACACATCATATGTGCATTAATAGATGTGTGCACATACCCATGTGGCTGCTGTACCACCATAAATTGCAGCCCCTATCAAACTCGAATATCATTGGACTGATCCCATAATAATCCAACTGAACAGCATGAACATGGACTTTATTGAGACATGCACCCTATCAGCAGCCTACTCATACTTGCACCCAATAAAGCACAAGTATCATGTGCTCCACATGTTTACATCAGCCGTTAAGCTAATAACATGTGTTCGACTCCCACCTCATGTTGTTCCCTGTATTCCATATATGACGTAAGTAAACAGTGTGCTTCACAACACTGTCATCTCTGCCTGTGCTGCATAGCATTGGTCACAATTTACCTTACAAAACCCCAGAGTCTATATTTTGCTGGGCTACTGCTGCCTGTATCTGAGCTCAGATGTCATGCATCCATATTTGCAACTCTCCCTAGGTTTCTCACACATCTGTGTGCAGATGGTTATAGAACCCCCCACTAGAAAAAAAAGAAAAAAAACCTCACCTATATCTATTGAATCCCTCTACCTTTATGCAGCCAGTGTTCCCATAACTCCATCACATGTTACTCTCCTACATTCTGTACAGCAATGTTGTTCTGCCCCCACCAGTCATCAGGAATATGAGGTGTAGTCCTCCAACAACAACAGAAGAGTAGTAAAGTTATACTACCATTATCTCCTTATCAAAGCAGCTGTAGATTTTCTCAGTCCTGTGTAAAACAAAAGCAAATATCCACTAGTAGTTCTACTTAATTTTCCAGAAAAGTTTCATGGAGTGATGAACACTGGAATGGCTGCTTCCATTTTTATTTTGCAATGAGTGTTGCTACCGAGGTAACTGACCTCAAGCTAAGTGTGGCACTGTGTAGCATGGGATTTGACTATCATCCCACCTTCTTGTGTGACAGTTCTCTCCAGTTTGTAGTCCAGTCCTCCCCATCACCAATTTTATCTACCTCTTAATGTTAGTGACTCTCCTCTGTGTTCCCCATCCCACTTATGCCAGCACTTCCCCTGATAGTCTTTACCTGCATTTTGTATTGGTTTGTTTGCCTTGGATGCCATCTCTTCGCCCTCTTTTCTGCCCACACCTTCACCTTGAGATCATCCTCATTTAACTTTAACAAAAAGAGGAAGCTGCCTCCCCCCAAACAAACTATACCCTTGCTTCTCCACTCCCATATGACCCGGCTTTCCTTTCTTCTTGCCCTGCAGCATGCTTCTTGTCTTGTTTTTCCCTTTTTATGATTGCCCCACACTCCTATTTCCATCTCAATTAGATTTTAAATAATAGTAGATACTTTACTTTCCAGCCCTTTTTAGAGCTTTCAACTCTGTTCACAAAGGTGCAACAATGAATGTATGAACAGGCATTGCCGTAAGCATGCTATATGTACACTGCAAGGTGTGTTAGGTCACATTTCTACCATCATGCAGTGCCAGCATTATGTGACCTGCTGAGTTTTTGCCAGCATTTTCACTGATCGATTTGACCTTATTATTCAACATTGGCCCTATTGCATCGTTCATCAGTTTTGCCTGATTTGTTCTACTTTGGCTGAGATATTTTGCCTTTATTGTGGATATGTAAGTAATTTTTCTGTATCCAGCCCAGAAACTGAAAGAAGGTGGCATGGGAATTAGGTGAATACTGTGTGACAGAGGTCAACATGAAAGGGGAGAAAATTGTTTATACAAATTATAAATATATCTCTCAAATATTTTAGATTCTTGTGTTAACACCTTCGAGTGATAAGACTATACCAACTTGAGTCCTGTTTACTAGTGGCCCTGGGGTCCTTTGAAGTAATTCATTCTTTCTGTCTGATGCGATTCCAACATTTTTCAACCCAGTTTAAAAAGGAGGTCTGCCTTCTTTTGCTTTAATACTGGTAGTGGGAGCTGCATATACTGTTCTGCAGTCTTTCAAATGTGTTACATTACCTGTTAAAATATGTAAAGACTGCAGCAAATTGTTTGATCATTTAAAAAATTTTGAAGCAGCCTACTTTGCAACCTTACCAAATGCTTTATTTATTTGTTTGTTTAACAGATGTAGTCACTGATCCTGACTGAAAGTGTTCTGAATCAGCCCAACTAAATATAATGACTCTGTCAAACATTAAATTAACTGTAATTAAACAACTAGTGATAGCATTTACATGATGTATTGAATTATAAATGAGTACTTCCATCATTCATGTTTCATACTGGAAAGGGAGAAAAAAGAATAACTTTATGTGAGAAAAAATAAAGGAAAAAATAATAAAACTGTGGGAAAAATAGTCTTCCAAAACTATCAGGTCAGGTGGGATTATGTAAATAGATAGGCTTTCTTAGCCTAGTATAACTACCAGATATAGTAGTTCTAGAGAAAAAGACAAAAATAGCCTTGATCATTGAAATTGATACACCCATTGATTACAAGTAACCACGGGTCTATATTAGAAGAGCAAAACGACGAAAGAGAGAATGCTCTTTCGTCGACACGTAAAACCTGAAGTCTGAAAACATCAAAGTTACAGAACAGAGAAATTGCTGGTCCATTCTCGGGACTTTGCTATTTTTTTCCTCTGTGGTGTGATCTTGGAGTTGGTATATTTAAGTAGGGGGGTGTGGGGGCGAAGCCCCCCACTTTATTTTGTCTAACAGCGATTTTTTTCCCCTGGGAAAAAAATCGCTGTTCCATAACTTTGCTGTTTTCAGACTTCGGGTTTTACATGTCAACGAAAGACCGTTTGCTCTTTTGTCGTTTCATTCTTCTAATATAAACCTGTAACCCCATATGAACTACAGAAGGAGGCAGTTCTGGGCACATTGATGTGCTGAGAAGAGCACTTCTGGTTAACATCAAGGACTGACGCAATACTGATTTCATGAACCTTATGCCTTGACTTAGGAATGGGGTCCTTTTCTATCATGGCATGTAAAAAAAAAACAGCATTTGGAGAAATTAAACTCAAAGGTTTTCTTACTTCTAGGTTCATTTTTCAGCTCAGTGATACATGGAAGGAAGATTGTCTGTATCAATGGGGATTGGGGGACATACTTTAACATTTTGTTTCAGAATATGGTAAATTAAGAGGTACTCCAATCCGGCCAGTTTTAGGGTGTAGGACCTCACTGCCCCCAAGGTCTTTTCAAACTGGAGAAATGAATCAGCTTGAATAATGCAAGGTAGTTTGTGTACTGATGAATAGAAGGAGAGAACTTAAAAAAAGGGTATTACTATATTAAACCAACTCTGTAGTATTCAGTGATAACATGCGGGAGGAGGGTAGATATTTATTGCTGTGTGAAGGGTGAGAAGTAAATAGATGGTAAAAATGTTAGTGCATGCATTTCATTTTTCATATACTTTAATTGCAGAATGAAAATTCAGAGTGTCATTCAGTATGTATCTGATAGCTTGCTTCCTGTCTAATATTAGCAAGTGCTGATAGGGTTAAAAATGTATAAGATTTGTTCTGAGTAGACTGTTCCATTATGGAATTCGGAACTTGTGCCTAATATGGAATGCCATAAACAAGTAGTCAGGAGATCTTAGCAAAATTAATGCTGTAGTGTTCGTATAGCAATAAATGACGATGTGGGTGTGGTATATTGAAGATTTGCCCATGGCTGGTGTGGTTTAATTATGAGGGCTAAGTTCAAGTGATTAAACAAAGCCAACCATAGGTAAATCTTCAATATACCACACAACAGAGTTGGTTATTGCTATTATACAATGACATTATTTTAGAAAAAAATTACTTATTTTTCTTAACTAATGTCTTTGTATGATGGCTCCATGGTATTCTTCCACTTTCATTGGATATCCTGCTGCTTTTTTGATGTACTGCTTATGGATATGGGGATTATGTTCCCATGCTTACGCAGTACATCAGTGCTTTGGAAAGTAAGCAATGGAAAAAGGATAGTCTCTGATGATCCATTTCTTTTTTTAAATAAGATTGAAATTTGGACACTTTACAGGTATGCGAGAGACAGGATGGAGAAAATACAAGGAAAATCAGGTGCAATTCTTTAGTTTTGAATAACGTACCTGATTTTCCTAGTATTTTCTTCATGCTATCTCTCTTGTACCTCCAGACTGTCCAGATTTCCAATTTTATTATTATTTTTTTATGGTGAAGAAAACTTAAAATGTTATAGCATATAGTAATGGAAAAAAGTCTGAGCGACCTGACTTTTTTTCATTTGTATATGCTCAATTTACAATGGGCACGCTGATTGGACTGACCAATCAGAATGCTTGTTTTTTTTAATGTTAATGGCCAGTCATTGCTTAATTTATAATTGGGCATGGCAGTTTTATAATTGTTACAATAATGCTGCTTTTAATGAAAACGGGTATAAAGGCTATTGATTGTTGTAAATCGAGGAGACAGGATCTTGATTTCCTAGTCCCTGTGCACATGCCTTTCTATGCAATAAAGGCGAATTGTTATTCTGTGCTGAACTGTCTCATGTATGTCAAGTTATTTGGTACCTTAACAGTTGTTAATTCACTTAACCTCAGTATCAACACACCATCACATCTAAAAGTAAACAATTTATCTGGATAAATTGAATTTTAAAGAACTTTATTAAGTTTGCCTCAAGTTGTTTGTAAGGTTGAACTTTAAGATGTTCATTTAGGTTCATAGGTTCATGGGTGTTTTCTAGGCTAACGACCACAAGGCCCTTTTTAAGCCTAGCCATGCATCCCAAATCTCTGACAAGATCTGATACCCTTGATAAGTGTAAGCAGGGGTTTGGGAGATGAACCATTTACAGGTTACCTGTGTCCATTAGAGACATAGGTGCCACACCAGGGATGAATTTCCAGTTTCTCATCCAATTATCCAAGGTGCACTTGGATTGGGTTAGGCAAGAACTCTACTTCGCATGGATGGGGAGCCTGTTCCATAGACAAGGTAGTCTCTGGGATATATACCTATCTGTCCAGCAGGACCTATTAATATCACAGGCAATGTTTAAGTCTTTAGAAAAAGGGGTTATGCTGGTGCTGTTTGTTTTGTGGAAATGCAGGAGGTCCATCACAGCGGGGTCTGACAGTGCCCTGTTTGCTAGGCATAGCTCTCCCCTCAAAAGCCTGAAGGAGACAGAATACAGGGATAGGGCCTTGAGGGGGTTTGCATAGGTCATTTGACTTACTTTCTTTTAGTGAGTAGTCTTTTAGTGAGGAACCTCTGTGGACATTTCAGTTGTTGGATATGTATGGCTAGGTACATACTAAAGGGGGCATTGTACTCAATGATGGGTCTGATGAATGCTGAATACAGTGGAATGATGACTTCCTTGGACTTAGTTGTTACCTTTGTTTATAACTTGTGCAATATAGAATGATTTCCTCACCACTCTAGACATGTGATGGTTAAAGGCTAGATTACTATATATATGTGTCCCTATGTCCCTAACTGCTGAGTCAGCTTTAAGGAGTGTGTTGTCAATATGATAGTTACCAGGGATGTATGACTTTCCAAAGGATACTATTATGCATTTCTTGGCATTTAGTTTTAGTCCATGACTCTGGCACTAGTTGTATGTCTGTGTCAGCCTGTACTGGAGAACATTTGTGTCAGGGTGTGATTCAATGACAGCTCCTAATTTGCAATCATCTGCAAATGTAGTCATCTGGAGACCTCTGACACTGGCCTTGACTTCTGAGAAGTAAATGCCAAAAAGGAGCAGTCCAAGGATTGATCCCTGAGGGACTCCACTTGTGAATGGCCTCTTTGTAGAGATGGACTCCCCAGTGCTAACTTGTTGGGTCCTGTCTGTGAGCCAGTTGACAATCCACTGTGTGACATACAGGGTTGTACCTAACCTCTTGAGTATGTCAACAATGCCTGAGTGGGGTATTGTGTCAAATGCCTTGGCCAGGTCAAGGTAGGCAGTGTGAACAATTTTTCCCTCATCCATTGCTTTGGTGACCTTCTTAAAGAAGTCCACCAGGTTGAGTAGGCATGATCTGCCCTTAACGAAACCAAACTGGGTTGGGTCCAGTGTCTATAGGTTTACTTTATCTGTACTGATCATCTCAATGATAATTCTTTCCATGGCTTTATATATAAGACTAGTGAGACGTTTGGGTCTGTAGTTTCCAGGGTCTGTAGATGGCCCACCTTTGTGCAGAGGGATGACTGTTGCCTTTCTCCATTCACGAGGCACGAACAAAGTTTGGAGGCTACAGTTAAATAGTAATTCCAGATGCCCTGATATGTCATGTTTCATGCTATTTAGAAGGTATTCTGGGATATTGTCTGGGCCCATTGATGCAGTGTTGCTGGTGTTAGAGAGAACATTAAGGACCTCTTCCCTAATGATAGTAGGGGGGTTATATTTGATAATATTTCTTCAGGGAAGGCTGAGGGGAAGAGAGGGGTAAAGTTGGAGCCAAATTTATCAGCCAGGAGGTTTGCTATGCTTCTGGCTCAGTATACGTGGATCCATTTACAATGAGCTCTACACATAATTGTCTATTGCCTTTGAGGTTGCAAACATAGCTAAAGAATGCTTTGTGGTTGTCCTTAGCCTGGAAAGCCAAACTTATCTCAAATTTGGCTTTGGTAGACTTTATTTTTCCTCTGAGTTGTTTGTTTAGTTTGATGAGAGTGCTTTTATCCTGCTGAGTGCTATACCTCCTAATTTTTGCTATGATTTTCTTCCGCCTGTTATACAGCCTATTAATTCTGGGATTCCACCAGGGTGGCTTGTGTTTTGAGTTAGTTCTGTACTTCTTGCTGGTGGGTACAACTGCCTCTCTGCAGCTTTTAGCATGCTTGTACAGGGTTTCTGTGAACAGTTCCACATAGGCAGCAGTGTTCTCAGGGTGTATGGGTGCTTATAATTTTGCCAGGTTCTCACTTAATACCAGGTGGTTTATAGAGGCCAGGGGTGGGTGTGGCGGTGGTTGTCTCCCACGACAACGGGGCATGGTGAGAGCTGATGCTGCATGCTGTAACACTTCCTTCCATGGCAGAAAACCACAACCAACTCTGGGTTGGCTGGGAAGGCTGCACAGAAGGTGGCTCCCCTCCTCACGGCATCAGCTCTCCCCATACTCCAGGGTCATGGGAGATGACCACCACTGCACCCATGCAATTTTGATATGACAATAAATGAGTTACTATATCATGTGGTGGTTTCACTCTCTGCACGTTCTTTGGTGAGAGTTTTCAAAACATAAGTGGGATATTTGAGGCTTTATATAACAAGTATGGTTCCCCTCAAAGCAGTCATTGGTTACAGAGAACAGAGAGCATAAATAAGAGTTTAAACTATCAACATAGTTCTTGCTTTCCAGCCTTGTAGTTTTTTTTTTTTTTTTAATAAGCCTCTGTATAATTTCTTTAACTGTATCAGATGACCTGTTTCCAAGCCACAGAATGCTTCATTTAATTCTGCAGCTGGCCTGCCAATGATATGCTTAGGGGTACAATGACTTCTCATGGTGTAATGTCAATTCTTTAAAAATGAAGGATGTTATAAAGTAAACTTGTCTAACTATGGTGTCAACCCACCGATCAAAGTTTAGTTTACTATTTATATAATTTCCAGAGCCTTCATATCAAAGTATATAGAATGTCTACATTGATTTTATATTCAAAGTGTATATCTTTTTCACCCACCGAATGCTAGTGCTATATTTAGTGACCCTGAGAATAGGGTTGCCACCTTTTCAAATGGCCAAAGTGGGACATTTTTGGGACACACATCAGATTTTACAGGCCGACACATACCCACAGTCAGTACAAAGGATAGAACTTAACTTTTTTGCCTAAATAAAAGCTTATTCTTGTAGCATTTTAGTTGCTTATTCTGATGTTCATCGTGCATACAGCTGCAGTCATAACAGATGGGTTCTCCTGCCGTCAGGCGGGTCCTCGGTCGGCCGAATTCCAAAGTCTAGGTCCGGCGTCGGTTATCGTCGCTTCTTCCCTGACGTCAGTGTGACAGGGGTAGAAAAGAACCAGCCAACGCCATTTTCTTCAGTCTTTCTTGCCGTGCGGTGCCCGAAGCAGAAGCAGTTCGCAAGTGCCGGTCGGCCAGCTCCTGAAATTACGAAAATTTGGAAACCAAAGTCTTCTTGAAAGCTAAGTACCCCGTTGGGGAAACTTTTCTTGCCTCAGACCGATGTCAGACAAAGTTAATAATTGTATTTCATGTGGGAAGCAAATACCGCATAAGGATTTCCATTCCCTCTGTATACCTTGTTTAGGCCCAGACCACGACGTCTCGGTCTGTCGCTTTTGTGCTACATTCAACAAAGCATCATTAAGCGTCGGGCGGAGTTCGCCCAGCATTATTTTGAAAAAACATTTAACTACATTATGTCGTCGGATTCTCCGACTACAGTTTTGTCTAAAAAACGCAAAGATAAGGACCGACACACGAGGTCCACGGCCTCTACCGACTCCATGCCAAAGCCGACTACACATGGTCCGGTTCTCAGCGAGGTGCCTACGCAGCCCCTGACTACTGACGACACTTCATTGGCGGTGTCTCCTGTGCCTGAGGTCGCATGCTCCTCGGCCCACACCCAGACTACTGATACCGAAGCCACTCCTGGCGTTGAACCTCAAAATGTGGATAGGTCTACCTCCACTCAAGGTGTCTTTAGACCTTCTTCTTCCTTTTCCATTAAGGCCTTCACTAAGTCTAAAGCAGCCATGCATTCTAAGAGACAAGCTACACAGGGCCCATCTCCAGGCCCCATGCCTAAAAAACAGATGCTTAAAATGGCTGAGGATTTAATTTCTCTTATCAGGGATTCTCAACCTCCACCGAACAAAAGGCCTAGAGTGGAGGAAGAATCCCCCTCCTCTGATTAGGGCTCCATTATTTCAGAGCACTCTGATGATCAGGAACATTCTTACTCCCCTTTTGAAGACTCTGATGCAGAGGAGTCCATTCCTTCTGTACCCCCCCCCCAGAGGATTATTAATTTGGGGAAACTTTGCATACCTTAAGGGAACACTTCCACTGGGAAGGCCAGGATTATTCAGATTCCAAGAAAAGGCTTAGGGAATTTCTCTTGCTACCTCAGCACAGGCCTCAGGCTCTACCCCCTGTCTTGGACATCCTAGATGATGTTTACTCGGAGGCATGCCTTAACCTGGATTCTCTGCCTCCAGCCCCAGTCAAGCCTGACAGGTACTACAGGGTTCCTGACTCACACCAATTTCTATACAAAAGCCATGCTGCTGACCCAGAAACCATCTCACAGGGCCCCAAGGGAATTAAGGCCTCCACTGCTAAAAATCCATTACCTTCCGAGAGAGATTCCAGATCCTTAGAAAGGTGGGGAAAAAAGGTATATACCTCGGCTACCTTAACCATGAGGGCCTTAAACTGTCAGTTCCATATGCTAAAATACCAACAGTTTTTGTTATCACAATTGAAAAGTAAAATGTCACAACCTGAACAACCAGACTTAAAGGAGTTGCAGGATTTGATGCATAGTGCAGAACAAGTGGGTAAGCATACCTTACAATGTGGTTTTGATGCTCTAGAGGCCTCATGTAGAGCTGCTGCTACAGGATCAGTCATACTTAGACATGCCTGGCTCAAGGAACAAACCTTGCCTGATCATGTCAAAGCTAAATTACTAGATGCCCCTCTACAAAAGGATGTATTATTTGGTGCTAATGCGGAGGAGGTATTAAGGAAAATGGAGGAAAAGGCTAAATCAATGCAAACTGTGAAAGATTTTCTACAGGTACAACCCCCACGTTTCAGTAGAAATTGGCCTTCCAAAAATTGGTCCTTTCCAGCCACGGGCAGACCCCAAAGAGGTAGATACAGGTGCCCGAGGGGCAGAGGACAATCCCAAGGATCGTTTAGAGGCAGACAATGGCAAGCTCCTACACAAAGAGGTGGGGAGGATAACTCGCAATCATTCAGAAAGCAAGCCCAATGACTTTCCCCTTTGCATGCCAAGCAAGATTCAAATGGCAGCACCCTTAGGAGGAAAACTGGCATTATTTTTAAAAAATTGGCATATTGTCACAAAGGACAAATGGATCCTGGACATTATAAACAGAGGCTACAGATTCCATTTTCACACCCTTCCAAAAATGAGAGGCATGCCAAACCTGCCACATAATCAAAGGGCAGAGGCACAAAGGCAAGTTACAGATCTTATAGACATGAAAGCTATTCAAGAGGTACCTATGCATGAACAAGGTCAAGGTTTTTATTCCAGACTATTCCTGGTACCAAAGAAGGGAAAATATTGGAGACCTATATTGGACCTATCCATCCTAAACACTTTCTTAATCGTACCAAAATTCAAGATGCTCACATTACAGCAGCTTCTTCCCATGCTGGGCAAGGAGTCTTGGCTGGCAACATTGGACCTCAAGGAGGCATACCTGCATGTCCCAATCAGACAAAATTGCAGAAGATACCTCAGATTTCTTGCAGGTTCAACCCATTATCAATTCTCTGCATTGCCCTTTGGCTTATCTACTGCGCCCAGAGTATTCACGAAATGCCTGGCATCAGTAATTGCCTACTGCAGACTTCAAGGGATACAGATATACCCATATTTGGACGACTGCCTGATCCAAGTGGACAGCAAGCACATTCTTCTGAAACATCTGGCTTTTGTAATAAGGTTATTGAATTCTCTGGGATACACAGTCAACAAAAAGAAATCAAGGCTAATACCCTCTCAGAAAATAATTTTCCTGGGTGCCAACTTGGACACAAACACCCAGATGGCCTACCTCACGCCAGAGAAGCAGGGGCAACTAACTCAATACTTCAAAGCACTAGCAAATTGCACCAGGCTGACTGCAAGGAAAATCTTGCAGGCTCTGGGATTCATGGCATCTTGCATCCTACTAATCCCATGTGCAAAGCTGCATATGAGGAAACTTCAATGGTACCTGAAAAACCTATGGTCTCAACACAGCCACAGTTTGGAAACAATAATACCACTAATTCCATGTCTACAAAAGGAATTTCTGTGGTGGGCTCAAGCATGCCAAACAAACACAGGTCTCCCATTCTGCAAGCCTCAAACAAATCAAGTCATCACAACAGACGCCTCGGACTACGCCTGGGGGGTGCACATGGCAGATCAGTGCATTCAGGGCAAATGGTCCCAAAAAGAAAAGCACCTTCACATCAATCAAAAGGAAATGCTAGCAGTAACAAATGCTATTACAGCTTTCAAAGACCTTCTGCATCCAGGTCAACTATTGATAAGGACAGACAACACCACAGTAATGTGGTAAATAAACAAACAGGGAGGAACCCATTCATACCACCTGTGCAGGCTGGCCATGTCACTTTGGAACATGGCCCTGGAATTACAAATCGAACTTCAAGCGCAGTACTTGCCAGGCAAGGAAAACACGCTGGCAGACAACCTAAGCAGGGATATGACAGATCCGCATGAATGGAAGTTGCATCCAAAAGTTTTTACAGAAATAATCCAAGCATGGGGAAGGCCAGACATAGATCTCTTTGCCTCCCACAAAAATTACCAATTGACAATATTCTGCTCAAGGATTTTCCATCCAAAGGCCTGGAGAGTGGACGCTCTCTCTTTCAGTTGGACATCAATGACAGTTTATGCCTTCCCACCTCTTCCTCTGCTGCCCAAAGTTCTATTGAAAACCAGAGCAGACAGACCAAAGATGATTCTCATTGCTCCAGACTGGCCAAGACAACACTGGTACCCACTCCTAAGGAGCCTGACGCATTCCCCACCATGGACCCTGCCTCTAATACCTCTTCTCAAAACTCTTCACAGCCAGCTAAAAACACTCAATCTAGCCACATGGAAGATTCCTTAGCATCACAACAGACCCTACTCTCCAAGGAGGTGCAGGATGTCATTTTGGAGGCTAGAAGGCCGTCAACTAGAAAAGCTTACTCTGCAAAATGGAAACGGTTTTGTGTCTGGAATGAGAAAAAGGGTCAGGATCCTGGAAAACTGAATTTACCTCAAATACTACAGTATCTAGCTGAGCTGCTAAGCAGTGGACTTTCATTCTCCTCCATCAAAATCCATGCCTCAGCCATTTCTGCAGAATACAACACTGATCCACCCTTATTCTCTCACCCTCTCTTAAGACAGTTCCTCAGAGGGGCTAAGAATCTAAGACCCCCAAGAAACAGCCAATACCTGCTTGGGATCTCAATTTCATTTTGGAAAAACTGACCTTGCCTTCCTTTGAGCCAGCTGCCTCATCAGATTTGCAATATTTATCCTGGAAAACAGCTTTCCTTCTGGCTATTACCTCAGCTCGTAGAGTTTCAGAGCTACAAGCTCTCATGGCTGTGCAGCCTTTTATCATCTTCCATCAGGACAGAGTTTCCTTACGAACCAACCCATCCTTTATGCCTAAAGTGGTATCCAGGGTAGCTTTGAATCAGGCCATACACTTACCTACCTTTTATCCTAATCATCAAAACAAAGGGGAGAGATTACTACATTCCTTGGACATCCACAGACAACTACGTTATTATTTGGACAGAACAAAGCCTTTCAGAAAATCAGAACAGCTCTTTGTGTCCTATGCTGTAGGAGCTCAAGGAAAGCCAATTTCCAAACAGACAATCTCAAAATGGATAGCCCACTGCATACGCTTTTGCTATTCTTTTCATGGCAAAACTGTACCTACAGGCATCAGATCTCACTCCACAAGGGACACAGCTACCTCCGCAGCTTTCCTCAGAGGAGTTCCTACCAAAGATATTTTGGAGGCAGCCACTTGGAGTTCTGTGCATACCTTCTCCAAGCACTACCACCTACCATTATACTCCAAAACTAGAGCAGGCTTTGCCACTGCAGTCTTGCAGGGCATCCTGGCTCCTCCTAGTTCCACCTAGTGCCTACCACCCCTTTCTTAGCTTTGGGATTCTACCCATCTGTTATGACTGCAGCTGTATGCATGATGAACATAGTACAGTTTTGTACCTACCATAAATGTAGATGTTCGAGTGCTAATACAGCTGCAGTCCAGGTTTCCCTCCCTCCTTCCCCTCTTGGGACAGGCCTATTGGCTAACATATCCTCATGCAACCAGATTGGGGTATTCTTTCATGATGTATTTGCTTGCACTACTATATTTTGATTATATGGCATTGCTTATTACACAAATTTATGTATTGCCTTCCTTCTGGGGGCACCTGACATCTGGGGCAAGAAAAACTGAAGAAAATGGCGTCGGCTGGTTCTTTTATACCCCTGTCACACTGACGTCAGGGAAGAAGCGACGATAACCGACGCCGGACCTAGACTTTGGAATTCGGCCGACCGAGGACCCGCCTGACGGCAGGAGAACCCATCTGTTATGACTGCAGCTGTATTAGCACTCGAACATCTACATTTATGGTAGGTACAAAACTGTACTTTTCTTGTAACATTTAGGTATTTTAGATACAGAATAACTGTTTTATGCAACTATTACATATAATATGGGAAAATTCCCATATTTTATGTAATAGAAAAATATGAGAAAAGGACCTATACCGATTGGCTAGACAGAGGGACCGAGCTAGGAAAGATGTGCAGCAGGTAAAGGTGATAAAGGATAATGAGGGAAACATACTCACAAGTGAGGAGAGTGTGTTGAGGAGATGGAAAGAGTACTTTGAGGGGTTGATGAATGAAGAGAATTACAGGGAGAGAAGGTTGGATGATGTAGGGATAGTGAATCATGAAGTACAATGGATTAGCAAGGAGGAAGTAAGGATAGCTATGAAGAGAATGAAGAATGGAAAGGCTGTTGGCCCAGATGACATACTTGTGGAAGCATGGAGGTGTTTAGATGAAATGGCAGTGGAGTTTTTAACCAGATTGTTTAATGAAATCGTAGAAAGTGAGAGGATGCCTGAGGAATGGAGAAAAAGTGTTTTGGTGCCGATTTTTAAGAATAAGGGTGATGTGCAGAGCTGTAGTAACTACAGAGGGATTAAATTGATCAGTCACAGCATGAAGTTATGGGAAAGAGTAGTGGAAGCTAGGTTAAGAAGAGATGTGATGATTAGTGAACAGCAGTATGGTTTCATGCCGGGAAAGAGCACTACAGATGCAATGTTTGCTCTGAGAGTGTTGATGGAGAAGTACAGAGAATGTCAGAAGGAGTTGCATTGTGTTTTTGTAGACGTAGAGAAAGCATATGACAGAGTACCTAGAGAGGAGTTGTGGTATTGTATAATGAAGTCAGGAGTGTCAGAGAAGTATGTAAGAGTGGTACAGGATATGTACGAGGGTAGTGTGACAGTGGTGAGGTCTGCAGTGGGAGTGACAGATGCATTTAAGATGGAGGTGGGGTTACAGCAAGGATCAGCTCTGAGCCCTTTCTTATTTGCAATGGTGATGGACAGGTTGACAGACGAGATCAGATAGGAGTCCCCGTGGACTATGATGTTTGCAGATGACATTGTGATCTGTAGTGAGAGTAGGGAACAGGTGGAGGAGACCCTGGAGAGATGGAGATATGCTCTAGAGAGGAGAGGAATTAAGGTCAGCAGGACTAAGACAGAATATATGTGTGTGAATGAGAGGGAGGATAGAGGAATGGTGAGGATGCAAGGAGTAGAGGTGGCGAAGGTGGATGAGTTTAAATACTTGGGGTCAGTAGTTCAGAGTAACGGTGAGTGTGGAAGAGAGGTGAAGAAGAGTGTACAGGCAGGATGGAGTGGGAGGAGAAGAGTGTCAGGAGTTATTTGTGACAGATGAGTACCTGTAAGAGTGAAAGGGAAGGTCTATAAGAGTGTAGTGAGACCAGCTATGTTATATGTGGTGGAGACAGCGGCATTGACAAAAAGGCAGGAGTTTGAGCTGGATGTGGCAGAGTTAAAGATGTTAAGATTTGCACTGGGTGTGACGAGGGTGGACAGGATTAGGAATAAGTATATTAGAGGGTCAGCCCAGTTTGGAAGGTTTGGAGACAAAGCCAGAGAGGTAAGATTACATTGGTTTGGACATGTGCTGAGGAGGGATGCTGAGTATATTGGGAAAAAGATGCTAAGCATGAAGCTACCAGGTAACAGGAAAAGAGGAAAGCCTAAGATAAGGTTTCTGGATGTGGTGAGAGAGGACATGCAGGTGGTTGGTGTGACAGAGCAAGATGCAGAGGACAGGAAGAAATGGAAAGAGATGATCTGCTGTGGCGACCCCTAATGAGAACAGCTGAAAGAAGATGATTACATAAAATACGGGACATAATTATGTCCTATAATCTCAGGACATTTGCCGTTTTTAATATTTTTTGTCAGGACACAACTGCCCAAAGAGAGACTGTCCCTCGCAAAGTGGGACAGGTGGTGACCCTACCCGAGAATGAGAAGATTATTATTGCACTTGTTGTTTTTATTTTGAACTGTCTTAAAGGTTTTCTCATCCTTGATGGCAGTGGCTGCATTTCCTAATTTGCAGTCATCAACAAGTTTCACTAAGCATAACAAACTAACATTTACCTTACGGATCTCCACTGGAATTGGTACTTCTGTGGCATACACAGTTAATAGATGTGTCAGTGATGATACTAATGACATGGGATTGATCCTTGCAAAAGGAGATTGTGGCTTCTGAGCCATTCCTATAGAGGGAATTTGGTATAACGGTTAAGATATTTACCACATAGACATAAAGTAAAGGGTTTGTTTCTCATCTTTGGAAGGGAAATTGGATAGGCTTAAAATGGCCCATAAGGGCAGCCAGCCTAGCACTTACGTGTGAGGAAAGCAAGTGC